>NC_069781.1:4301390-4607739 GCF_027406575.1 Nycticebus coucang
GCGTGCCATCCGCATCCCACGAGCTCTCTAGAAGAGAAGAGGGAAGATGCCTAGGTAAACCCACTGCCCCAGCCCCAGCGAAGTACGCCTGCCCTGCCACCCACCCTTGGTGGCAGAGTCCACAGGTCGGGACCCGAGGGGACAGCCAGTTCTCACCCACATCAACCAAACCTGTCCCGGGCAGTGGAGTCGGCAGCTAATTGCCTTCTCCCATGGAGGTCCTTGTGCTCTGTGTTATTTTTAATGAGGCTGTGAGTCTGAGACGCTAATTATCACCTTCAATTATCTGAGGCAGGTCAGGCCGCCTCCTTCTGAAGCCCCAGGTCAGGCCACCTCCTTCTGAAACCCCTGGACAGGCCTCCTCCTTCTGAAGCCCCAGGTCAGAACACCTCCTTCTGAAACCCCTGGACATGCCTCCTCCTTCTGAAGCCCCTGGTCAGGCCGCCTCCTTCTGAAGCCCCTAGTCAGGCCTCCTCCTTCTGAAGCCCCATGTCAGGACACCTCCTTCTGAAACCCCTGGACAGGCCTCCTCCTTCTGAAGCCCCAGGTCAGAACACCTCCTTCTGAAGCCCCTGGTCAGGCTGCCTCCTTCTGAAGCCCCAGGTCAGGACACCTCCTTCTGAAGCCCCTAGTCAGGCCTCCTCCTTCTGAAGCCCCAGGTCAGAACACCTCCTTCTGAAGCCCCTGGTCAGGCCTCCTCCTTCTGAAGCCCCAGGTCAGGACACCTCCTTCTGAAGCCTCTGGTCAGGCCTCCTCCTTCTGAAGCCCCATGTCAGGACACCTCCTTCTGAAGCCCCTAGTCAGGCCTCCTCCTTCTGAAGCCCCAGGTCAGAACACCTCCTTCTGAAGCCCCTAGTCAGGCCTCCTCCTTCTGAAGCCCCAGGTCAGGACACCTCCTTCTGAAGCCCCTGGTCAGGCCAACTCCTTCTGAAGCCCCGACAGCCCGGTTCTCTTCCTGCAAGTGGGTACCAGGAGGTTCTGCGAACAGAGACCTCAAATTTTCAGAGATAACAAGGAGAAGGGGAGAGAGAACAGGGCAGAGGCGCTGGTGCCCTGGGCAAGGAAGGCCCTGCCCCGTCTGGGCTGAGATCCTTTCTGTCAGCCAGATCATCATGCTGAGGCCCAGCCCTTCTCTAGGGCTCCCTGCCCAGCAGAGGCCCCTGCTCCTCACTTCCCTTCCTGGTCAAGGCCATCATCAGCCTGACCACGGCAGGGCCTCCCTCCCGCCCCCAGCCTGACCCCTGCCTATGCCACCTCCCTCGGCTGTGCTGTGTCCCCAGCCCTCTAGGCCTGTCTACCTGTCCCTTCATCTGAGCACCTCGGCAGAACCTCCCATTTCAGCTGAGCAGCCCCTGTACCCCAGGGGTATCCTATCACCCCCAGGGCTCCCTCCGTCTTCGAGGGCACCACCCTGAAGGGCAATAATCTGATTTCACCTCTGTCCCCCACCACTATGAGCACCATGAAGGGAACAGGGGGTTTGCAGTGTTCACCACTACGAAGCAGACCCTCAGCACCATCTGGAGACGCTCCAGTTGTCACACTGAAGGGTGGCATCAGGCGGGCAGAGGCCAAGATGCTGCACAGCCCCTTCTATGGCACAGATAGTGCCTGGCAACAGTGCCAAAGCTGAGAAAGTGCCACGGCTCCACCAGGCGCAGGGCCAAGCACACAGTAGAGCTCAGGAAATGTGTGTGTGAGATGACAGATGACTGAACAACGCCTTCCCAAGGTCAGGGCGGGACTGGCACATATCTTAAGGACACACACACTCATATGCACAAAAACAAGCTTTGTGGCAGGTGCAGACGGCTGCACCCCCACCATTCTGCCCTGCCCAGTGCACACACCCCTCACCCAGGCTGAGCTGCTAGCTGAGGCCACGCCCACCTGCCAGTGCTTTGGGGAGAGGCTGAAGCCTAGAAGCTGGAGGCACCACCTTAGCCTTGCTCTTGGCATGGACGAGTCCCTGACTCTCAGTCCTCCGTGGCCACTACTGGGAGGCAGCAATGGGCCCTGCCATCTCCTAGGATGGTCACAGGGACCAAACAAAATACTGCATACGGAAGCACCTCATAAAGTATAAAGGGCTGTGCCCCAGGAGGCGCTCCACATGGATCCTGCTGGGCTCACCAGGCCTGCTCCTTCTCCACCAGGCAGGAGGATGCCGGGCACCTCATGGGGCAGGCATCCAAGGCCCATGTGGGCAGCTGGCAACTGTGCCGGGAGCCAGGCAGCCCACAGGCTTTGGTGCTCGGAGAAGAGAAGGAACGAGGCAGATGGCTTGTGGGCAGGCTGGTGGCACCACCCCCACGTGGGCGGTCAGCACAGACTTCTTTCTGCTGTCTCCCCCGCACTGTTTCTGGAGATGCCATTGGGAAAACTGGTTTGGCCCACAAGATGAGGCCTCGGGATGTCAGCTTTGCTGTCTGTCCTCCAGGCGGCCCCACCTTTCCATGGGACATGGCCTCTCTGGCTCCTAAGTACCTATGGTGCCCTCACCCCACCCCTCCTTCCCACAGCAATGGATATAGCCATGTTGCTTGTCCATCTTCCAACAAACGGTAGCTCTGTGAGGGCAGAAACTATATCTGACTCTTTCCTTCAATCTCTCCTTCCCCACTCCCAGCCCTAGCCTGGCATATTTGAGACGTTCAAACAAAAAAAATCAAAAATGTTTGGAGAATAAGATGATGCATCGGTAGGGGAATGAATGGATGGATGGATGAATGGACAGATGGATGGATGGATGGACAGACAGACGGACAGATGGATGGATGAATGGATGGATGGATGGATGGACGGACGGACGGATGGACAGATGGATGGATGGACAAATGAATGGATGGATGGATGAATGGATGGATGGACAGACGGATGGATGGATGGATGGATGGATGGATGGATGAATGGATGGATGGACGGATGGATGGACAGACGGATAAATGGATGGACAGATGGATGGATAGATGGATGGACAGATGGATGGATGGATGGATGGATGGATGGATGGATGGATGGACAGATGGACGGATGGATGGATGGATGGATGGATAAACAGGTGGGTGGATGGGTGGGTAGGTGGATGGATAGATAGATGGACAGATGGATGGGTAGGTGGAAAAATGCATACATGGATGCAGGAATGGTGGATAGTTAGATGGATGCATGGATGGATGAATAGCTAGATGCACGGTGAGTAGATGAACAGGTGGATGGATACAGGGACAGATGGACATGCTCAGCACATAGGAGCAAGGATAGTGAACAGCTCAGAGGAGCAGAAGGTGGACACAGGCTGGACCTGGTCATGGATTGAGGTGAGAGGCTTGAGGACAATGCGCCTGGAGAGGAAGGACCACATGGCATGCACGCCCAGAGCCTGGGGGCCCACCTGCGTGCACACCCCTGCAGCCCCAGCAAGGCACTGGCTGCACCCAGCCCTGCCACTGCCATGATCCTGATGAAGCATCTCACAGTCTGGCCACATCCCTGGGGCCACCCTGCCCGTCGAGTCTTTAAGGCTGAAGAAACCCTTGAGCCCAGAGCAGGACAGGGTCCCTGCCTGGGGTGATTCACATGTCTCCTTCTTTCCCCAGGTAAAATTCAAGGATTCAAATGCCTAAAACTTCTGAAAACGTCCATTTTGGAGCTGCTCAGAGCTTCCCTCAGCAGCTCAGCCAGTTGCCGTGGCCCCAGCCTCCCCATTTTCCAGCCTTTCCTTCCAATGAGTTGCAGGTCCAGGTACTTTCCACACCCCAAAAGTCCTGCTCATTGGAGCCTGACATGAGGCTATGTTAGGTGAGGAGGAGACTGGAGCTGTGAAAACGACCTGGCTGAGCGTGCACAGCCCAGTGTGGCCAAGCCCCACCTAGATGCAGCATCCTCCACACACACTACATGGTGGCCTGAGGGTCTGCCCAACCAAAATGTCCATCTGATGAGCTAGACAGGCCAAGTCTTGAACCCTGAATGCTCCTGAAATCTGGGTGGCGGAAGAAAGGGCTGGGGGCCTGGCAGCACCACAAGCCCACACCTAGAGCCTATGGGTTCCTGGGACACAAAGACCACAGAGGTCTCAGCACCTGACAGAGAGCAAGGCTCAGGCAGTGCCCACGGGTCAGAGTCTGGGAGGACAGCCCTCCTGACGCCCACTAGAAGTCAGTGACTCCAGACAGGTCCCTTCTCCTCTCAGGACCCAATCCACCCCCTTCCTGAGCGGGAAGAGTGGAGACAAGCCTGCCTCTGGGGCCCCCTGGAGCTCTGAGGGCAGAGGATTCTGTTCCTGGGCTGCCCTGAAGCTCCCAAGGCCTGTCCACTTCTGGGACTTTCTGAGCACAGGACTGGGTGTCCTGAGGGACAGCACCCCAGGAACCTTCAATGTGATAAGGAAGAACAAGGGCTACTTTATGAAAGGATGTTCAGTTGGAGCCAGCTAAGGCTTTCCTTGCCTGGTGACCCAATTTCTCAAAGGGGGAAGGGTGTGTCAAGTTGAAACAAATTAAAATGCATTTGTCTTCCAGTGGGAAAGAGTCCAGCCCAGCAGGGAGGCAAGGCACGGTCTTATTCCAGCATGTTCGGTGCCAAGTTAACGTGCAGGGAATAGCACACTTCTGGCTGAGAGACACTGTGGCAGGTGTTCAGTCAGGATAGGGGCTGCAGCCCATCCCTAAGCCTGTGCCATCAGCTGGAGCCCTGGTCTCACAGCCCATGGGAGGCTCATCCAGACCCTGCCTTCGACTGAAGCTTCCTCAGAGGGCCTCCTCTGTGTGGCCTCCTCGAGTCCCAGTGGTGGTGGCAGCCCAGGGAGGGCCTGGCACAAAGTCCATACTCCCAAACATGAGCAGTGGCCCAAGGTGTTACCTATGGCTGCAGCCCTGATGACATTCTGGCTCACACCTATGGAGCACAGTGTGATAGGGGCTGAGCTAAGCTCTTCACGGGGATTAACTTTTCACACGAGTGTGATTATCTCAGATGGGGACACTGAGGCACAGTGTGGCAGACCATTCCAGGAGGCTGGGCAGCCCAAGGCAGGCACAAACAGCCCCAGCAGGGCCACAGGACTGAACCCCAGCAAAGCAGACAGGCCAAAGCAGGGCTGGGAAGGGACCATTCAGCTGGGACCCAAATGACTGGAGATTCTCCAGGCCCATGGAGGGCAGGGGAACAGTCTATGCAAGGCCCTGAGTCTGTCCCAGCTGGACAACTGGCCGTGGCACACCAGGCCAGGGACTTAGAGTGTCCCAAGGCTATGAGGTGTCCTCCACAGGACAGGAGAGGACATCTCAGGCTTGCAGAGTCCTGCTGGCCACTATGCAGAGCAGGACCCCAGGGGCACAGAAGTAGGAAGTGAAGGACAGGGAGTAACTCACAGCACACAGAGGGACACCCTGACCTGGGCTGGGGTCATAGCATGAACAGAGAGAAAAGGAAGATGTGCTCGGGGGATGCGGGGTGATGGGACGGTTGGGGACCCCGGCACCCTGACCCTCCCTGAGGGCCGCCAGCAGCCAGCGAGTACCCCATCTTGACAACCAGCTATGTGCTGAGTCTTAGGCTCCGTCCATAGTCCTCACGGCCTCGCCAGGGTCCCCACTCTGCATAGTTGGGGGCCCTGGCTGCTCATCCTGTGGAGACCCTGCATGTCTCAGCCCCTCCAGCGCCTGCTTCCTGGAAGGACCCACAGACCCCCTCAGGCCCACCTTGCTCCCTCCCCTCCACACTGTGCCTTCTCTCACTGGAGCCATGGAATGGCCTCCACAGGGCCCTTATACTCAGGGTTCGCTTCCCACAGGACAATGTAGACTCAGCCTGGGAAAGAGGCCGCTTGTCAGCCTCATCCAGCCCATTGACACCACCCAGCCCCACCTCCCCAACTGGGACCACCCAGGTCTGCTCTCCAGACTCATCTCCTCCACCCTCAGCATAAAAGAGATGGTAAAGGGGCCCACCTGAGTGTAGCAGAGCTTCTCAGAGTGGCCACTGTGGCTCCTGGACAAGTAAGATGAGAGGACAGTGGGGACCAAGTGGTGCTCCCAAGGCCTTGAGCTAGCACAAGAAAAAGACCCCCAGGAAAGAGCCCCCTGTTCAGGCTTCCAGGGGCTCAGTCCTCAGTCTTCCTTCCACCTTCACATCCACACGCCTGCAGCTCCAAGCTCCGAATGCTCCTCCGAGTGCAGAAAGAGGCCCTTACCCGCTTCCAGGGAACTTGTCACTCAGCAGAGAAGCCCCATCCCTAGTAAAGTGATCCCTAGGGCCCATCCCTAGCAGCCCACACCCAGAGGCACCCATCCTGACCCGCTCCCATCCCCAGCTCCTGATTCCACGTGCTTTCTATCTGTGTTCATCATTCCTGGTGTGGACTTGAATGACTGCTCCCAGGGCGAGAACACCACCTCCTTTGTTCAGCCAGGTTCACTGAGAACTCACCGTCCTACCCTCAGGTGGCCAGAAGAGAAAGTGAGCTAGCAGAAAGTGACACTCATGAGGGTCAGGCTGGGAGAGCGGATAGACACAATTTTTCATAAAAATCATGCTATGAATCCTGGTTGGCTGAGCCAGCCTGTGGAATCCTGCCCAGCAGGATGTAAGGGGGGTTGGTATTTTTGCTAAAAAAAAAAAATGTTCCAATAGTGAGCTAGGTGGACCTGGGGCGGGCTGAGCACTGGTTCTTCCTAGAGCTCTGATTAGAGGTGACAACAGCCACTCAACAGCCACCAACAGCAGGTGGAGGTTCAGCTGAACTTCATTCTAATTTCCCTGTTGTTCACAATGAAGGAAGAGGCACTCTTCTGCTTATCTGTGGTTGGGCAATAATGGGGTCACTTTCTCACTAAAGGATAGAAAATAGAAGAGTGGAGGAGGGGCTCACCTCCAGGAGAGCTGGAGGTGCTTTGTGATGAAGGGCAAGGCTCTGGCAGAAATGTCCTCTGTGCAAGAAAGATAGGTCCTTAGCGGGGCCAGGAGGCAGGAGGGAGAGGAGAGATCTTCACACTGGGCTGGGATATTTTTGTTGTTTGTAAACTGACATGACCCAGGCCAGGCCATGTACTTGCAAACACCAGTTTACCTAATCCTGGGGGCCATCCTAGGGGTGGGAATGGCTGCTGGCCCCACTATATGGACAAGGGCACCAAGTAGGCGGAGACACCCACTTACCCGGGGCCTGCAGCCATAAGTGGCAGAGCCAGGCTTGGACTCCAGCGATGGCCCCAGGTCAACACACTAGCCATCACACTCTATCTGCCTGGCCTTGACCAAAGAAAGGATGAGACAACCCCAGACAACAACTTGAGAGCCTCTTCCTGGCCCTTGGACACATCTCAGGGCCTTTGTTCCTGCTGTTGCACATGGAGACCCAACCCCTTCCACCACCCGTTGTGGCTGTGCCCCCGGCAGCATCTGAGACAGGTCCCTCTGTGGTCCTCATCGAGCTCACTGTGCTCACCATGGCTGAGGGAAGGGAAGGGAAGGGAGACAGGAGAAAACGGAAGGGAAGGGGGAAGGGAAGGGAGACAGGAGAAAACAGAAGGGAAGAGGGAAGGGAAGGGAAGGGAGACAGGAGAAAATGGAAGGGAAGGGGGAAGGGAAGGGAAGGGAGACAGGAGAAAACAGAAGGGAAGGGGGAAGGGAAGGGGGAAGGGAAGGGAAGGGAAGGGAAGGGAGACAGGAGAAAACGGAAGGGAAGGGGGAAGGGAAGGGAAGGGGGAAGGGAGACAGGAGAAAACGGAAGGGAAGGGAAGGGAGACAGGAGAAAACGGAAGGGAAGGGAAGGGAAGGGGGAAGGGAAGGGAAGGGAGACAGGAGAAAACGGAAGGGAAGGGGGAAGGGAAGGGAAGGGAGACAGGAGAAAACAGAAGGGAAGAGGGAAGGGAAGGGAAGGGAAGGGAGACAGGAGAAAATGGAAGGGAAGGGGGAAGGGAAGGGAAGGGAGACAGGAGAAAACAGAAGGGAAGGGGGAAGGGAAGGGAAGGGAAGGGAGACAGGAGAAAATGGAAGGGAAGGGGGAAGGGAAGGGAAGGGAGACAGGAGAAAACGGAAGGGAAGGGGGAAGGGAAGGGAAGGGGGAAGGGAGACAGGAGAAAACGGAAGGGAAGGGAAGGGAGACAGGAGAAAACGGAAGGGAAGGGAAGGGAAGGGAGACAGGAGAAAACGGAAGGGAAGGGGGAAGGGAAGGGAAGGGAGACAGGAGAAAACGGAAGGGAAGGGAAGGGAAGGGAAGGGAGACAGGAGAAAACGGAAGGGAAGGGAAGGGAAGGGAGACAGGAGAAAACGGAAGGGAAGGGAAGGGAAGGGAAGGGAAGGGAAGGGAGACAGGAGAAAACGGAAGGGAAGGGAAGGGAAGCGAAGGGAGACAGGAGAAAACGGAAGGGAAGGGAAGGAAAGGGAGACAGGAGAAAAGGGAAGGGAAGGGAAGGGAAGGGAAGGGAGACAGGAGAAAACGGAAGGGAAGGGAAGGGAAGGGAAGGGAGACAGGAGAAAACGGAAGGGAAGGGAGACAGGAGAAAACGGAAGGGAAGGGAGACAGGAGAAAACGGAAGGGAAGGGAAGGGAGACAGGAGAAAACGGAAGGGAAGGGAAGGGAAGGGAAGGGAAGGGAAGGGAGACAGGAGAAAACGGAAGGGAAGGGAAGGGAAGGGAAGGGAAGGTAAGGGAAGGGAAGGGAAGAGAAGCAGTGCTGCCAGCCTTCTGCCTTCCACCCTCCCTCTGTTCTGAGATGCTGCTCCTGTCCTTTGCCAGTTTTGCTCTTGGGTCACGTGCCCTGTTCTTGTTGCTCTGCGGGTGTTGTCTGTGCGCTGCAGATACTCTGTCAGCTACGTGTGATGAGAACAGCTTCTCCCAGGCCAAGGCTTGTCTTTTTGCTCTCTTGAATCTGTCACTTAACGGAAATTCTTTTTTTCTTTTTTTTGAGACAGAGTCTCACTGTGTCGCCCAGGCTAGAGTATCATGGCCTCAGCCTTAGCTTACAGCAACCTCATACTCCTGGGTTCAAGTGATCTCCCTGCCTCAACCTCCCGAGTAGCTGGGACTACAGGCATCCGCCTCAACATTTGGCTAGTTTTTCTATTTTTAGTAGAGATGGGGTCTTGCTCTAGCTCAGGCTGGTCTTGAACTCCTGACCTCAAGAGATCCTCCCTCCTCAGCCTCTCAGAGTGCTGGGATTACAGACATGACCCACCACACACAGACAATGAAATAAGAAATTCTTAATTTTAATATCTTCACATTGATATATATCTCCTTTCATAGTTAGAGATTTTAAAAATCATCCTACCCTCATGTCAAGTTGGGAGAGGTTGGGACACCAAGAGAGAAGAGTAAGAATCCTGCAGACCCCAAGCATCCAGGCAGCCAGCTGGCTGCACAGACCCGAGTGCACCAGAGCCACGTGAGGGCTGTCAGCACAGAGGGAGCTTGGACCTTGCACTCTGCCCTGAAAGCAGAGGGACTCGGGAGAAGCCCACACAGCAAGGTGCCCAGTGCCCTAGCAGGAGAACAGTACCCACAAAGGACCCTTCAGACGCATCACAAACACACCACCTCAACGAGCTAAGTGCAAAAAGAGCATATGCTTCCAAGGCTGAAGGCCCCACAGGCTCATGCAGCTGCCTAACCCCCAGGCTCTGTCCTCCGAGCTATTCTGGGGCCTTGGCTGGTGCTCCTCATAGCTGCAAAATGGCTGCCACAGTCCTGGGAATCACACCCAGACCCAGCAGTGCCCAGTGAAGGAAAGATAGCCTCTTCCTCAAATCTCTTTGAAGAACAACAAAACTTTCCCCAGAAGCTGCTTTTATCAACTGACTTCAGGCCTCCTTAACCAGAACTACCTGTGTGCGGGACCTAAACCAGCTCCCTGGCAGGGAACATGAGATTCTCAAGACTGGCTGAGATGTACCAGATTCACCAGGGTGGGACCCACCAAGCCTGAGGACAGGGTATCCGCCCACACTCAGGTTCTCTCCAAGTGTAGCTGCTGCCAGTCTGCCACAAAGAGCTGGGCTAAGTAAGTGCTTGGCCAGGGGGCTGAGGTCTTCCCGACCACCACTGCCAAGTCCCAATGTCTGCAGCCCCAGTGGTTATGCTGTGCTGCCTAGGCCAGCCAGAGAGCCATCCGTGAAGGGGACAAAGAAAGCCGGGTGAGCCAGTAGGTGTGAAGGGGTCTGAGGCTGGGCTGCAGATGCAGAGGGACCCACACAGATCTGCATTCCCAAGGCCCAGACCCTCAGCCTTCTCCTGGAAGAATCAGGCCTGTACCCACAGCTGGGAGGGACCACAGACAGAGACTGAGGACTGGCCTGCCCCTCTGTCAGGCTTTGGATGATGCCAGGCCCCCAAAGCCTGCCCACCCGAGGAGAAAGGAAGGGAGGCAGGGAAGGAATTGGCACCTCTCACAAAACGACCAAGAAATGTCCTGAAGTGACTGAATCACCAGGAATGGGACATATGTGGTTTCCCACCATCTGTGGGTGAAAATCTGGTCCATTTACAGGAAGAAGAAAAGGGCCTCCCTGTCCCCGCTGACGTCCACACTGCTGTCTGTATGGGGCCAGCCCCTGGTAAGGGCTCAAGTGCCCACATCGAGCTCACTGCCATCACTGTTGCTGGCACTGTCAGCGGAGTGAGCAGCTACGTCGGGACCCACGTTGGGAGCCTGCCGAGTACTTCACTACTGAGCCCCAGATGCAGGACATCTGGTCTCACCCCCTCCTGGGGCCCCACTTCTCAGCTGGACAATGCCACGGGGCTACACTTCTTCCCAAGTGGGGAGTAGGGCTGGCACAGGCCAAGCTGGCGGATTGGCCCACACAGCCAGAAGCACATGGCCTCGACAGCCTGGCAGGGGCCCCCACAGGTGGGGCAGGAGACCCAGGACACCACCAAACACACAGCCCCTCAGCCTACCACCCCCAAGTAAGTCTCCCACCCCTTCAGCCTGACCAAGCCCTGCCCTGCAGAGCACAAGGGCTGGCCAATCCCTGTGAGGGGAGCACTGACTGTCAGGACCCAGGACCAAACCAGAGGACAGCATCACTCCCCCTCCCTTGGATAGACAGTTCCAGGGCCTGGTTTCTCTGTCCACACCTGGCGCGGTCATGCGGGACGTCTGCAGAAACTTCAGTTCTGCCCACCCACGTTTGCTTCCCCCCACTTCTGCCTCGTCCGTGCTCCCGCTCTCCTGGGGCTACACTTCCTAGGATGGGCTGGGCTGTGTCCCCAGATTCTAATGTTGAAGTCCTCACCCCACCATCTCAGCATGTCACCGTGGGAGACAGGATTTTTAGAGGTGACCAAGGTGAAATAAGGTCACTGGGTAGGCCCTCGCCCAACAGTACTGGCACAGGCACCCAAAGGGACGACCGCATGGGGACACAGGGAAACCACCTCATAGAAGCCAAGGAGAGGCCTCTAGAGAGCTCACCCCGCCAACACTTGGATCTCAGACTTCTCCAGAGCTGCGAGAGAACCAATGTCTGCTGTTCTAGCCCCCCAGCCCTGAGCATTTAGTTACGGCAGCTGGACCTGACTTGCACACCTCCCAAGAAGCCCTCCCCCTCAGCTCCATCCTTAAAGGGACACAAAGTCCTGAGTAGCACACACAAAGCCCCATGAATTTCCCCTCATTGCTGCACAAGCTCTGGGAATGCGCCATGGGCCCAGGAAGAGGACAGGCCTCTGGGACTTGGCATTCCCCTCCATGCCCAGGAGAGAAGCAGGTCCAGAAGGCCCCTGCAGTCCAGCTCTGTGGCTGCCAATTAGCCGAGTGATGAAAGAGATAATTCAGGTAAAGGCTGAGCCCAAGGCTGGCACATCCTAGGCCTGAGATAAATTTAGCTAAAAAACATAATTAATATTATGTCTCCAGCCTTACCTCAGCCCAGGGCTGACCTGGGAGCTGCCCCTCTGGTCTCACAGAAGCACCTGTTGCTCCTTCCACCAGGAGCACTGCCTCCTGCCACTCCCCCACAGCACCCACCAGCTACTCCCTGAACTGAAAACCCTCTTTGGACATCACCTCTTCTGCGAATCCCACAAGCCAGGCACACATCCTCTAGCCCATAGAGCACCCCATACTGCCTGGATTGTGGTCAACACAGCAGCCTGCTCCTCATCTAAATCTCCCACCCAACTTGGGGTGGAGCCTCAGATCTTTTCAGTCCAGAGCCCAGCACTGGCCTACCCAGTGCAGAGCACAGTGAAGGACCTAGGATGTGGGCTGCAGCCCCATCTGGCCAGCCACAGCCCATTGGCAGACAGGCAGTCCTGGTGGGGCCTGGAGGAACAGCTGCCTGGGGGCAGAGTTCAAGGAGCCCTGATTTCTGTGTCTGATGGTCAGAGGGTGGGCCAAGCCTTCCTCCCCTCCCTAGGGCATCAAGTGCTGCTCGCTCAGAAGGAGGCAGAGAGCTGGGAACCAGGGAAGTTGCGAGACCCCAAACCCCAGAGCCCCAGGTGCACCTACTGAAAGGCGCTGAGCTCTTCCCAGCAAACTTAGTGTCTCCTGCTTGGGACTGTCCAACTGATGGCAGCGGAGCAGCCCCAAAGATGGCAAGAAAAAACAGGGACATCCATCCTGATAATATATACTATTAAACCCATTATAGCCAAAATATTGTCATTCCCAACATAAAAGTTACTAATGAGATACTCTCACATTAGTTTTTCTACTAAGTCTTCAAAGTCTGGCGTGGAGTTTACACCTAAACAGCACATCCAGCTGGGACTGGTCGCGTTTCCAGCGTGCAAGGGCGACGGGGAGGGGCGCTGCTGCCCTGGCTGGTGCAGGGTGGAAGAGGAACCCCCATCCCCCGACAGGCCCCGGGTGTCTGGATAAGTGTGGAGGCTTTAAAAAAGAGAGAGGCCGCGGTCAGCTCAGGGAGGTCTTGAGAGGGGATGTTTCTGAGCTCCGCTGCCCCCCAGCACCACTTGCCTCCCCAGGCAGCAGAGGGCCTCGGCGGATTTGCAGGCACAAGCGGCGGCGACAGCGCGACAGCACGCCCGCGCCCCTGGCTCCAGCGAAGCAAGCGCATGACTGCCCCCTGCTGGACGTCCGCGCCGGCGTCCAGCACCGTCAGTGGGGGCATCCTGGCACCCAGTGGGCAAAGCCGGCATTTCTACAAGAATCCGCCAAATGGACACCAGAACTCAGCCATCAACACAGAAATACGTAATGCACTTGTTAGGAAAGTCATAATTGATGCAGAAATACCCATGCTGAACAAAATATCAAATATTAAATAAAGAATGGATCTGCGTCAGGTCTCTGCCCTGATGGCAGGGACGGGCCCTTCTTGGCTGTGGGGCAACCGAGGGTCCTTCTGGAAGAAGGTGAGTGTCTTGGCCAGCTCCAGCTGCCAAACAGGGAGTTACGCAACAGTAGTCTACCTCCCAGTTCTAGAGGCTGGAAGGCCCCAGAGCCACAGCTGGCCGAGACCCTGCCCCTCAGGGTTGCAAGACCCAATGTTGCCCTTGGCTTCTCCCAGCACCTGCAGCCAAACAGGCCTGATTTCTTTGGAGATTTTGCAAAGAGTTCTAGTCTCCTGTACTTACAAAAGTGGCCTGGGGGTACAGGGAAGATCCCATTTGAAGCTTTCTCTATGGGAGGCATGCCCAGAGCTAGGCTTGGGGACCTGGGCACAGAGATGTCCCCTCTCTAAGTCAATGCCTACACTGATCAGTGGCTTCTCTTTAAAAAATAAATTTAAAAAGTGCTTTTCCAGAGAGTTAGAAAGCTGCTCACAAACGCTCACAACAGTGCTGCAGGCAACAGCCAACCACAGAAGTACCCAGGGATCCTTCAGCAGGTGAATGTGCTCTCAAAATATGGTCTGTCCATGCCCCGGAATATTATCCAGCTGGGAAAAGGAGGGACATTCTGAGCCTTATAACACTATTCTCAGTGAAAGGAGCCACAAAAAGACATATACTGTGACTCCTTTTACACAAAATGTGGAGAATAAGCAAATCCAGAGTCGGAAAGGAGACCGTGGCTGCCAGGGGCAGTCCCGGAGGGCTGGGAGTGACTGCCTGACAGGTGCAGGATTCCTTGTGGAGTGTGACAACATCTTGGAACTACACAGAGATGGGAGCTGCACACCACTGTGAATGCACTGAAGGCCACTGAACCACACACTTTAAAATACCTCTTCAACCTACACTGGATGTGTGCAGTCCCTATGCATCAGTTACACCTCAGCAAGCTGCCCTAAAAAGAGTTAATTTTATGCTGTGTGGATTTTACTTGTATTTTTTAAGAGTGCTTTCATCCCTTGTCTCACAGGGACCCAGCTGTTGAAGCTGGTGGTGGCTTTGAGGGGAGCTCCAGGTCTCATGGGGAAGGGGATGGATTTGAAACTCAACCCTTGTCCTAGTTCTTCACAGCTGGTCTCTCTGCCCGCCAGACACAAAGGAGAGAAGTGAGCTCCTTCACTAAAGGTGTCTGAATGAAGCTACATTCCAGCCTTGAAGACCTGCCAGTGGGGCTGTGAAGATCCTAGGTTTTAGGATCAGACCAATGTCCTCAACCCTCTTCCTAGTGAGGGGGGGCCTCTGTACCTGTCCCTGCCCCTGCCCCTAAAACTGGGCTGGCTGTGACAGCTTCCCCCCAAAAGATGCCAGCAGCAATGGGGCCAGGTGTCCTTGCAGGCTGGTCAGCAGAGGCCGGGCAGCTCCACCCAGTATGCCCATGATGCCAGCTCCCTAGACTTGGACACTCCAACTCAGGAAGCTCCCTCTTAGAACCTGACCACCAAGCTGGGAGAAGCCCAAGCTCTGGTTGACAGTCAGTGCTGAGCCTGCCCTCATCACCCACACCTGAAATGGTGCCAACTCAGGTCACCCCACCCATTGCGCCTTCCCATTGTGACCCCAGATAGCACAGAACACAACCAAAGCCACCCACTACTCCGTACCATGTGAATTCTCGATCCCTGTGCTCCACAAGCATTTCACCCATTAAAGGTAGGAGGGATTATCAATAACCAGATCAATAGATTTATTTGACTCACAGCTGTCCAATTGCTTCCCATGTGAACAACCCAATATGGGTGTTGTTTTCTGCCTAAAAATTCATGTTTTGCGAACTCTGGGGTCTAAGTTAACTTTGATGACCTGTGAGCTTGATCACCGAAACTTGGCATAGAGCAGTGTTTTCAGGAAATATGGAGCCAGCGTGAAAGCTCTCACATTGCTTAGAACTCTTTCAGGACATACATGGGGCCCAAATGAACTTATGTCCAGAAAGGTAGGCACCAGCAGGGTGGAAACAGCCTTGGGATCCATAGCCCAAGGTGAAGTTATGGGACCTTTCTGCCACTTCCCCACTCTGTCCTTCTCTCCCTCTCTCTCCTCTCCATCTCCTCTCTCTTCTCTCTCTCTCTCCCTCTCTCCTCTCTCTCCTATCTTTGAACATATGTGTCCATCCAGAATCCATATGTTGAAACTCCATTGACAAGGTGATAGTATTAAGTCATGAGGGTCCCTAGTGAATGGGATTAGCAGCCTTATAAAAGAGCTGGGAGGAACCAGCTAGGCCTCTTCTGAGAGCCACGTGGAGCACAGTGCTTGTCCCCTTCAGAGAAGAGAGAAACAGACACTGTCTTGCAAGCAGAGAGGAGTCCTCACCCGACCCTAAACCTACAGGTGCTGTGATCTTGGACTTCCCAGCCCCCAGAACCACAAGCAGTGAATTTGTGCTATTGCTAAATTACCTAATCTATAGACTCTTACAGCAGCACAAATGGGCTAAGACTTTCCTCCCTCCCTTCTTCTCCCCACCCCTCTCCTTCTCCGTCTATCTCCTCCCTCCCTTCCTCTCCCCACCCCCTCCTTCTCCGTCTATCTCCTCCCTCCCTTCCTCTCCCCACCCCCTCCTTCTCCGTCTATCTCCTCCCTCCCTTCCTCTCCCCACCCCTCTCCTTCTCCGTCTATCTCCTCCCTCCCTTCCTCTCCCCACCCCCTCCTTCTCCGTCTATCTCCTCCCTCCCTTCCTCTCCCCACCCCCTCCTTCTCCGTCTATCTCCTCCCTCCCTTCCTCTCCCCACCCCTCTCCTTCTCCGTCTATCTCCTCCCTCCCTCCCTCACTCCCCCTTATGTCTCCCCCTCTCCTCCCTCTCCCTCCCTCTCTCTCTCCCCACTCTCTCCCCTGGCCCTGCTACTGGCCTTATCCCCTCCTTCTGAGATGAGCCTCCTCTGTGTGGCCAGGGGAGGGAGTGTGTGGCTGAGGGCTGCAGGCTGACCGCATCCCAGGTCACACACCCCTTGTGTGTGACACACACATGTGCATGCACACAGGAAACTATATAGTGAGACTTTGGGTCCTAACTTTATTTCTTTATACACCGCAATTGTATGAAGAATTTCCTCCCCCACTCGCAGGCCACAGTGCTCATAAACTAAATTAAATCCAGTGTAACTCACTGCATCACTCAACTGTACTTAAAGGTTTCATTTTTAAAGTTAGTTGACAAGTTCAGCACTTTGTCATTTTTTGCATTCATCAACACAAAGATTAGTTTTTAGGCACTCAGGAGCAACAAGCCAGGAGGCCACTGTAAGTGGGAGGACAGTCCTCTGTTTAGATGGATGTTTTCACAAAGCTCACCCCACCCCAGAATCCTGCTCCTCACCATCAATGTGCTTGAAGTGCTCACGGTTTCTCCCCCCTGCACAACCACTTTAAACAGCTGCAGGGACAGGACGTGCATCCTGGATTAGTCAGTTTTGCTGCATAACAAACTCGCCCTGACTGTCAGCAGCACACACAGACACCCCTACTCAGTAAGCTGCAGCTCTGCCCCTCATCTACACTGGGGACATGCCAGGGACGAACACGTGTAACTGAATAATCTTGTTGCTTAATACCAGCCTCTGGTGGCTTCTGCTCAGATGGGCTGACATCTTGGTGTCCCCTTGACACTGTCAAGGCTGGTCCAAGCCTGACAAAGGGTCTCTGGCGTGCACCACTTCAGGGAGGAGCTGCAAGCTGAGTCCACTGCAGGGTCCACTGCAGACCCCACAGGTGTCAGCCAGAGTGGCAGCAGGTGGAAAGGAAGTCTCCAGCAAGGCTCTTTCCTGCCTGTTGTCCCATCCATCTGGGTGCTGCTCCAGACCACAAGGAAGGGAGGTGGCTCTCCAGATTTCTGAAGAGCAATTACCCAGTCTTGGCATTTGAGGCAATTGTGTATGTGTTGGGAAGGGTGAGGAGAGAAGAGGGAAAAGGGAACTGGGGCTGCACTTGAATGTGGCAGACAGCAGCCTCTGCCTTCCATGATACAAGGGCTGCATTGTGCCCAGAGGCTGAGGCAGGTGGGCAGTGGCAGGCCCAGGACCCACCAGAGCCATATCAGTTCTCTCCACCTGGCCAGACCCCCAGCCCTGACTGAGACTCTGCTTCCAAGGAAAAGGGCCAGACCCTTGCCCAGGAAGAACCCCCCTCCACGGTCTCCCCCATCTTCTTACTCTTCAGCTCTATTTCTCCTCAGAAGGGTGGAGAGCTCTCCAAGTGACTTGCATGCTCCCAACGAGCAAACCCCTTGCTGACCAGAAGATCCCCACCCCCACCCCACCCCTGCACTGCTAGCCTCCCTCAAGATAAATGGTTGCCAGTGGGAGCAGGGCTCCCCACACTGTGCCTTTCCAGAACTTTCTGTAGTGGCCAAGCCTATAAGCGTGATATCAAGACACCACATGTCCTGGCCTAACCCCCCCAATTTTCCTGTGTATGAAACCACCTCTCTTTTACCCAGAGCATAGAAATTCATGGACTATTCTATAAGGGCAACAGAGAGCCTTTTATTTTCCAAATGGTGACTGGAAAATAATACTTTCTGAGGCAGGATAGAAAATCAATCACCCTGATCACGCGTGGGATTGACGGTGAGGTGTGGTCGGCAGACACTGCCAGGCCCAGGGCCTTCCGGTCCCTCCTCCTTTCTCCAGCACTTTAGGAATACCCGCCCACTCCCGTCCTGGTGGGCCCAGGCCCCTCATGCATCTCCTGGGGAGGGCATCACACACACCCCAGGTGAGGGGTGGGTCAAAGGTGGGTGACAGGGACTGCCCACTGCTGCCTTCTCCCTCCCTGCGAGGCTCTAGGGCTCTCCTGGCTGACTCCATGCCCAGGTGTCAGGGCTCAGATTGTGGAAACCTCTGTCTCCTCCATGTCACTGCGGCTGGCAAGACCTAGGAGCCACCATTTTCATCCCCCACCCCTTCTCAGCAAGTAACAGAACAAGACTGTAACCGAGTGAGGGGCTGTCCAGGGCAAGAACATGCTTCCAGACGACACCTCCCGTGTGCACAGTAATACACACGTGTGAACATTGCGCACACACATGCCCATGCACACCTCCTCACGGCTGGGGTGTGGCCTTCCCTTCCCTGCCAGCTGTGGTGACAGTTTACAGCCCAGGCAGCCGGCACATCTGTGAGGAAGGCAGACAGACTTTTAAAAAGACATAGAACAGAGGGAAATATTTACAATAAAATGTAAAAATTGCTACACCAAAGAGCATTTTTAGTCACTGCCTTGGGAGGACGGGAGCTTCGGGAGACTTGCTTTTTCCCTTCTCTTGCTGCAGTCAGGGAGGGACCTGAGGAGTTGCCACCGTCCGCAGCTCCTGGGCCCAGCTGAAAACAACAGCCACCAGCTTTGAAAGGCCACAGGGATTACACCTGCGGTGCATCTTACAAGGGTATATGTGAATCCTAGTAAATGTGGAATGTAAAGGTCTTAACAAAATAACTAAGAAAATGCCACGAAAGCTATGTTAACTAGTGTGATGAAAATGTGTCAAACGGTCTATGAAACAAGTGTATGGTGCCCCATGATCATACCAATGTACACAGCTATGATTTAATAAAAAAAATAAAATAAAATAAAATAAAAAGGCCACAGGGGCACCTGCTCGGCGGGGGATGCTAGTTCCCTCAGCCAGCGTTTCTCTCCCTTATTTATTCCACAAATATTTCTCCAGCATATTCTATGGGCCACACACATACATCCGTCCAGTGAAACTCAACTTGAGGCAGAAACATTGAAACTAATTAATCTTCTCGTTGGCTTAAGTCCATCCTGAAGGAAGAGCGACCCTACTGCTTGCCTGAGTTACAGACACGCTGAGAGATGGTATTTCAGGGGGGGGAGGGCTCTTTCCTTTATGATAAACATATTTGTGTGTGTGTGTGTGTGTATATATGTTGTTTTTTGTTGTTATTGTTGTTGTTTTGCAGTTTTTGACCAGGACTGGGTTTGAACCCGCCACCTCCAATATATGGGGCCAGTGCCCTATTCCTTTGAACCACAGGCGCTGCCCTATGATAAACATTTTTTTTTTTTTTTTTTTGCAGTTTTTGGCCAGGGTCAAGTTTGAACCCACCACCTCTGGCATATGGAGCCGGTGCCCTATTCCTTTGAGCCACAGGTGCTGACCTGATAAACATATTTTTACACAAAAATATAAACCTTTTATATTTTTTTCTGCCAGAATTCAGGTTCTGATTCTCCTGTTACTGAAAGACTAATCTGAAGCAGGATTCCCCACCCTGCTTTAATTGACTTTTGCACTGTCACAGGAGCCAGGTGACTTTCTGACACGGGGACTGTCCTGGGTGGCTGGGATATTCAGCAGCGACCCTGGCCTCCACTCACCAGAGGCCAAGAGACCCCACGACGACAACTGCAGATGACCCACCAGCCATCGACACAGTGCCCTGGACAGAGAAGAGCCACTGACTCAGAGGGAGTCACCTGCTAAGCGTGTGACCTCTTTCAAGCTCCTTGGGGACACTGACGGTCTCGTTATGTGCTGTGGGAAGGGTCTTTCTAAATAATTTGCCCAAGAACACTTTCTTCAGGGAAAAGCCCCATTGAGTGGGATGACTTCACATGGAAATTCTCCAATAGCAAATCTTGACAGTCTTCTCCCCGTCCCGTTTGTTCCTCATTTTCTCCGTAATTATTAGAAGTACGATTTCAGGTTTCTATTTCTGACTAAGCTTTGTCATGCCTGACACATTTTCAACCGCCTCTTCCACTACACACAGTTTGAATGAATCTTCTGTGAGGGAAATGTTAGCGCAGAGCCTTTCATCTGGAATATAACAGGAAAGGAACGCTCCGATCAGAGGGAAATGAGGAGTCGACATAATTGATTCAAACGGAGAAGGCCCTGGAGGCGGCCTGGAGCGGGGGTTCCTCTCTGAAAGGCGGCCCTGCCTTGAGAGTTCCTATCTGTGCCAGTCTCTCTGAAGCTTTTGCTGCTGTCTGTGAGTTCTGTTCCCAGGAGCTGGCACCTCTCCAGCCTCCCTGCCCCCTCTGGCAAAGGTCCCTCGTGCCCAGCAGTCTCAGGATGACACCCAGAACAAGCACCCCGATACCACCAACAGGGATATCGCACCCTTCCGTTCTGTGAAGTATCAGTAAGGAAAAATGATTATTTTCCCCAGAGGCTTTTATACAAATAAGCATAATACTGAAAATGAAATGAAAAAATGAAGGGCCTAGGTCTTCTTTTTTGATTTTTTTTTAAGGAAAATTTGGTGAAATTTGTCCTCTTAGTTTACTTTACTGGAAGGGTTGAACATAATAAATTATCACAAGACACTTACTCCCCCCCTTGTTTTCAAGATGGAGTCTTGCTCTGTCACCTAGGCTAAAGTGCTGTGGCATCATCATGGGTCACTGCAGCCTCAAGCCATCCTCCCACCTCAGCCTCCCAAGTAGCTGGTACCACAGGTGCCTGCCACCATGCCCAGCTGGCTAATTTTTCTATTTTTAGTAGAGACAGTGTCTCACTCTTGCTCAGGCTGATCTCAAATCTTTGGCCTCAAGGGATCCTCCCATCTTGAGCTCCCACAGTGCTAGGATTACAGGAGTGAGCCACTGCACCAGGCCAAGAGGTACTTTGTCTCTCCAGCTTAATTGAGGTATAAATGACAAATTAAAAATGTATATATTCAAGAGGTACAATGTGATAGCTTGATACAGTATTCACTGTGAACTGATTACCATAATCAGGCTAATTAACACAACCATCACTATACTTACCTGCCATTTATATGTGTGTGCGTGTGTGCATGTGTGCATACGTGTGTGCTTGTGTGCACACGTGTGCGTGCTTACATGCATGTGGGGATGTGCATGTATGTGCGTGTGTGTGCATGTGTGTGCCTGTGTGCACACACGTGTGTTGAGGAGTGAGGACACGAAGATCTACTCCCCTAGCCAATGTCCAGTATCCAATACACTAGTATTAACCACAGTCATGCTACAGGTTACATGCCCAGCACTTAAGTATCTTGTAACTGAAACTTTGTACCCCTTGGCCACCATCTTCTAATCTGTACCTTTTTAAAAGTTATAACGGATATTCCTAAAACCAAGATGACCTCTAAAATTTCTTTCAGGAGAAATGATTTTTAGCTGTAGCTAAATAAATAAACCTGAACAGAGGTTATCCCTTAGGGTATCACTGTGGTCTGTAAACCTTAAATATTTACTTAAAAAGCTTGAGTTTGTTTGGACTTTTCTCCTATGAACATGGCTGTGTAAATCAGAATTTGTACCACCCAGAAATCATGTAAAACAAAGAGAAAATTTTAACTTTATATATAGTGGGAAACAAAACATAAAAGAATATGAAGGAACCTGGAAAAATGTATCTGTCATAACATTAAATGTCAATGGGCTTCTTGGAAGACGTCGCCCTCGGTGAAACAGCCACACACGGAAAGCAGACACTGTGTGATCTCACTTCCGTGTGAAATCTGAAAAACTGGTCGTCAGGGGTTGGGGGGATGGAGGAAATAGGGAGACGTTAACCAAAGGGGACGATATTTGTAAATATTCATTACAAAATTTTATAAAAGATTCTCCACATGTTGGCCACCTCTTTGTAAAATTTTGTAATGAATATTTTATAAATGAAGGTACATTTAGCTGCAATTTCCCATTTTCCCTATGTATGGGAACTTTAGGGTTGCCTTTGGGACACCCTGTATAACAAAAAGTTAAAAGAATGAGAAAAGATATCATATAAACACTAATCAAAACAAAATTGGTATAGTTATATTACTATTAGAAAAAGAAACTTTATGGCAAAAAACATTACTTGATATAAACAAAAACATTTCACCTGGATAAAACCATAAACTTATCCAGAATATATAATAATCCTAAAGTGATAAAGAAAATCACTTCAGACCAAGCACAGTGGCTCTCACCAGTAATCTTAGCACTCTGGGAGACTGAGGCAAGATGATCACTTGAGCTCAGGAGTTTGAGACCAACCTGAGCAAGAGCAAAACTCTTTCTCTACTAAAAAAATTGAAAAATTAGCTGGGCACACACCTGTAGTCCTCGCTACATGGGAGGCTAAGGTAGGAGGATCACTTGAGCCCAGGAATTTGAGGTTGCTGTGAGCTATGATGACACCACTGCACTCTAGCCCAGGTGACAGATTGCAACTCTATCTCAGAATAAAAAAAAAAAAGAAAGAAAGAAAAATATTTCACATTGATAAAACCATCAATTTATCAAGACTGCATAACAATTCTCAAGTTTTACATGCCAAATAAAATAGCCTCTAAATACAGAAAGCAATTTTTCAAATAAACAAAAATAGACAAATCTACAATCATAGTGGGAGATTTCAAGATCTTCTCTGTTGGTAAGTAACCAGAACAAGCAGACAGAAAAAATGATATGGATATAGAATATTTGAACAACATGGCCAACAAAACTGACTGAGATTTTATTACCACCAACTGCAGAGTATATTTTCTTCTCAAAATCACCCAGTGTTTACAAAAATTAAATGAGCCATAAAGGAAGCCTTAAAAAATTTCAAAGGGCTGATATCATGCAGAGTTCAATCTTTGACCACAATGAGTGCAGCAGATGGTGTTTTCCAAAAAAACGACCACGACGACATTTCTCTTTCAAGGTCTTCCAGGACCTTGCCACCCCCCGTGAAGAGATGGAGTTTCCTTTGAACCTGGAACTTGGCAGGTCTTAAGGACTGCCTCAAGGGCTAGACTCCAGTGGAATGGATGCTGCATGACCCCCAGGCTGAATCACAGAGATGCTGCTGCCTCCAGCTGACTCAGAAAGCTCGCGCCCTTACAGCTCAGTGAAAATGTTGTGAGGAAGCTGAGGACCCAGGGAGGAGACCTACGAGGCTCTGCCTGAGGGCCCCAGCTGAGATCCGTCTGAGAGACCACATCAGGTGCTAAGCCTGTGAATCAACAGGCATGTGAAGCAGAGAGATGATCAATTCAGATAATTCCAGCCACTGCACGCTACCAAAACTGCATTTTGGTAGCAAAAGAAATGCTCCTTTGTTGGGCGGCGCCTGTGGCTCAGTGAGTAGGGCGCCAGCCCCATATGCCGAGGGTGGCGGGTTCAAACCCGGCCCCGGCTTAACTGCAACCAAAAAATAGCCGGGCTTTGTGGCGGGCGCCTGTAGTCCCAGCTGCTCAGGAGGCTGAGGCAGGAGAATCGCCTAAGCCCAGGAGCTGGAGGTTGCTGTGAGCTGTGTGATGCCACGGCACTCTACTGAGGGCGATAAAGTGAGACTCTGTCTCTACAAAAAAAAAAAAAAAAATGTTCCCTTGTTGTTGTTTTCTTGGTGTTGTCATCATTGTCCTTTTAAATCGCTGTGTTTGGGGATGCCTTCTCATAAAGCAATAGGTGGCTAACTAAAACAATGAAATTAAGGTAGACATCAATAACAAAAAAGTGGGAAATATCCATGCTAGGAAATAGCCATGCTTGGAAATTAAAATCACTATAAAAATATTTTGGACTGAATGTTAATAAGGAAAGAAAGAAAACAAACATTTTTGTACACCATCTAAAGTACACATAGAAAATCCAAAGTAATCTGTAGGCAAATTATTAAAGTTAATAAATCAGTTTAGTAAGATAACTGAGAATACACTTAAAAAACAAATACCAAGAACAAATAGAAAGTGAAAATTTTAACATGATACTATTGGAGTTTCACTTCCAGGAATGAAAGAGCAAGCTTGTAATAAACCAACACTTCTGCTGACAACTATAAATTCTATAAAATATACTAAAAGCAACTACCTGAAAGCTCTGGGGAGTAAACAATACCAAGTGTTGGTGAGGGTGCGGAGCAAGTCAAATGCTCATGCTCTGCAGGTGGAAATGTAAAATGGCACAACCACTTTGGAAAACAGTTTGGCAGTTCCTTAAGTTAAACATTAAGTTAAAAACAGGAATACCACTCCAACTCAACAATGTACTTGGCATCCTAATCAATGAAAAAAGATATGAAAGAAAAATAAAAAGCATACAGAATGGGAAGGAAGAAACAAAACTATTTCTGTTAGTAAACAATATGGTTGTCTAGCTAGAAAATTGCAAAGAGTCTATTAAAAACTGCTAGAATCGGGTGGCACCTGTGGCTCAAGGAGTAGGGCACCAGCCCCATATACCGGAGGTGGTGGGTTCAAACCCAGCCCCGGCCAAAAACTGCAAAAAAAAAAAAACCTGCTAGAATTTATACCCATAATGCAGAATTATTCTAAAAAATTGGGGAGGAAGGAATCTTCCCCCAACACATTCTATGAAGCAAACACACCCTGATACCAAAACCAGGAAAAAACCCAACCAAAAAGGATAACTACAGACCAATTTCATTGATGAATATAGATGCAAAAATCCTCAATAAAATCCTAGCAAATAGATTATAGTTTATCATCAAAAATGTCATACATCAAGTAGGATTCATCCCAGGGATGCAAGGCTGGTTTAACATATGCAAGTCTATAAACATAGTTCACCATGTCAACAGGAGCAAAAACAAAGACCATATGATCCTCTCAATAGACGCAGAAAAAGCATTCGATAAAATTCAACATCCTTCCTAATTAGAATGCTAAAAAATGTAGGCATACGTGGCACATTCCTTAAACTGATTGAAGCCATCTACGACAAACCCACAGCTAATATTGTACTGAATGGAGTAAAACTGAAAGCTTTTCCACTCAGGACTGGAACAAGACAAGAGTGTCCTCTATCGCCACTACTATTCAACATAGTGATGGAAGTTCTAGCCAATACAGTCAGTCAAGAGAAGGAAATTAAAGGCATCCAAATGGGGGCAGAGGAAGTGAAACTCTCCCTCTTTGCTGATGATAAGATTTTATACTTAGAGAACCCCAAAGACTCAACCACAAGACTCCTGGAAGTCATCAAAAAATACAGTAATGTCTCAGGATATAAAATCAATATCCACAAATCAGTAGCCTTTGTATATGCCAATAACAGCCAAGATGAGAAGGAAATCAAGGACACAATCCCCTTCTCAGTAGCTCCAAAGAAAATGAAATGCCTAGAAATACACCTCACAAAGGAGGTGAAGGACCTTTATAAAGAAAAGTATGAACCCCTAAAAAAGAAATAGCCAAGGATATTAACAAATGGAAGAATATACCATGCTCATGGCTGGGAAGAATCAGCACAATATAACAAAGACATCTGTACCAGAATGTTTATTGCAGCCCAATTCACAATTGCTAAGACATGGAAAAAGCCCAAGTGCCCTTCGACCCACAAATGGACTAGCAAATTGTGGTACATGTATACCTGGAATATTATGCAGCCTTAAAGAAAGATGGAGACTTTACCTCTTTCATGTTTACATGGATGAAGCTGGAACATTTTCTTCTTAGCAAAGTATCTCAGGAATGGAAGAAAAAGTATCCAATGTACTCAGCCCTACTATGAAGCTAATTTATAGCTTTCACATGAAAGCTATAACCCAACTATAGCACAAGAATATGGAGAAAGGGCCAAGGAAGGGGAAGGGAGGGGGGAGGTTAGGGTGGAGGGAGGGTGATGGGTGGGGCCACACCTACGGTGCATCTTAGAATGGGTACAGGTGAAACTTACTAAATGCAGAATACAAATGTCTACATACAATAACTAAGAAAATGCCATGAAGGCTACATTGAACAGTTTGATGAGAATATTTCAGATTGTATATGAAACCAGCATATTGTACCCCTTGATTGCACTAATGTACACAGCTATGATTTAGCAATAAAAAAAAATGTCTATACTTCCCAAAACAAGCTACAGATTCAATGCTATCCCTATTAAAATGCCAACATCATACTTTCAAGACTTGGAAAAAATAATTCTTTGTTTTGTATGGAACCAAAAAAAAACCCTATGTAGCCAAGGCAATTCTTAGTAATAAAAACGAAGCTGGGGGCATCAGTCTACCAGACTTTAGGCTGTACCTCAAGGCTATACTGATCAAAACAGGATGGTATTGGCACAAAAATAGAGACATAGACAGTTGGAATTGAATAGAAAACCAGGAGATGAAACAAACATCTTACAGCCACCTAATCTTTGATAAACCAAACAAGAACATACATTGGGGAAAAGAATCCCTATTCAATAAATGGTGCTGGGAGAACTGGATTCCACACGTAAAAGACTGAAACTGGACCTGCACCTTTCACCACTCACAAAAATTGATTCAAGATGGATAAAAGACCTTAATCTAAGGCATGAAACTATTAAAATCCTCAAAGAAAGTGTGGGGAAAACACTGCAAGCTATAGGCCTAGGGAAACACTTTATTAAGAAGACTTCTGGGGCAATTGCAACAACAACAAAAATAAACAAATGGGACTTAATGAAACTGCAAAGCTTCTGTGCAGCTAAGGCAACAACAACCAAAGCAAACAGACAACATACACATTGGGAAAGGATATTTGCATATTTTGAATCAGACAAAAGCTTGATAACTAAGATCTCCAGAGAACTCAAATTAATAAACATAAAAAGAGGCAACAATCCCTTAGATCACTGGGCAAGAGAGAGGAATGGAACCTTCTCTAAAGAAGACAGACAAATGGCTAACAAACATGAAAAATGCTCATCATCCCTAATTATTAGAGAAATGCAAATCAAAAGCACCCTGAAATATCATCTAACCCCAGTGAGAACAGCCCTCATCACAAAGTGCATCTCAAAACTGCAGATGCTGGCGTGGATGTGGAGAGAAGGGAACACTTTTACACTGCTGGTGGGACTGCAAACTAACACAACCTTTTTGGAAGGCAGTATGGAGAAACCTCAAAGAACTCAAGCTAGACCTCCCATTTGATCCTGCAATCCCATTACTGGGCATCTACCCAGAAGGAAAAAAATCCTTTTATCATAAGGACACTTGTACTAGACTATTTACTGCACCTCAATTTACAATTGCCAAAATGTGGAAACAGCCTAAATTCCCACCAGCCCAGGAATAAATTAACAAGCTGTGGTATACGTACACCATGGAATACTATTCAGCCACTAAAAAAGATGGAGACTTTACATCCTTTGTATTAACCTGGATGGATGTGGAACACACTATTCTTAGTAAGCTTCACAAGAACGGAGAAATAAGAATCCGAGAATTGATCAGAATCAATTCTGATATGAAGACAATTAAGGTCCCACTACACAATGGAAGGTGGGGGATGGGGAGAGCAGAGAAGGGGAAGGAGGGGCGGGGTGAGAGGTCAAGGGGTGTGGTTCACCTTTGGGGGATGGGACACAAGCATAAGAGAGTTCTTATCTAACAAAAGCAATCAATGTAACCTGGTTCTGTGTACCCTCAATAAATCCCCAACAATAAAAAAAAATTAACAAGTGAGTTTATTTAGTAAAGTTAGAGCATACAGAGTTAATATGCAAAAATCAATTATATCTCCATTAACTAGCATTGAACAACTGAAATCTGAATTTTTTAAAAAAGTAGTATGTACAATAGCACAAAAAAAAAAAAGATGAAATTCTTAGGTATAAACCCCAAAAAAGCAAGATTTGTATACTGCATTTTGATGAGATAAATCAAAAAAGAACTAAATAAAGAGATATACCATGTTCATGGATTGAAAGATTCAATATTGGGCGGCGCCTGTGGCTCAGTGAGTAGGGCACGGGCCCCATATGCCGAGGGTGGCGGGTTCAAACCCAGCCCCGGCCAAACTGCAACAAAAAATAGCCGGGCATTGTGGCGGGCGCCTGTAGGCCCAGCTGCTTGGGAGGCTGAGGCAAGAGAATCGCGTAAGCCCAAGAGTTAGAGGTTGCTGTGAACCGTGTGACGCCACGGCACTCTTCCCGAGGGCGGTACAGTGAGACTCTGTCTCTACAAAAAAAAAAAAAAAAAAAAAGAAAGAAACACCCACCCTATGACCCAATAATTCCATTCCTATTTATATACCCAAAAGAACATGTGTGCACAGATGTTTATTGGGAGACATGACAAGAATGTCCATGGTAGCCTTATCCACAATAGTCAATCAAGAAGAGAAGAATCAATAAATGTAAAGTTTGTAAAAAGAAATTTGACAAAATTTAACAACCAATTGTTAAAAGCAAAACAAACAAAAACTTCAGTAAAAAGATACCCTGTTCTTGTCTCAATCCAAACTCCAGCATTATATTTTATGGGAAAACACGAAAGGAGTTTCCACTAAAAATGGGGACAAAACAAGGGTATCCAGGTCATCGGTTGGATTTTCCAAAACAAGACCTCCTAAGACAAGGACTTGGCTGGGAGAGATTTATTGGGGGTTGATCCTAGAAAGCACAGGGAGGGATCAGGGAAAGTGAGCCAGGGGAATGGAAAAGTCGGAAAGAGTGGTTTGTAAATAGGATGTGGCTGCAGTCCACTGCACTCCCAGCTCTGTTCTCACATAAGAGAGGATTCTTACTGATAGCTGGTCAGGTTTCTTTTTTTTTTTTTTATTAAGCCTTTTGTGCATAGATCATAAACACATTTATGCCATTTTCAATGTGTTGATTATTTGTACAAATTGGAGTGCTTACATGATACTAATCAACATAGCTTTCACCTCATTTACCCAATTATAGCATTAGGACATTTGTGTTTTACACATTATAGATCCAACTTATATTTGCAATATGCTCCATAGGTGTGGTCCCCCTACTACCCCCTACTATCCCTCCCACCCTCTTCCCTCCCCCTCCCTCTCCTTCCCTCCTTCATCATAGCCTAAAGTTGTGTTTCATTTTTCATATGCAAGTGTGAGTGATTATAAATTGGTTTCACAGTAGTACTAAGTACATTGATACTTTTTTTTCCATTCCTGAGATACTTTACTAAGAAGAATATGTTCCAGCTCCATCCATGTAAACATAAAAGAGGTAAAGTCTCCTTTTTTTACTGCTGCATAGTATTCCATGGTATACATATACCACAATTTATTAATCCATTCATGGGTAGATGGGCACTTGGGCTTCTTCCATGACTTGGCAATTATGAATTGAGCTACAATGAACAATCTGGTGTAAATATCTTTATTGACAAATTATTTTTGGTCCTTTGAATATACACCTAGAAGAGGAATTGCAGGATCAAATGGCAGGTCTACATTTAGATCCCTGAGTGTTCTCCAAACTTCCTTCCAAAAGAACATACTAGCTTGCATTCCTACCAGCAGTATGGAAGTGTTCCCTTTTCTCCACATCCATGCCAACATCTGTTGTTTTGGGATTTTGTGAAGTGGGCTACTCTTACTGGAGTTAGATGCTATCTCAGAATAGTTTTAGTTTTCATTTCTCTGATGATTAAAGACGATGAGCATTTTTTCAGGTGTCTGTAGGCCATGTGCCTGTCTTCTTCAGAGAAGCTTCTGTTCAAGTCTCTTGCCCACAATGAAATGGGATCACTTGTTTTTTGCTTAGTAGTAAGTTTGAGTTCTCTGTGGATTCTGGTTATTAGACCTTTGTCGGAAATATAACTTGCAAAAATCCTCCCCTATTCTGGGGGCTATCTATTTGCTTTACTTAGTGTGTTCTTGGCAGTGCAGAAGCTTTTTAATTTGATCAGATCCCAGTAATGTATTTTTGATGTTGCTTCAACTGCCCAGGTTTTCTTCCTCATGAAGTATTCTCCCAGGCCAATGTTTTCAAACGTTTCCCCTGCACTCTCTCTAAGAATATTTATAGTTTCATGTCTTAAGTTTAAGTCCTTTAACTAGTAAGAGTCAATTTTTGTTAGAGGAGAAAAGGTGTGGGTCCAGTTTCAGTCTTCTACAAGTTGCCAGCCAATTCATCCAGCACCATTTATTGAATAAGGAATGTTTCCCCCAATTTACATTTTTAATAAGTTTATCAAAAATCAAATGATGATAAGTGTCTGGGTTCACCTCTTGGTCTTCAATTCTGTTCCATACATCTACCTATTTTTGTGCCAGTACCATGCTGTTTTGATCACTATTGATTCATAGTATAGTCTGAAGTCTGGAAGCGTGATTCCTCCCGATTTGTTTTTATTTCTGAGTAATGTCTTGGCTATTTGAGGTTTTTTCTGTTTCCATATAAAACGAAGTACTAATTTTTCCAGGTCTTTAAAATATGACAGAGATGCTTTAATAGGGATCATGTTAAATCTGTAAGTTGCTTTAGGTAGTATAGACATATTAACAATGTTGATTCTTCCCAGCCATGAGCATGGTATATTTTTCCATCTGTTAACATCTTCAGCTATTTCTTTTCTCAGAGTTTCAAAGTTATCTTTATAGAGATCTTTCATGTCCTTAGTTTGATACACTCCCAGATATTTCATCTTCTTTGGGAATAGAGTCCTTGATTGATTTTTCCCCTTGACTATTGTTGGTGTATATGGCTACAGATTTATGAGTGTTAATTTTGTATCCGGAGACGTTACTATATTCTTTGTCACTTCTAGGAGTTTTGTATTTGATTCCCTGAGATTTTCCAGATATATAATCATATCATATGTGAAGAGTGACAATTTGATCTCCTCTGGTCCTATTTGGATCCCCTTGATTGCCTTCTCTTGCCTGATTGCAGTGGCTAAGACTTCCATTACAATGTTAAAAAGCAGTGGAGACAGTGGGAATCCTTGCCTGGTTCATGATCTGAGTGGAAATGATTTCAATTTTACTCCATTCACTATGATATTGCCTGTGGGTTTGCTGTAGATGGCCTCTATCAGTTTAAGAAATGTTCCTTCTATACCTATTTTCTTAAGTGTTCTGATCAAGAAAGGATCCTGGATATTGTCAAAAGCTTTTTCAGCATTAATTGAGAGAATCATATGGTCTTAGTTTTTTAATTTGTTTATGTGATGTATTATATTTATGGATTTACATATATTGAACCATCCTTGGGACCCTGGGATGAAACCCACCTGGTCATGGTGTATAATTTGTTTGATGTGTTGTTGGATTCTGTTTGCTAGGATCTTATTGAATATTTTTGCATCAATCTTCATTAGAGATATTGGTCTATAATTTTCTTTTCTTGTTGGATCTTTTCCTGGTTTGGGTATCAGGGTGATATTTGCTTCATAGAATGTGTTGGGAAGTATTCCTTCTTTTTCTATGTTTTGGAAAAGATTAAGTAATATAGGTACTAGTTCCTCTTTAAAGGTTTGGTAGAATTCTGATGTGAAGCCATCTGGTCCTGGGCTTTTCTTTTTGGGGAGATTTCTTATAGTTGATGCTATTTCAGAGCTTGTTATAGGCTTGTTCAACATTTCCACTTCTTTCTGGCTAAGTCTAGGAGGGTGGCATGTTTCCAAGTATTGATCTATTTCCTTCAGATTTTCATACTTCTGAGAGTAGAGTTTTATGAATTATTCATTATGGATTTTTTGAATTTCTGAGGAGTCTGTTGTTATTTGGCTTTTATCATTTCTGATTGATGAAATTAGGGATTTTACTCTTCTACTTCTGGTTAGGTTAGCCAAAGGTTTATCTATTTTATTGACCTTTTCAAAAAACCAACTCTTTGATTGGTTGATCTGTTGTATGATTCTTTTCTTTTCAATTTCATTTAGTTCTGCTCTAATTTTAGTTATTTCTTTTCTTCTGCTGGGTTTAGGGTTGGAAAGTTCTTCCTTTTCCAGTTGCTTAAGATGTCCCATTAAGTTATTGACTTCCTCTCTTTCCTTCTCTTGAGGAAGGCTTGCAACGCTATAAATTTTCCTCTTAGGACTGCCTGTGCAGTATCCCAGACGTTCTGATAGTTCATTTCTTCATTATTGTTTTGTTCCAAAAATTTGGTAATTTCCTTCTTAATCTCGTCTATGACCCAGCTATCATTCAGCATGAGGTTATTTAGTTTCCATGTTTTTGTATGCGTATGGAAATTCCTGTTGTTACTGAGTTCAACTTTTATTCTGTGATATCTGAGAAAATGCAAGGAATGATTTCTATTCTTTTAAATTTGCTGAGATTAGACTTGTGACCTAAGATGTGATCAATTTTGGAGGATGATCCATGGGCTGATGAGAAGAATGTGTATTCAGGTTTATTAGGATGAAGTGTTCTGTAGATGTCTATTAGATGTAAATGTTGAATTGTTAAGTTTAGTTCTAAAATTTCTTTGCTTACCTTCTTTTTTGAGGATCTATCCAACCCTGCCAGAGGAGTGTTAAAGTCTCCAATTATGGTGCTGGGGGAAATCAAGTTGCTCATGTCAATTAGAGTTTCTCTTATAAATTGAGGCGCATTCTGGTTGGGTGCATAGATGTTGATAATTGAAATCTCATCATGTTGAGTGTTGCCCTTAACAAATAAGAAGTGACCATCATTATCTTTTCTTACTTTAATTGGTTTAAAGCCTATTGTATCTGCAAATAAAATTGCAACACCTGCTTTTTTCTGATTTCCATTTGCCTGAATTATAGATGACCATCCCTTCACCCTGTGTCTATGTTTATCTTTTAAGGTAAGGTGAGATTCTGGAATGCAGCAGATGTCTGGCCTGAGTTTTTATAGCCAGTCAGCCAACCTGTGTCTCTTTAGAGGGCAATTTAAGCCATTCACATTAATTGAGAGTAATGTTATGCCAGATAGAGTTTTGGGTATCTAATTTTTCAAAAGTCCAGTGGACATTTTTAATCCTTTCACCACTATGGAAGTTAGAATTTGATCAGAAGTTTCTGAGTGAGTTTACTGTGGTGGTGGAGGATTGCGTTGTTCATTATGGAGGATAGGTCTGAGAATATCCTGAAGAGCTGGTTTAGTTACGACAAATTTCTTCAACATGTGAATGTCATTAAAGTATTTAATTTCTCCATCATAGATGAAACTCAGTTTAGCTGGATACAGGATCCTAGGTTGAAAGTTATTTTGTTTAAGGAGATTAAATGTCGATGACCACCCTCTTCCGGCTTGAAAGGTTTCAGCAAAGAGATCTGCAATCATTCTAATGTTCTCCCCCTTGTATGTTATGGTTTTCTTACATCTTACAGCTTGAAGAATTTTCTCCTTCATATTAACTTTAGCAAAATTAATTATAATGTATCTATAAGAGTTTTTATTTTGGTTGAGTCATGCCAGTGTTCTAAAACTGTCTGCTATCTGAATTTCAGAATCTCTTGCCATGTCTGGAAAGTTCTCTTTAATTATTTCATGAAGCAAAGCATCTGTTTCCTTTGCAGCAACCTCATCACTTTCAGGTATTCCTGTAAGTCGAATATTAGATCTCTTGAATTATCCCAGAGCTCTCTGAGAGAATGATCCGTTTTTGTTCTCCACTTTTTTTTTTTTTTTTTTTTTTTTGGTTTTTTGCCAGGGCTAGGTTTGAACCCACCACCTCCAGCATATGGGACTGGCACCCTACTCCTTGAGCCATAGGTGCCACCCTGTTCTCCACCTTTTTTCCTCTTTGAGCATTTGGGAGCTTTCAAAAGCTTGGTCTTCAATGTCAGAGATCCTTTCTTCTGCCTGCTCCATTCTGTTACTGAGGGATTCTACTGTATTTTTTAGATCTTTGAGGGCTGCAAAATCTTGCTTCAATGTGTCAAAATATTTGGTCGTTTTGTCTTTAAATTCGTTGAATTCTTCAGACATCTTTTGAATTTCTGCTTTGAATTCTAATTCCATCATTTCCTCCATTCTGTTGATTTTATTTGCTATCCAAACTCTGAACTCGATTTCGGACATCTCAGCCATTTGTTTGTGAATGGGATCTTGTGCTGTGTCTGCTTTATTGTTTCTTGGGGGAGTTGATCTACTCTGATTATTCATGTTGCCAGAGTTTTTCTGGTGATTACACATCATGATTGTTTTTCACTGTAGGCTAGGTGGTCAGGTAAGGTGAAATTGGATTGGGGTTTCCTGGAGTTGTGGTTAACCAGCCCTTTGTCAAGGATCTGGGAAAGATGACTGCAGCTTTTTCCCCTTTAGCTTTGCAAAGGACCTGTACGGTATTACGGTCTGAGGCTGAGGAAACCTGCTTGGTATGGTGGGGTTAGGTGGCTTTGTCTTGTATTCAGCTGGTTCTTGTCCAATCCTGGTGGATCAGTGACTCTGGTGAAGTCTTAGCTATGGAGAAATACAAGACACCCCACCCCCCATGGACAACAACTGGAAGGGGAAAATCAACCCTTCCTGTTACTACACAACCAGGGTATCACCTGAGAGGGTCCTTGGGTGATTGTCCCAGGTTAGGGGTTCTGAACCAATTGACCCAGTCAGTATGAACTCTCAAATGGGAGAGTTCAAAAAGTCTCCAGCAGCTAGATGGCAGAGGTCTGCTGGCTGCTCAGATTTGGCTCACTCTGGTGCTCTATGGAGTCAAAATACCCGCCAAGTAGCACAGTTGGACGAGAGGGCTGAGTCTCTTTCTCAACTTTGTTCCTTTTTCACGCCCAGTCACTGGTGACCCCACTGGGCTGAAGTCCTGCTCCCTCCAATAAGCAGAGTGCCAGGGCTTAGTGCCTGTCAAAGTCAAAGGAAGGTCAATGCCCCCACAGCCCAGCCACTGCCCTCTGCTACCAGCCAGCTGGGGGAGCTGAGGCCTGCCAGCCTCAGGTGTTCAATAGCCACTGGTGAGTGTTCCACTTGGGCTCAGTCTAATCCTGGGGGTACCAGGACAGCAAATGCTTTTCTCCCTCAGCCACCACACCTTTACCCCTGCAGCTGGGCAGCACCAGTATCCCTATAGAGTGAGTTCTGGTTTCCTCTGGCAGTGCACAGAGTTGTGGAGGTGTCTCTCCAAGATTAGACCCCAGCAGGATCACTCTATTGTTGCTGGATCTTTGTGGGAAGTGACCCTGCACAGCTCCTCTGCCACTGCCAAAACCAGGGAACTCTGGCTGTAGGAGCAGCTCCAGGAGCATGGTGCACACAGATCCAGCAGCAGGGTGGGGGATGCTGCATGCAACACTGGCAGTTTCTGGCACCAGGTGACTTCAGCAAGGAGAGCACCACTTGGCTCCCAGCTCATGGCTTGGGCAGGGGCCTGGCACAGAGGCAGGGAGGGCTGGGGCCAGGGCGCAGGGCCCTGGCTCCAGTAGACACTGGTCAGGCGAGGCATGGCGTGGAAGCAGGAAGGGTGCCGGGGGCTTCAGCAAGGAGAGCACCACTTGGCTCACGGCTCATGGCTTTCAGCTCGGGCAAGGGCCTGGCGCGGAGGCAGGGCAGCATGGCACGGAGACAGGGAGGGCACGGGGGCAGGGCGCAGGGCTCCAGCTGACTCTTGCTGGTGGTGGGGGGAGGGCAGGCACGTGATCCAGCAGACTGGGAAGGGGGACCCTGCTCATGAGCCTCCTCCCTCAGTCTCAGCAGGGGTTAGGGTTCCAGTTTATCAGGTGAGGAGGGAAGGGTGGACTGGAAGTTCAGAAAGGCAGAGAAAATGTTAGTTCAATTTTTCTGCCTGGTAGGAGTGTTCAGAGTCACCGCAGTGTCCCTCTGGAGGAAGTAGTCCCCACTTCCTACAGCTCTCACCCGTGGGGTGAGATAAGAGGTCCTCAGTTCACTACTCGCCTGTAGAAAACCTACAGGAGCAAACAAAGAGAGAAAGGAAAAAGAAAAAAAAAAAGGCAGCATTCTTGGGGGAGGGGACAGACACTTTTCCTCTCGGATGAGCTTTGTACCTGAAGTTTGCTTTCTTGGAGTCGCAGCTTGCCTCAGCAGAGGTGGCCTGCAGTTATCTCTCTTCTCTCTCCACTCAGCTCCGTCTTCAGCTTAATTGGGTACTTTCTGGACATTATCCTTCCCTCTGGCCAGGAGCTTCTGTCGGAGGCTGCTTCCAGTCGGCCATCTTGCCCCCTCCCTCACTAGTCAGGTTTCTCACTGTGGATCTTGCTCAAAGAAAGTTAAGTATCCAGAAGTCCATCTGCAACTTGAGGCATCTCTGTTCACTCTGCAGTGCTTCACCAATAACTTCCTTAAAATTTTTGTGCATTACTTATGAATCTGATGTAGGTCCTCTTCATTCAACAAAGTCATACCCACACTTACTTTCTAGACGGAGATTTCTCCAATTTGGGCGAGATTTGAGGATGCTATGAGACAATATCCTTAAGATTCTTCGAAGTTCTTTTGTTTAGCAAGAAGGATCTGATCGCCACTGCCTGAAATCTTTTTGAGATTTTACCAAAGGACTTAAGCTACATGTTTGATCTGATCTTTACACTGAGGCCATTTCGCACTTTTGTCATCTTTTGCCATTTGAGACTTAAGATGCAAAAGTTTTATTTTCCACTCCCGTGGTCCAGGCTTCTCTTTATTTCCTTTAAATTCTGCTTTCCAACTAAGTAGTTCTCATTTTAGCTCATCTCTCCCTTTCTGGACCTCACACAGCTCAAAGAAGCTACTTGACAACTTCGACATTCTACCTAGAAATCTTCTTAGCCAGATTCACAAGTTTGCCTGGAACATCTTCCATCTTTCAAGTTACGACAGACAACATTTAGTCAATTGTTGTGCTATCAAGTAGCACCATTGTTCCCATAGAATAGTATTTTTTTTTTTATGTCTTTGCAGACCCCTAAAAATTTCCCATTTTGTCAGTCTTTGCTAATGGTTTCCTTGCCACTTTTCCATTTTCTTTCTATTATCTGGTTCCAAAATGAATGCCCTATATTTTAGATTTTTGTATGGCAGCACTCCTGTTCTGGATTCCAATTTCTGTTTGTCAGATTTTGCTGCATAACAAACGCCACCTCCAAACTAATGGTTTAAAACAACCATTTCATGAGCTCATCATTCTCTAGATCAAGAACTTGGGCTGTGCTCAGCTGGGCTGTTCTTCTGCTGATCTCCAGGGCAGTGTGCCCCCCTACCCAGGTTTGTGGCTTAGGTGATACTGTGGATGAGACTACCTCAATAGGAATTGTGAATGTTGCAGGAGAAAGGGCTGGTTCAGAAGGGGCCATCTTCAGTCCCAGTAACATTGTTTGTTTGCTTTAGTTAACTTAATCATTGGGCATGAATTAAGCAACTTATTCTTAGATCCCAAGTGGCTGACTGCTCTTGCCAGACACTTCCATTCCTCCTTCTAGCCTCTCCATCCCCAGTCCAGCCCATGCCCCTGAGCACAACTGATTACAGCAGACAGCTGTGAGTTGGGAGTCCTGCTCAGAAGGATGATCCATGCTAGTCAGACTCCTCCCGTGAGAACTGAGCATTAGAACAGAGCTGGGGGGAGGGGAAAAGCCAAGCATTGGGGTGCAACAAAGTCTGGAGGCTATGTTCTGTCAGCTGACTGTGAGCCTTCAAGAGGAGCTGGTCCTCTGGAGCAGAGCCCTGGGAGATTGACTCAGAAAGGCAGCAAAATCCACCTTGGGATGGACGCTCCCACTAGCCTCTGCCCCATGTGCCCACACAGGCAATCCTAGGGCCCCATCCATGAGATAGCCCAGCAAACTCCCTGACATGTGATCCTGCTTGGACAGCCTTGTGTGCTTTCTTCTACCCTCATTCCCCCTAACCAGTCAACCAGTGAATCCCCTGAGTCCCCTGAGTCCCCTTCCCTCCTGCCCACCCACCCACCCTCTCTGTACCAGCTAACCTTTTCAGAACACACACAAAGACATGTCACTTCTACCCCAAATACTCCTACTCAAACGGCTCATCTCCCATGGGAGCACATGGACCACGTTCCATGGAATATCTCCCCTTTGCCCTGCATCTACTCTCTTCCCCACCCTGTTTCCCCGGGTTCCCTGGCGTCAGCCCATGGAGGTCCTGGAAGGAGATCAGAGGCTGGAATGGAAGAAGGGACTTGTCCATCTCTCCCAGTCCTGCAGGACTCTGCTTTGCCAAAGAGCCTTATCCCCCGGCCTGAAGGTGCTGAAAGGTCCTTACCCACTGGTTGTCTTAACTCAGCCCCTCTGCTCAGTGTAGCTTCTCCTCATTAAACCTCCTTATAAACATTCGCTTGAGATTTAAATAAAATGTTTGTGTATTAAAATGTAAATCTGGACCAGGCAGGGTAGCTCACACCTGTAATCCTAGCACTCTGGGAGGTTGAGGTAGGTGGACCGCTTGAGCTCAGGAGTTGAGACTAGTGTGAGCAAAAGTGAAACCCCATCTCTACTAAAAATAGAAAAATTAGCTGGGTGTTGTGGCAGGTGCCTGTAGTCCCAGTTACTGAGGAGGGTGAGGCAGGAGGATCACTTGAGCCCAAGAGTTTGAAGTTGCTGTGAGTTATTATGATACCAGGACACTCTACCCAGGGCAACAGAGTGAGACTCTGTCTCAAAAAAACAAAAATGTAAGTCTGTTTTGAAGGAATAAAAATGGGATGTGGAGGGGTAAAAACATTCACATTCAGTGTCTATGCATCTCCACAATCCCTCCTCTTCCCACATCACCAAGCTAACACCAGGTTCACTTATCTGTCAGCACTGGTACCCCTGAGGCCCTACTGGGAGGAGCAGTACTTAGAAGGTGGGACTGAGGGGCCTTGCTGTGCAGGTGGCAGACTACGTGCAGGTGGGAACTGGCCATAGCATGGGGATGCTTGCAGGGTGGGGACTGGTCAGAGAGTTGGGACTGGGTTCAGGTGAGGTCTGAGTAGAGAGTGGGGACTGTATGTAAAGAAAGGCCGAGGGTGGTGACTGGGCAGAAGGTGGGGATGGGTGCAGGTTGGGACTGGGCAGAGGGTAGTGATGGGTGCACGTGGGGACTGGAGAGGGTGGGGATGGGTGCATGTGGGGACTGGGTACAAGGTAGAGATGGGTGCAGGTGGGGACTAGAGAGGGTGGTGATGGGTGCAGGTGGTGACTGGGCAGAGGGTGGGGATGGGTACAGGTGGGGACAGGGCAGAGGATAGTGATGGGTGCATGTGGGGACTGGGTACAGAGTAGTGATGGGTGCAGGTGGGGACTGGAGAGGGTGGGGATGGGTGCAGGTGGGGACTGGGCAGAGGTGGTGATGGGTGCAGGTGGGGACTGGGCAGAGGGTGGTGATGGGTGCATGTGGGGACTGGGTACAAGGTAGTGATGGGTGCAGGTGGGGACTAGAGAGGGTGGTGATGGGTGCAGGTGGGGACTGGGCAGAGGGTGGGGATGGGTACAGGTGGGGACTGGGCAGAAGGTAGTGATGGGTGTATGTGGGGACTGGGTACAAGGTAGTGATGGGTGCAGGTGGGGACTGGGCAGAGGGTGGTGATGGGTGCAGGTGGGGACTGGGCAGAGGGTGGTCTGGGTGCAGGTGGGGACTGGGGAGAGGGTGGTGATGGGTGCAGGTGGGGACTGGAGAGGGTGGTGATGGGTGCAGGTGGGGACTGGGCAGAGGGTGGGGATGGGTACAGGTGGGGACTGGGCAGAGGGTAGTGATGGGTGTATGTGGGGACTGGGTACAAGGTAGTGATGGGTGCAGGTGGGGACTGGAGAGGGTGGTGATGGGTGCAGGTGGGGACTGGGCAGAGGGTGGTGATGGGTGCAGGTGGGGACTGGACAGAGGGTAGTGATGGGTGCAGGTGGGGACTGGAGAGGGTGGTGATGGGTGCAGGTGGGGACTGGACAGAGGGTGGTGATGGGTGCAGGTGGGGACTGGACAGAGGGTGGTGATGGGTGCAGATGGAGACTGGGTAGAGGGTGGTGATGGGTGCAGGTGGGGACTGGGCAGAGGGTGGTGATGGGTGCAGGTGGGGACCGGGCAGAGGGTGGTCTGGGTGCAGGTGGGGACTGGGCAGAGGGTGGTGATGGGTGCAGGTGGAGACTGGGCAGAGGTGGTGATGGGTGCAAGTGGGAACTGGGCAGAGGGTGGTGATGGGTGCAGGTGGAGACTGGGCAGAGGTAGTGATGGGTGCAGGTGGGGACTAGGCAGAGGGCGGTGATGGGTGCAGGTGGGGACTAGGCAGAGGGCGGTGATGGGTGCAGGTGGGGACTGGGCAGAGGGTGGTGATAGGTGCAGGTGGGGACTAGGCAGAGGGCAGTGATGGGTACAGGTGGGGACTGAGTAGAGGTGGTGATGGGTGCAGGTGGGGACTAGGGAGAGGGTAGTGATGGGTGCAGGTGGGGACTGGGCAGAGGGTGGTGATGGGTGCAGGTGGGGAGTAGGCAGAGGGTAGTGATGGGTGCAGGTGGGGACTGGGCAGAGGGTGGTGATGGGTGCAGGTGGGGACTAGGCAGAGGATGGTGATTGGTGCAGGTGGGGACTAGGCAGAGGATGGTGATTGGTGCAGGTGGGGACTGGGCAGAGGGTGGTGATGGGTGCAGGTGGGGACTGGGCAGAGGGTGGTGATGGGTGCAAGTGGGGACTGGGCAGGGGATAGGGATGGGTGCAGGTGGGGACTGGGCAGAGGGTAGTGATGGGTGCAGGTGGGGACTTGGCAGAGGGTGGTGATGGGTGCAGGTGGGTACTGGGCTGAGGGTGGTGATGGGTGCAGGTGGGGACTGGGAAGAGTGTGGTCTGGTGTATGTAGGGATTGGGCAGAGGGTGGGGATGGGTGCAGGTGGGGACTGGGCAGGGGGTGGGGATGGGTCCAGGTGGGGACTGGGCAGAGGATGGTCAGGGTGCAGGTGGGGACTGGGCAGAGTGTGGTCTGGGTGCATGTAGGGATTGGGCAGAGGGTGGTGATGGGTGCAGGTGGGGAGTAGGCAGAGGGTAGTGATGGGTGCAGGTGGGGACTGGGCAGAGGGTGGTGATGGGTGCAGGTGGGGACTGGGCAGAGGGTGGTGATGGGTGCAGGTGGGGACTGGGCAGAGGGTGGTGATGGGTGCAGGTGGGGACTGGGCAGAGGGTGGTGATGGGTGCAAGTGGGGACTGGGCAGGGGATAGGGATGGGTGCAGGTGGGGACTGGGCAGAGGGTAGTGATGGGTGCAGGTGGGTACTGGGCTGAGGGTGGTGATGGGTGCAGGTGGGGACTGGGAAGAGTGTGGTCTGGTGTATGTAGGGATTGGGCAGAGGGTGGGGATGGGTGCAGGTGGGGACTGGGCAGGGGGTGGGGATGGGTCCAGGTGGGGACTGGGTAGAGGATGGTCAGGGTGCAGGTGGGGACTGGGCAGAGTGTGGTCTGGGTGCATGTAGGGATTGGGCAGAGGGTGGTGATGGGTGCAGGTGGGGAGTAGGCAGAGGGTAGTGATGGGTGCAGGTGGGGACTGGGCAGAGGGTGGTGATGGGTGCAGGTGGGGACTGGGCAGAGGGTGGTGATGGGTGCAGGTGGGGAGTAGGCAGAGGGTAGTGATGGGTGCAGGTGGGGACTGGGCAGAGGGTGGTGATGGGTGCAGGTGGGGACTGGGCAGAGGGTGGTGATAGGTGCAGGTGGGGACTAGGCAGAGGGCAGTGATGGGTACAGGTGCGGACTGAGTAGAGGTGGTGATGGGTGCAGGTGGGGACTAGGGAGAGGGTAGTGATGGGTGCAGGTGGGGACTGGGCAGAGGGTGGTGATGGGTGCAGGTGGGGAGTAGGCAGAGGGTAGTGATGGGTGCAGGTGGGGACTGGGCAGAGGGTGGTGATGGGTGCAGGTGGGGACTAGGCAGAGGATGGTGATTGGTGCAGGTGGGGACTAGGCAGAGGATAGGGATGGGTGCAGGTGGGGACTGGGCAAAGGGTAGTGATGGGTGCAGGTGGGGACTTGGCAGAGGGTGGTGATGGGTGCAGGTGGGTACTGGGCTGAGGGTGGTGATGGGTGCAGGTGGGGACTGGGCAGAGGGTGGTGATGGGTGCAAGTGGGGACTGGGCAGGGGATAGGGATGGGTGCAGGTGGGGACTGGGCAAAGGGTAGTGATGGGTGCAGGTGGGGACTTGGCAGAGGGTGGTGATGGGTGCAGGTGGGTACTGGGCTGAGGGTGGTGATGGGTGCAGGTGGGGACTGGGAAGAGTGTGGTCTGGTGCATGTAGAGATTGGGCAGAGGGTGGGGATGGGTGCAGGTGGGGACTGGGCAGAAGGTAGTGATGGGTGCAGGTGGGGACTGGGCAGAGGGTGGTCTGGGTGCTGGTGGGGACTGGGCAGAGTGTAGTTTGGGTGCAGGTGGGGACTGGGCAGAGGGTGGTCTGGGTGCAGTTTGGGACTGGGCAGAGGGTGGTCTGGGTGCAGGTGGGTAATGGGCAGAGGGTGGTCTGGGTGCAGGTGGGGACTGGGCAGAGGGTGGTCTGGGTGCAAGTGGGGACTGTGCAGAGGGTGGTGATAGGTGCAGGTGGGGAGTAGGCAGAGGGTACTGATGGGTGCAGGTGGGGACTGGGCAGAAGGTAGTGATGGGTGCAGGTGGGGACTGGGCAGAGGGTGGTCTGGGTGCAGGTGGGGACTGGGCAGAGGGTGGTCTGGGTGCAGGTGGGTAATGGGCAGAGGGTGGTCTGGGTGCAGGTGGGGACTGGGCAGAGGGTGGTCTGGGTGCAAGTGGGGACTGTGCAGAGGGTGGTGATAGGTGCAGGTGGGGAGTAGGCAGAGGGTACTGATGGGTGCAGGTGGGGACTGGGCAGAAGGTAGTGATGGGTGCAGGTGGGGACTGGGCAGAGGGTGGTCTGGGTGCAGGTGGGGACTGGGCAGAGGGTGGTCTGGGTGCAGGTGGGTAATGGGCAGAGGGTGGTCTGGGTGCAGGTGGTGATTGGGCAGAGGGTGGTCTGGGTGCAGGTGGGGACTGGGCAGAGGGTGGTCTTGGTGCAGGAGGGGACTGGGCAGACGGTGTTCTGGGTGCAGGTGAGGACTGGGCAGAGGGTGGTGATGGGTGCAGGTGGGTACTGGGCAGAGGGTGGTGATAGGTGCAGGTGGGGACTAGGGAGAGGGTACTGATGGGTGTAGGTGGGGACTGGGCAGAGGGTGGTGATTGGTGCAGGTGGGGACTAGGCAGAGGGCAGTGATGGGTGCAGGTGGGGACTGGGTAGAGGTGGTGATGGGTGCAGGTGGGGACTAGAGAGAGGGTGGTGATGGGTGCAGGTGGGGACTGGGCAGAGGGTGGTATTGGTGCAGGTGGGGACTGGGCATAGGGTGATCTGGGTGCAGGTGGGGACTGGGCATAGGGTGGTCTGGGTGCAGGAGGGGACTAGGCAGAGGGCAGTGATGGGTGCAGATGGGGACTGGGTAGAGGTGGTGATGGGTGCAGGTGGGGACTAGGGAGAGGGTAGTTATGGGTGCAGGTGGGGACTAGGCAGAGGGTGGTGATGGGTGCAAGTGGGGACTGGGCAGGGGGTAGGGATGGGTGCAGGTGGGGACTGGGCAGAGGGTAGTGATGGGTGCAGGTGGGGACTTGGCAGTGGGTGGTGATGGGTGCAGGTGTGGACTGGGCAGAGGGTGGTCTGGGTGCAGGTAGGGATTTGGCAGAGGGTGGGGATGGGTGCAGGTGGGGACTGGGCAGGGGGCGGGGATGAGTGCAGGTGGGGACTGGGCAGAAGGTAGTGATGGGTGCAGGTGGGGACTGGGCAGAGGGTGGTCTGGGTGCAGGTGGGGACTGGGCATAGGGTGGTCTGGGTGCAGGTGGGGACTGGGCAGAGTGTAGTGATGGGTGCCGGTGGGGACTGGGCAGAGGGTGGTCTGGGTGCAGGTGGGGACTGGGCATAGGGTGGTCTGGGTGCAGGTGTGTAATGGGCAGAGGGTGGTCTGGGTGCAGGTGGGGACTGGGCAGAGGGTGGTCTGGGTGCAGGTGGGGACTGTGCAGAGGGTGGTCTTGGTGCAGGTGGGGACTAGGCAGAGGGTGGTCTGGGTTCAGGTGGGGACTGGGCAGAGGGTGGTCTGAGTTCAGGTGTGGACTGGGCAGAGGGTTGTCTGGGTGCAGATAAGGACTGTGCAGAGGGTGGTCTGGGTGCAGGTGGGGACTGGGGAGAGAGTGGTCTGGTTGCAGGTGGGGACCGGGTGAAGTGTGAAGATTGAGCACAGTGTGGGGACAGGGTGAGGAAAGGGTGCAGTGTGGGGATGGAGCAGCCTCCACCAGGAGAACATGGTTCCTTCAGAAGGACTGAGCCGCCCTCCCCAAGAGATCATCTGTATAATCCCAACAGGGGCTATGAAAGCCTGGAAGAGTCCTCAGAGTGTTCACATCATTCTCCACAATGTGAGAACTGTCACCACTTGCTGCTTCGCCGTGTTTCTATCAGATGAGAAGCCACGGTCACCAGCTTGTGTCCTGCTCATGAGTGAGTCTCTCTTGTAGACATCCTCTAGGACGATTGTGGGAGGGGAGGTAGAGAGGAGAGCTGCAGGGTTTGAGGCTTTCAGGATAGTTTAAGGAAGAAAGTTCCTTAGCTAAGAGCCAAGCACAGTTAATATCCGATTATCACCGGTGTTTTCTAGAACAGGAATGAGACGGGGCTGAAAAGCCCTTTCCTGTACCATCTGTCTCCTGGAGCCTTGTAAAAAGAAACACGTAATTGGTTTACTGTCTGCTGAGGGAAGGCGTCTCCTGGGGGCTTCTCTTTCTCCTGGGGCTCCTCCTGCTTCCGGGCCTGCATCCCCCAGGGGACATAGAACTTCGGGGGTGGGCAGGCTGGTCTTGTTGACTTGTGCTCCCCCACATGGGGCAGGGCCCACCTGGCATGGCAGGTGCTCGGGAACAGCATGTGGTGCGGAAGCCTTGAGAAGCAGCTGGCTGGGCTTGAGGACCAGGAGGATCTCTTCTTTCTGAGCCGCTATTTGTCCATCTGCATTGCGGGCTGTGACAGTGGGACAGGGAAGCCACTTCCCCACTGGCCTCCCTGCCCCACTGTCATAGTCTGAACCACGCATCTAACAGCACAGCCTCTAGGACCCAGTTCTCTGAGGTGTTTCTAGGGACGCATGTCCTGCCAGGGCTGGAATGGCCTAATCCATGGGATTGGACTGTCCAGGGAAGCTCAGAGTTCATGGCTTCTGACGATCACAAACAGACAAGAAGGAAGGTCCCTCTAGGTGGGATGGTCTACCAGGCTTAGTGGGGGAGGTCAAGAGGTCCTGTTTAAGGCAGCCTGGGCTGGGGGGCCATGCCAAGGGCAAGGAGGCCACACATCTCAAGTGACCCTCCCATGGTCGAGGTCAGACACTTCCATCACCCCAAACTTTCAGGCCTACTGCTCTTCAATCTCCTCCCCCACCAGCTCTAAACCAGCACTGGTCTGCTTTCCGTCATTAAATTTGCAAGTTCTAGGATTTTGTATAAATAGAATCACAGCCTATTCTCTCGTGCCTGGCTCTCTGCACTTAGTGGAAAGCTCTTGAGACTCACCCACACGGTGTGTCAGTAGCTAATACCTTCTCCTGGTTAACCCCCTCTCACCCCCTCTTGGTTAACCCCTTCAGCTGTCATAGGCCTTCTGGCTGTCTTCAGTGTAGAGCTCTGGTGAATAAAGCCAGTAAGAGCATCCCCATGAAAGGTTTTATGTGGACATATTTTAATTTCTCTCACGTAAATATCTAGAAGTGGAATTTCTGGGTCATGTGGCAAGTGTATATTTTAACTTTATGAAAAGCTGCCAAACTGTTCTCCCAAGTGGCCACACCAACATGTTCCATTTCCACCAGCAGCTCGAGGGTCTCAGCTGTTCCACATCTTTGTCAACACCTGGTTTGCCAGCCTCTTCTTCCCATCCCAACTATTCCAAGATGCATACAGTGGTTTTTCACAGGGACCCTTTTTCGCAGTTCACAGGGACCCTTTCAGAGCCCAAGTCTAATAGTAGCACTCCTTTCTGAAAACTCTGCACAAGCTGGGACTACTTCAACAGCAAACTAAATAATGATGGCAACTAATTACAGTCCTCAGAATAAAACAGTAGCCCCCAAGTCCATCCTGACATACACAGAGACAGACACACACACATAAAAAGGGAGGGGGCGGTGCCTGTGGCTCAGGGGTAGGGCACTGGCCCCATATACCGAGGGTGGCGGATTCAAGCCCAGCCTGGGCCTGCTAAACAACAATGACAACTGCAACAAAAAAATAGCCAGGCATTGTGGCGGGCGCCTGTAGTCCCAGCTACTCGGGAGGCTGAGGCAAGAGAATCACTTAAGCCCAAGAGTTGGAGGTTGCTGTGAGCTGTGACGCCACAACATTCTACTGAGGGTGACAAAGTGAGACTGTCTAAAAAAAAAAGAAAAGGGACAGGGGAAAGTCTCCTCTACATAGAATGCCGGCTGAGAAACGTGGGAGGAATCATGAAGCCGGAAAACCACCATTTGGCAACTGTTACATTAACAGTGTTTTCAAGCAAGACTGATGAGTGGATATAAAACTAGTGGGCAAAAATATCCTGAGACACAGGATACTGGCGTGACCCTGCAGCAGCCCCTTCACCCCCACCAAGATAGTCATTCATTACAAAGAGGGAAAGAATAAGTCCCCACCACCCTGCCCAAGGGACCAGCAGTATCACCGGTAACAGTCCAAATCAACATTGACGCAAGAGAAGGGCACAGCCTCACTCTGGGGGTGATCCTGACAAAAGTGCTGCCCCTCAATCTAATCATTAGGTAACATCAGAGAAAAGCAATCGAAAACAGACTAAGGGAGCATCACAAAATAACTGGCCTGAACTCTTCAAAATCACCAAGATCAGAAAAGAGAAAGACTGAGGAGCTAAGGGGTCATGGAGCTGACCCAGAGGCGATTGTTATTCCAGGCTGGGGAGATTTGAATATGGCCTATAGATTAGAGAATGATACTGTATCAGTGCTAACTCCCTATTTGTAACTGTGCTGTACTCACCAAGAGGGTGTCCTTGTTCTTAGAAAATGCACACACAACTCTCAACTCTCTCCCAAACAAAATGAGAGTGAATGAAAATGATTAAAACGAAGGTGATATACACATCTAAGCCTAATGGGGGAAAAAAGAAGAAAAAACCAGATGCGTTTAAATGTAAACATTTGTAAATGTAGAATATAAATGTCTTAACACAATGACTAAGAAAATGCCAGGAAGGCTATGTTAACCAGTGTGATGAAAATGTGTCAAACGGTCTATAAAACCAGTGTAGGGTGCCCCATGATCGCATTAATGTACACAGCTATGATTTAATAATAAAAATAAATAAATAAATAAATGTAAACATTTGGGTCATCTGGGTTAAGGAGATAAGGGAAGTACATTTGTCCTGTTTTTTTTTTTTTTTTGAAACTTTTCTGTATACCTGAAATTATTTCCAAATAAAAGGTTTATAAAAGCCCCCAACAGCAACTCAGGGCTCTCAGAAAAAAATCAAGGCCTTTCGAACCTGGCCCTGCCTCCTGCCAAGCATCTCCCTAGGTCTTTATAGTTGAGTCACTTTAGCCATTTTTCTGTGTCCCTCAAACCACCAAACATATTCCTGCCTCAGTGTCTTCCATGGCCTGAATGTTGGCATCTGCTCCGAAATTCACACATTGACCCCTAATCCCCAACGCAGTGGCATTAGGACGTGGGGCCTTTAGGTGGTGATTCGGTCATAAGGAATCCTCAGTCACGAACGGGACTGGTGCCCTTACCAAGAGGCTTGAGGGAGCCTGCTTGCCTCTTCCACAGGAGAGGATACAGCAAGGTGACGTCTTTGGAACAGACAGCAGCCCTCACCAGAGCCTGGGGGCACCTCGGCCTGGGACTCCCCACCTCCAGAAGCGTGAGCACTAAAGTGCTATTGTGTATGGACAGTCTAAAGCATTTTGTTGCAGTGGCCCAAATGGACTGAGGGCTTTTGCACGTGCTGCTTCCCTGCCTGGAAACCCTTCCTCCACCCATGCAAATGACTCGTTCCCAAATGTCATGCTTGTCTCTACTCTGATGTGTCCATCTCAAAGACTGCTTGCCCGACTGCACACACTGAGTCCCACACTCTGCCCTGTTTCCCCCTCCGCACACCATTTCTCCCACAGGTGGTGTTTATTCCTTTTTATCCCATCCCCTCCCTCATAGGCCACTATTGTGTGCCCCTCTCACCTGCACTTTCCCTCTGGGAACCAACCTCCCCATACCTGCAGTTATCTGATTAGGGGCCATCCTCCCCACTAGCTTTTGCCCTTATTCCTTCTCCCCAAAGGGCTACTATTTCTCCATATAGCACTTCTGTGTAAATCGGCCATCTTTGCACAGTGAGCAACCTATACAACTGTACATGGACACGGCCCATTCAGCAGCCCTGGAGGGGAAGGGAACTTTGATCCTGCCCCTCTAGTGCTCAAAGCCCTTCTTTGGCTCCTCCTTGCAGTCTGATTTAAACCCACAGGCACCCTGTTCTGAGCTTCCCTCACACTGACCTCTTTCAAAAGTTTACTTAACCCTAGAGTGGCAGGTTTTTACCACATTCATTCCCTATTTACCAGTTCACCTCTTAGAGGCAGGGCTGCACTCTTACTTTTCCTCCCTTTGCAAGGTTGGCACATAGTAGGCACCAAACCAAAGTTTCCTAAGTTGATTTTTGCTTTCTCTTACCATCTATCATGGTCCTTCTCTGACCAGTGCCCAGTGCCAGGTCAATCCCCACACTTGTGAGCCTCCACTCAGGTGGGCAGCTGGTAACCACACTCACAGCTCTGTGGCTGCCATTTCAACATGAGCCATGCAGAGGACCTTCTAGCTGGACGGAGACTGGAAGGTCAGGAAAGGCCAGACCCCAGACAGAACCACAGAGCGGGCACCTGAGACCACAGCACAGCCACATTGTGCAGCCCCCAGACCCCACTCTGCTGCTCAGTGAGTGTGGGACACTGCTTCATGCCCTCTGGTCCCACCCAGCCCCTCCACATGTCACACACCCACTGAGATCTGGCCCAACCCTGCGTGCCCCAGACTGGAGAAACAAAGGCCCAGGACACAGAAAGGTCTTGCCAAGGGCCCCATGACAGCACAGCTCTGGCCCAGGGCCCTTACGTATCTATTTTTTCAATAGCTTCATTGAGATAATCCACAGACCGTACGACTCACTCACTCACTCACACTCTGTGATTCAGTGACCGTCAGCATACTCAGATACACGTGCTGTCGGACCCAAGTCAGGCCCAGGCACCGGGTGTGCCGCTAAAGTCAAACACTGGGCCACCAGCATCTGGAGATAGTGGAAGGTGTATTCCACATGGCCAGAGCAAGAAGGTGGGAGAGCAAACTCCCTCATTTCCACCCTAGCAAATAGTGGAAGCAGGAGCGTTTGCAGCTAGGAGTGGGGTTGGGCAAGGAGTCAAGGGGATGACTGTGCTACAATTGGTCTCAGTGGGATCCAAGCACCCAGACGTCCAGGCATCAGCAGCGAGATGCCGCTTCCTCAGGGCACTCGCGCCTTCTGCAGAACAAGCTCACTTTCCCCGTGACCCTGGAGGTATCTACTACTCCTGCCAGACAAGGAAAGTACATCTCTACTTAACAATGAATAACCGCTCTGAGAAGGAAGCACACCTGCAGGGAGCAAGCACGCAGCATGGGCACGCGGACGAAAGCCATTTAAAACTGCCTGGCACCCAGTCTCACAAGGGAATGTCATCACCACAGAGAGCAGCTGTACCCTTTAGCCACCACCTCCCTCCCAGCAATCCACTCTCTGTCCCTACAGATTTCCCGATTCTGGACATTTCATATAGACAACTGGCTTCTTATGCTTATTTTCTTTTTTTTTTGTAGAGACAGAGTCTCACTTTATGGCCCTCGGTAGAGTGCCATGGCCTCACACAGCTCACAGCAACCTCCAACTCCTGGGCTTAGGCGATTCTCCTGCCTCAGCCTCCTGAGTATCTGGAACTACAGGCGCCCGCCACAACACCCGGCTATTTTTTGGTTGCAGTTTGGCCGGGGCCAGGTTTGAACCCGCCACCCTCGGTATATGGGGCCGGCGCCTTACAGACTGAGCCACAGGCGCCGCCCACTTATGCTTATTTTCATTTGGATTTTGAATGAGGATCCAACTTTGCCATTCTCCCCCTCAGAGTCTCCCTCGAGGCAGAGAATGTCCCCTCTGTCCCCTCCTGGGGGCCCCAGCCAGAGCCACAAGTCTTAATGTCATTTTAGAGCAAGGGGGACCCCACACAGTCTCCTCCAACGGCTCATCACTATTGTTCATCACCATCACCTTGGAAGTCACTTTGGCTGGGAGGGGGGGGAGTATTGCTTGAAAAAGGGGGCTGTTTAACTTGCTCCCGCCTGGCCCCAGAGGACAAACTGGTCATGGATTAGGAGTTTTCCTTTTTTTTCAGATTAAATTTATTTTTTTTATTAAGTCATATACACATAGATCATGAATACATTTATGCCTAAGTGGGGTACAATGTGTTGATTTTTAGGAGCTTTATAGGGAGACTGATAACATCCATGAGCAGAGCTAAAACGGTACAGATTCTGCCCGAGGGGTTAGCTGATCAGTCAGAGCATCTCGAGCCAATTCAGCTGCTACCCAGGAGCTGGGGATTTTGGGGCTCTGGAGGGGGTCAGCAGAGAACGTCTGAGGGCTGTGACCCAGGTCCCCGGCATTGGGGCATTCAGCTTGGCCCAAGAGAATTTTCCAAGTAAGGGACTTTCACCGCCTTAGATGTCAAATCTTTTGACTTTTTCTTCTTTACTTTTACTTCTCATAAAGAAAACCCAATTATTTCCCAACTTTGTCAACCTGTAAATATAAGTCACAATTTTGTGGCTAGTGACCCTGATTCTGACCATGCAGGGCACTGCAGATACGTGCATAGGCTTGGAGCTGGCACACAGCATAGCCTGACTTGGTGGCTAAAGCTCTCCCTTCTAAGAGGAGGGGGCTTCCCAGATGGTCTGTGAAGACATTCCCAGTATTTAAGATCCCCCAAAATGCACCAGCTCACCCCAGATTTTACCCCTGGTGGGAGTTAAAACACTCCCATCTGCCTTCCTCTTCTAGACTGCCTCGCAGACAGCAGGGTCTGGGATGGGAGAAGCCAGGGTACACACGGGCTCACAGCCCAATTAGCTCTTAAAAAGCTAGACCAGGAGGCGCAAACAAGCCCAAAGTAGGGGGAAGAAAGGAAACTGAGGGAGGTGGAAAATAGGAGAGGAACTTTAAGAAATTCAGAGAGCCAGCCCAGGAGGCAGAGTAACAAGACTTGCGTAACATAAACAGAGCAGAGATATTCTGGTTTCAACTCCCCCGTGTAGAGGTCTTAGAGGTTGGCACTCCCATCTCTAGGACAAGAAAAGGGCACAAAAAGTGAAAATCAATGACTTCTCTTAGACCTGTCAGAGAACCAAGTTTGCAGTTCAAACCACTGCCTGGGAGAACCTGAAGGGTCACATCTGGACCCACTGACCTGCAGCAGACACCCCTAGAGCCCTAACAGACAGGAACACATACATGGTAACTAGGCCAGGATAAGGGGTGCCCACACTGTCACGGGATTCCCTCCAGGGACCCCACCTGGGTTCTAACTGAGAAAGACCATGAAGGCTCTGGTAGGGGAGGGGAGAGAATTTTCTGGAAACACACCCTGAGTTTTCTCCATAACCACAAACCTTACCCAGAGCCCATGGAAGCTGGGGGAAGGGTATTCCCCCCCGCCAGTCCCCCACCAGTTCCTCCAGCCTTCCCGCACCACCCATGGGAGAAAACACACACACAGTCCACAGACAGAAAACTGGCCAGAAGAGACAGAGCAGACGTCAGAACCAGACTCAGGTGTGGAAAACACACACACACACAGTCCAAGACAGAAAACCAGCTGGAACAGACAGGCCAGATGTCAGGACCAGACTCAGGTGTGGAAAACACACACACACACAGTCCACAGACAGAAAACCGGCTGGAAGAGACAGACCAGATGTCAGGACCAGACTCAGGTGTGGAAAACACACACACACACAGTCCAAGACAGAAAACCGGCTGGAAGAGACAGGCCAGATGTCAGGACCAGACTCAGGTGTGGAAAACACACACACACACAGTCCACAGACCGAAAACCGGCTGGAAGAGACAGGCCAGATGTCAGAACCAGACTCGGTGTGGTGATCACTTAGGGATCTGGGAATTTAAAGTAACTGTGGTTAATAGTTAATGGGGAAAGTGGATGACACGCAGGTGGTGAACGTAACCAGAGAGATGGAAACACATTTTTTTTTTTTTGAGACAGAGTCTGACTATGTCACCCTGGGTAGAGTGCCATGGAGTCACAGCTCACAGCAACCTCCAACTCTTGGGCTTAAGTGATCCTCTTGCCTCAGCCTCCCAAGTACCTGGGACTACAGGCGCCTACCACAAAGCCCGGCTATTTTTTGGTTGCAGTTGTCATTGTTGCCTTAGCAGGACCAGGCGGGTTTTGAACCTGCCACCCTCAATGCATGTGGCTGGCGCCCTACCCACTGAGGTATGGGCGCCGCCCATGCAAACACATTTTGACACCATTTGTTTTAAACCTGATACTTGACAAACTTCCCAAAATCAAATTTCAAATTCTAAATTCAGTCTTTTTGACCTCAAAGTAACTTTTGGACATTAGGGTCCCTGGAAGTCCAAGAGAAATTCCTTTTGTGTCAAATAAGAAATGGCATTCAGCTTTCTTTATGCTTCTGTAATGCGTATTGACATGTGTTCCAGAATTCCAAGGATTTCCTAAAATTCTGATATGTTTTAGTGTATCAATCATCATTATGGCTATTATGGTAAATTATTGTAGGTCACAGAAATAACCAAATATCCTTGCCAACTGTGACGTTAGCCATGACTGCGTTAAGTGTTGTCCACAGTTAACTACTTAATTCTGATGCATTTTCTGAAAGTTCTTTATAATAATTATAATCCTAAAGTTTTGTGTTTTCGAGGACAGGCTAGAAAAGACACTGACAAGCATCTTGAAAAGAGGATTCTCATAACTTTAGGATCATATCATTTGGGCAAGAATTCCCAGAACGCATACGTAAATCTATAAATGTAATCCAGCACATAAACAAATTAAAAAACAAAGACCATATGATTCTCTCAATCGATGCAGAAAAAGCTTTTGATAATATTCAGCATCCCTTCATGATCAGAACACTTAAGAAAATCGGTATAGAAGGGACATTTCTTAAACTGATAGAGACCATCTACAGCAAACCCACAGCCAATGTCATATTGAATGGAGTTAAATTGGAATCATTTCCACTCAGATCAGGAACCAGACAAGGCTGCCCATTGTCTCCATTGCTTTTTAACATTGTAATGGAAGTTTTAGCCACCGCAATTAGGGAAGAAAAGGCCATCAAGGGTATCCATATAGGATCAGAAGAGATCAAACTTTCACTCTTCGCGGATGATATGATAGTATATCTGGAAAACACTAGGGACTCTACTACAAAACTCTTAGAAGTGATCAAGAAATACAGCAATGTCTCAGGTTACAAAATCAACATTCATAAATCTGTAGCCTTTATATATACCAACAACAGTCAAGTTGAAAAAACAGTTAAGGACTCTATCCCATTCACAGTAGTGCCAAAGAAGATGAAATATTTGGGAATTTATCTAACAAAGGACGTGAAAGATCTCTATAAAGAGAACTATGAAACTCTAAGAAAAGAAATAGCTGAAAATATTAACAAATGGAAAAACATACCATGCTCATGGCTGGGAAAAATCAACATAGTTAAAATGTCTATACTACCCAAAGCAATATATAATTTCAATGCAATCCCTATTAAAGCTCTACTGTCATACTTTAAAGATCTGGAAAAAACAATACTTCATTTTATATGGAATCAGAAAAAACCTCGAATAGCCAAGACATTACTCAGAAATAAAAACAAAGCAGGAGGAATTACGCTACCAGACCTCAGACTATACTACAAATCAATAGTGATCAAAACAGCATGGTATTGGCACAAAAACAGAGAGGTAGATGTCTGGAATAGAATAGAGAATCAAGAGATGAATCCAGCTACTTACCGTTATTTAATCTTTGACAAGCCAATTAAAAACATTCAGTGGGGAAAAGATTCCCTATTTAACAAATGGTGCTGGGTGAACTGGTTGGCAACCTGTAAAAGACTGAAAGTGGACCCACACCTTTCACCATTAACTAAGATAGACTCTCTCTGGATTAAAGATTTAAACTTAAGACATGAAACTATAAAAATACTAGAGGAGAGTGCAGGGAAAACCCTTGAAGAAATCGGGATGGGCGAGTATTTTATGAGGAGAACCCCCCCAGGCAATTGAAGCAGCTTCAAAAATACACTACTGGGATTTGATCAAACTAAAAAGCTTCTGCACAGCCAAGAACACAGTAAGTAAAGCAAGCAAACAGCCCTCAGAATGGGAGAAGATATTTGCAGGTTATGTCTCCGACAAAGGTTTAATAACCAGAATCCACAGAGAACTCAAACACATTAGCAAGAATAGAACAAGGGATCCCATCGCAGGCTGGGCAAGGGATTTTAAGAGAAACTTCTCTGAAGAAGACAGGCGCGCGGCCTTCAGACATATGAAAAAATGCTCATCATCTTTAATCATCAGAGAAATGCAAATCAAAACTACTTTGAGATACCATCTAACTCCAGTGAGACTGGCCTATATCACAAAATCCCAAGACCAGAGATGTTGGCGCAGATGTGGAGAAAAGGGAACACTTTTGCACTGCTGGTGGGAATGCAAATTAATACATTCCTTTTGGAAAGAGATATGGAGAACACTTAGAGATCTAAAAATAGATCTGCCATTCAATTCTGTAATTCCTCTACTGGGCATATACCCAGAAGACCAAAAATCACATCATAACAAAGATATTTGTACCAGAATGTTTATTGCAGCCCAATTCATAATTGCTAAGTCATGGAAGAAGCCCAGGTGCCCATCGATCCACGAATGGATTAATAAATTGTGGTATATGTACACCACGGAATATTATGCAGCCTTAAAGAAAGATGGAGACTTTACCTCTTTCATGTTTACATGGATGGAGCTGGAACATATTCTTCTTAGTAAAGTATCTCAAGAATGGAAGAGAAAGTACCCAATGTACTCAGCCCTACTATGAGACTAATTTAGGGTTTTCACATGAAAGCTATAACCCAGTTACAACCTAAGAATAGGGGGAAGGGGGAGAGGGAGGGGGGAGATGGGTAGAGGGAAGGGGATTGGTGGGATTACACCAGCAGTGCATCTTACAAGGGTATATGTGAAACTTGGTAAACGGTCTGTGAAGCTAGTGAATGATGCCCCCATGATCATATCAATGTACACAGCTATGATTTAATAAAAAAAAAAAAAGAAAGAAAAAAAAGATTCCCAGAATGCTAATGAAGAGATTGACTGATTCATAAAACTGCTAAGCTAAAGAGAATAAGAATTAATTAAATAGGAAATTCTTTGCCAGATGTTCATGCTAAAATCAGCCAGTATTGAAATTGTTTAAGATATGCAATTTGAATGAACTCCATGGTCTGAATCAAATTACCTATGATAAGCTACCTAATAAACGGCGCCATGCACCTGAATTGGAAAGATAAAATTGGTATTTAAGAGGATATAAATCCAATGTTAAGCATGGACTCAAGGTGAGCCTGGGCAGCTGCTTGGTCCTTCCTGAGTCCTTGAAGCTTCTATTAAAAGCTCTGCATTCCATGACTCATCATAGAAGAAATTAAATGGTCCAAATTATATTTTTAAAAAAGATATATATTTATACACACACACGTGTGTGGTGACTGTTCTAAGTTGCCAAAATGATTCACAACCACTGTTTTCTATGTCAAACCCATAATTCCAGGAAGATAATCAAACCTTCAGGTGCTTTTCTGTCACCCGATGGACCATTTGAACTTTTATAGATGAAATATTATACAATTGCCACTTTCAATACGTGTTTTCTGGTTGTACAGCGGCTTTCCTATGCAGGAAGGCAATGCTCTCAGCTAAAAAGTTATTAGGAAATGTGTTTCTCTCCAGTGACAGATGTACTCACTCCATTGGACAAATTGTAAATCAGGGAAATAGGGTATTTCAGACACAGTAGCGTTGGGCAAAGCCAACTGAATCTAGCACCTTGCCTTGGTCAGAGGCTGTGCACGCTGGTAACGGCGTTCAGCCCTAGCAGAGCTCAGGAGCAGTCTGTTGGACTGGCCTTCCGCTATTTCTTAAGAGGTCAGCTTACATCTTCCAACAGAAGAGGAGCCTTCTAGCACCGAGAGATTCTGAAACAATTCAGTGATCATCACTGCTTTCCAGAAGAAAGATTTTTGTGGTCAAAAAGGAGAAATGAGAACAAAATTGGACAAATACAGATTAACTAAATTACAACAGCCAAAGAGGACTGAGTCTGAGGCCACCATTGCCCCCTCAAATTCTTGGACCCCTCTCGCTTATGTAAAGAATTCTGGGAACTGGTTTGATCATAAGCTAATAGTGATTATTCCAAGAAGCACTATAGCCTTTAGCCAATTATCCCTCTGATTGTTCCCATTAACCTACAGTATTTCTACATCAACAGGCTGAGGCTGCCTTCCTATACCTCCTCATTTTGTCCTTAAAAATCTCCCTGTAACTGGGCAGCACCTGTGGCTCAAAGGAGTAAGGGGCTGGCTCCATATGCCAGAGGTGGCGGGTTCAAACACAGCCACGGCCATTAAAAATATATATATATCTCCCCGTAACTGCCCCAACTCAGAATGCTCCCCAGGACAACTGCATGTGCCTTCAACCTTGGCCCAAATAAACTCTCTGTATTAATCCTACCTCGGCTTCTACCTTTAGGTTGACATTCTGTTAGCCTCCAAAAGTGATTAATTTGTTGTAGGTTTTTTTTGTTTGTTTGTTTTCAGACAGAGCCTCAAGCTGTCACCCTGGGTAGAGTGCCGTGGCATCACAGCTCACAGCAATCTCCAACTCCTGGGCTCAAGCGATTCTCCTGCCTCAGCCTCCCAAGTAGCTGGGACAACAGGCACCCGCCACAACGCCTGGCTATTTTTTGGTTGCAGCCGTCATTGTTGTTTGGTGGGCCCAGGCTGGATCGAACCCACCATCTCAGGTGTGTGTGGCTGGTGCCTTAGCCACTTAAGCCCCAGGCGCCAAGACTCTTTTTTTTTTTTAAAGAATACGGTGAACTCACAGACTTAAATTTTTGTGGGTTTCCACCCACTACAATTATTATCTTCACCGAAGCTCAAGTCCTCCCACTTCTGGCATGTGGGACCTCTTCAAGATTCACTCATTAATCTGTATTTATTTATTTTTAGTGGCCAGGAGGAGGGCATCACAGCCTGCCCCTCCGGAGAAGAGGGCTGAGAGGACCCAGGAAGGAGGGCTTTGGTTTCCTCAAGGTGAGGCCAGAAGTTTGAGGTGCCCCAGAAGCTCTGCCTTCGCTTCAGCCCAGGACAGGACATTCCCCGAGAAGTTTCTCCACTTTGAAGAGCAGGCTTGTCTTCCTTTGCTTCGATGGGGGCCCCTGTACCCCACAAGTGTTTACTCTTCAGATCTTTCAGCCTTAAAGGCCAGGCTGTGCCCTTGCACCCCAAGCTGCCTCCTCTCCTCATCTTAGTGACCCCGGCCAGGCTAGTTCTGAGAAGGCTCTAGAGCACGGGTCCTCAAACTTTCTTTTTTTTTTTTTTGTGGTTTTTGGCCAGGGCTGGGTTTTGAACCCACCACCTCCGGCATATGGGACCAGCGCCCCACTCCTTGAGCCACAGGCGCCAAACAGGGGGCCACTTCACTGTCCCTCAGACCACTGGAGGGCCAGACTATAGTTTTAAAAAAACCTATGAACTAGGCGGCGGTCCCATATACCAAGGGGAGCGGGTTCAAACCCAGCCCTGGCCAAACTGCAACAAAAAAAATAGCCAAGCATTGCCAGCTACTTGGGAGGCTGATTCAAGAGAATCGCCTAAGCCCAGGAGTTGAAGGTTGCTATGAGCTGTGTAACGTCACGGCACTCTACCAAGGGCGATAAAGTGAGACTCTCTCTACAAAAAAAAAAAAAAAAAAAAAACCTATGAACAAATTCCTATGCACACTGCACATATCTTATTTTGAAGTAAAAAAATAAAACAGGAACAAATACAATCACACTGCCTCGTGTGGCCCGCGGGCTGCAGTCTGAGGACCCTGCTCTAGAGCAATGTTTGGAGTGTCTGGGGACGGTGAGGTGCCTTCTTCCACACTGAGGCTTGTTCTCCCTTGACCTTGGGCCAATGTTGCAGACGATGTTACCTCTCTGAGCGGAGCCTTAAAGGCCAAGGCCCCACTTTCCTGTAAGCTTTGGATACCTTAGGGGGGAGAGATTTTCACAACATAGTCCTCTCCCACCTATTCCAATCACGAATATCTGTTCTGAGTCCCACCCTGGAGCCCCAAAGCTGCAGTCTTCAAATCGATGCTTAATTTACTCTCTCTGGGGTCTTAGGAAGACCTGGCAACTCACAAAAGGACCTCTTTTTGCTCTGGGTCCTAAGTATAAGATTTTAAACAGAGTTTTGCTTTTTCTAGTAGCCCAGCCAAAGATATCAGGGAAAATTAAGAGAGCAGAAACCAGTTGTAAAATGTACTTTCTCCTTGGAGATTTTGAGTACAGTCTCTTCTTCTCCCCCGGGCCAGGGGTGCAGCGTGGCTGTCAGAACAGGGGCCATGTGTGAAGGAGCTTGTCGGCAGTCACTGCAACCCTCACTGTGCCTGGCACGCCCCTACAGCCTTGGAGACCTCAATTGTGCCAGGATGTCCTGCTCCAGTCTTTAAGGCAGGAGCGGCTTCTTAGCTGACAGTTTCTACTGCAGTCCCATCATTTCTTATCCTTGGTGCAGAAGCTACAGATAACAGCAGTGGCTTTGGACCCACCAAGGCCAGACCAGGTGCTGCCACTCCCCCCTGGCCCAGAGGACCCACTCCTGCACCTGTATTCTGCTGTAAAACTCACTTCCCTGAATGTCTCTATGTGATGCTGAGTGACTTAGAACCTATAAAAGCCTCTCTGGTGTTGATGCACGCTGTGAGAGTCATCAAGCACTTCCTTGGACTGTCTGAATGATCACACAGAGCACGGGAAAGGCCACCTCTGTCCAACTGCCACCCCGCTCAGTTACTTGGACAAAAGCCTCAGGGGTTCCTGGGGCCAGGTTCAAGTTCTCTAACCTAGCTTCCACCATGCTAAGGAAAGAACCATGTGTAGGGTTTGTACCCGTCTTACTGTCAACCTCACTCTGCCTGTCAATAGTGCAGTGGAGAAAACCCTGACAGGGTTCCAGAGTGTAGGCGCTAAGTTCTGCAGCTGCTGCTCCATAAAGGAGCAGAGGGGCCACTGGGCCTTGTCTCCAAAGTTTCCCCTCCAGGTCCCCACCAGCCCTCCCCTGGCACACACCATGTCTCTGCAAGGCCGGGCAGGGGCAGCCGGGCAGGTCAGCGTGTGGGGGGCCACACTACCACCCACACTCTTCGGTGTCACTCCAGGGAGTGAAACAAAACACACTGGTCAAAACCTTAAAACAGAAAAATTTAAAGCTAGACTCCCAGGGAAGAGCTGCATCTGACTGTCTGATTTAAGGGAGGAAAAAGGACAAAAAAAAAAAAAACACCTACCCTTCCCCAGGTGCCTAACCCCTCAGTTCCTCCCTCACCTTCGGGTTCTGGCCCTCCCTGCACTTAACCCAGGGCCTGCCTCTGGTCTCCCTCTGCACCTGACCCCTCGTCAGTAGACAGAGCCTCTGAGGGTCACTGATCGTGGCACACACAGATGCCACCCCGTCCTTGTCTGGCACGGCCCTGACGTCCAAGCACACAAGGTGCCGTGGTCAGTGGCAGCAGACCCACCACCTCCTCTCATGCCTGTCTGTTCAAGAAATGCCTGCAAAGAAAGCAGGCCGACTCTTCTCCCAGGCATGGGCCAGAGGGCAGCATCTTCGAAGGTCGGCCTGTTAGAGAGCGCAGGAGCCTGGATGGCCCTTTGGTTTGCTCCGAGGGGGGTCCTGCAGCTCCTCCGGAGGGCATGGAAGGTCCTGCCCTCCACTCATCCCTACTTCTCTCTAACAGCAGTGAGTGAATTGCTATATAAAAACACTATAATCTCTATCAAGCTTTGAGGATGCTCTTTACCGTCCCACATCTCAGAATAAAGTGATTCCAGGACATAATAAGAGATTCTGATACAAGAATATAAAACGTTCTCTTTCGCCTTTCCAAAACTCAGAAAATGTGCATTACATTTCCTCCTCTTTCTGCCAAAGGATAACTGAAATAGAACAATTTCCATAGATGCGGGGGAAATTTTAGAGACCCGAGAAAAGTGTGAACTTTCTCATTTTTACTGTGCCGCATTCCTTTACCAGGAGCGTGGAAACTTCCTCGTGGTCAAGTTTTGCCAGAATCTATTTCCTTCTTCACGTCTGCCATCATCTTAATCCTGACTGTTAAAATTCTACTTCAGATTTTTATAGCTAAGTCTTAAAATCTTATGATTTCTGACACATTTTCAGCAGCCCCTTCCACCAAATATAGTTCAACTAAAATTGTCGAAGATCTTTAACAAATTAACTAGCTCTTGGCCTAAAGTGTAAAGACACTGAGCTCCCGGCAGTTTCTGAAGTAAAGGATTTCAGGACCTGCTTCAAACAGAAGAGTCCTGGATGGTTTGTGGTGGACACAGGGTAGAAGCCCAAGTACCCCCCAAGGCAGGGATGCTTGGTGGTCCTGGCTGCCAGGAATGGGATCTGCTGCCAACACACAGCCAAGACCCCTAAAGGCCCCACTCCAACCAAAGGACAATCCTCCCAGGGCCAGCCTGTGTCCAGTGGCTGTGCAGGGCCCAGCCCTTCTCCCCAACAGGTGCCATCTGAAGAGCCGTCTCTGCTCTGGAGCCCCCTCAAGGGTCAACTGAGGCCTCTGCTGTGACCACATGACAGCCCAGCTGCCCCTGCCCAGTCCTTTCCCAACGCTGCCCCAGCCAGACCTTCACACCGCTCTCCTCAGGTCTGTCTGGGCCTCCCAAACGCCATCCAGGCCTGGGACCACCCACCTCCAGTGGCCTTTGTCACTTTTGCCTTTTCTAAGAGGGGACCAGCTGTCCTGCCCCACCCCATACCAGGACCCCCCCCTCAGGTTCCACCAGGCCTTCCTGTTTGAGGACAGGAGCAAACTTAGAAAAAATATCTAATAACAACAAGGACCTTTGCTTAATTTACTTTCTGCAAAGAATCAGAGTGAGAAAAATCATTTTTCTTTCCAATCCTGAATTGGAAAGTACCCTGCTCTTTCTTGAATAAATCTGAGGTGATGTGTCCTCGTTTTCCGTTCATGATGCACACTGGGCCCTCCTGAATAATTCTGTCTCAGGAGGCTTATTTTCTGCTACAGCTTAAAATGCTACCTTATAAATAGATCATCATAAAGTCAAGTTGTCCCCTGAAATTGCAAGTAATAAACTGGGTAAAATTCATGCCAGGAAAATTCTGAGAACCCCAAATTCAAGAAATGAAACTGAAGCCACTCAAAGTCATTTCCAAGGTAAAATCTTTTAAAAACTGTTTTGCAGAAACAGAATTTCCAAAGATTGAATCAAGTGAGTTCCTTGGACCCGCCGGAGCAGGCCGTCTCCCCTTTCTGGGTTCCGGGTGGAGGGGGTGCCAGCTCCCCATCTGTGGTGGGTCTCTCACCCACACACAGGTGATTGTGTATGACTGCATTTGCATACATGAATATTCACACATTTCCGTTACATATTTTATGTGAGTTATGTATATATGACAGCAAAGCTCATGATTAAAAAAACTTAAATGCTAAAAGCTGGGTGCAGAGGGGGCGGTGCCTGTGGCTCAGTGAGTAGGGCGCTGGCAGGTTCAAACCCAGCCCCGGCCAAACTGCAACAAAAAAATAGCTGGGCATTGTGGCGGGTGCCTGTAGTCCCAACTGCTTGGGAGGCTGAGGCAAGAGAATCGCGTAAGCCCAAGAGTTAGAGGTTGCTGTGAGCCATGGTACGCCACAGCACTCTACCCGAGGGTGGTACAGTGAGACTCTGTCTCTACAAAAAAAAAAAAAGCTGGGTGCAGAGTCTGTCACACACCTATAATCCCAGCACTTTAGAAGACTGAGGTGGGAGGATCAATTAAGCCTAGGAGTTGGAGACCAGCCTGGGCAACACAGCAATTCTCCATGGCTACAAAACATTAAAAAAAAATAGCTGCATGTGGTGGAACGCGCCTGTAGTTCCAGCTACTTGGGAGGCTGAGGCAGGAGGATCACTTGAACCTAGGAGTTTAAAGTTGCTGTGAGCTATGATGACACCACTACACTTTAGCCAGGGCAAGAGAGTGAGACCTGTCTCGATTTTAAAAAAAAAGAAAAAGCAATGGTATAAAAAGTAAGACAATGGTATAAAAACATCCCCTATGCCTCTGACTACGTTCTCCCAGGCCACTCCCCAGTGGTGACCACACACATCCTAGCATATGTGCCTATATTCTGCCAACTGGTTGGTCATCCTGCCACCCTCCCATCCTGCTTTTTAAGAATGTGCCTGGACAAACCCTGTGAGCATTAACTTCAGGACAAGTCCCTGAAAGTGTTGTCACTGGACAAATACATTTACACTTAACAGACAGAGCAGGGATGGCCTCCAGGACAGGGCCTGGGGTGCCTGCTCGGGACTGTCAAGCTTCCTCATTCATTTGAGTTTCTTTAATTATGAGACCATCATTAATTCTGGAAAGGAAAACAGATAGGAACAAAGGGACCTCTTGCTTTTCTCATTGGCACTAACTCTGGCCCCTAGCATACCATTGGCCGCCTCTTCTCTCCACATGGAGAAGGACCATCAGGAGGTCCCAGCAGGTTCCCTGTGTCCTCTACAGAAGGCCAAACGGATGCCCGGAGGAAGCCATGGTCACACATGACTGCAGGACCTCACGCGTGGCAAACCCACTGCCCCTGTTCCTGTCTCTATCACCCTCTCACCCAGGGACAGCTGAGTAACCAACTCCTACCTGGGAGCATCAGCCCCAGGCTGAGTGGAAAGATGAGAGGAGCCCGCCATGCCCTCCGGGGCAGAGGAGCTTACTGTAAGGACAGATGGGAGGTGACCTCAGGGGCTGTTCCTGGGAGACGCAGAACCTGCGCAGTTAAAGCCCAACCAGAGGGGAGTCCCCAGTGCCAAAGCCAGCACCTCTCACAACCAGAGGGCTTTGACAAAGACAGATGCCCCTTCTTGTTCCTCTGATGAAGACCTCAGAAGGCATAAATGAGGCCTCCTAAGGTTAAGAAATCAAACAACCAACATCTGAAAGTCAGTAGCTTCAAAAACAAGTAAAGAAAGTGCTCTCCCTTTCGAGAAACTGTTTTTACCTGCCACACACTCTGGCTTCGGAATCCCACAGAAAACCTTAGGTCACGTGTCTCCAGTGGTTCATCTTATTTTGAAATTCAGGCATTAAATTGATGAATGCTTATGAAATCTCTGATGATAAAAAGCTGTCCCAGGCCTTACGCCAAAGCCAGAAACAATAAAAGAAAATCTGACAGATTTAGGTACAAAGAAATTTAAAATTTGGGCATAGCAAACAAAACAAACAAAAAAAAATTCCGAATCCACAGTCAAAAGAAAAATGACAAGTTCAAAAAAATAAATGCAATGTCCATGAGTACCTGGCAGACATGGGCTAAAATTCCCTCACGTTAAAAGCTCTTAGAATACACAGAGAAAAAACACACAGCCCAGTAGGAAAATAAAAAACGGGCAAAGTACCCTTACAGGCAATTTTCCAAATGGCCGATAAAAAAATGAAAAGATGTTCAACATCACCAGCAGTCAAAGAAACTAAAATTAAAGTGATGAAAGGCTTGTTTTACCTACCAGATTGCCAGAGAAAAAATGGAATGACACAGCTAAGTACTGGCAGGAAAACAAACACACTGGCTCTGGATGGTGAATGGGCCTGTTGCTGGAGGGCATTTTGGCAAAACGCACCTCGGTCTTTGGCCCAATAATCTCTTCTAGGAATCTTTATTCTAAGGAAATACTCAGAGTGCTTCCAAGGACACATCATCAAAGACGTTCACCACACCACTGCCTTAAACTCTGGGAGGAAAGAAGCCACAATATTAATAGTCATGAGTCTGGGAGATTACATTATTAATTAGATCATTTTCCCCCAATTTTGGTAATGAATGAGTATTACTTTAAATGAGAAAAAGACGCTTATTGGGGAAAAATTCACTATGGCACTAAAACAATGTTTACACGGGTTTTTTGACCCTAAAGGTGGCCCCCAAATCCCCCAGATTGGTGAAACTAGAAATAAATATCCCTCTCCTCTGGAGAAAAAAGAAATGCCGAAATTTCATCCTACTAAGTCTCTGACACTCTCTAGACAGGAAACAAATCCCCAGCGTCGCCCCCTGGCGGCATCAGAGGCCAACAGGGCAGTGTCCCCCTCGTCTCTCACACGGTGTGCCCCAGAGGCAAGAAGCCCAGACACACACTGTGCCCTGAGGGCAGGGGTGGCTCTGGCTTGTTCCCTGCGGGGCCTAGCATCCCACCGGCCTTAGGCAAATCTCTCTACCCAATTTGTTAAAAACAAACAAAACTGGAAAGACTTGCAAGGCCACAAGGGCAGTGAGCATCAGAGAGAAATAGAACCTGACCTACAGTACAGGGCAAGTTTCTAGGAAACAGTTCTCCTCCCCACATGTTCTCTCCCTTAGACCCAGGCTGCACCTGTGCAGGGTCACCCACGGCCCCCCGGCCTCCACCCCAAAACCCGGAGTCTGGCCAGGGGGGCCCCCCGGTCACACTTCTCTGCCACTCCATCCACTCTGGGCCCTAGTACCCTTATCTCCTGAGTGCGGGTGAGGCAAGGAAGCTCAGACACACACTGACATTCATTCATCACAACCCAAGCCAAGGGGGACGGGGACTTGGAGGGACGCGCGGAGACGCGGGCATGACCCGAGCTCAGCGCCAACCAACTTCAGGCGAGGAATTTCACCTTGCCAAGCGCAGCGCCAAACACGAAAAGGCGCGGGCCACGAAGGAGCGTGTCCTAACCCTGCGGCTTAGAATGACAAGTGGGGGGCAGCGCCCGCGCCCCTCCGAGCGCTTTCCCACGGCCACGCCCCCCGCGCGGCCAACTTCCCGGCCGCCTGCGGCGCGCTCCGCGCCCGGCGTTCTCCGGGCCCCGGGACTGTCCGGCCGCGGCGCGAAACCTGCGGGGCCCGGGGCCAGACGGCGCGCCCAGTGCGTTCCCCTGCCGCACCGCGGGCGATCCGGGCCCCGAGCCGAGTCCGCGCAGGGAGGGGAGCCCGGAGCCTCGGCGCCTCCCGGGGCGGGCGCCCGCGGCCCCTCGGCGGCGCGGCGGCAGGTGGGCGCGCTCTCGCGGGCGGGGGTCCGGCCGGGCCGCGCGCCTCCCCCGGAACTCGGCCGTGCCATTCCCATGATGCCCAGCCACCGGGCACGGCTTCCGGAGCGCTGCCGCCGCCGTCGCCGCCCGGTAGGTCGCTGGGAGGGGGCGGTCGGGGGGTCGCCCCGCCCCTCCCCTCCCCTCCCCTCCCGTGCGGCTCACGGCGCGGCCCGGGCGCGGGGCGGTGGCGGCGGCGCGCGGGGAGGCGGGGGCCCGGCCGGACGCCCTTGCGGCCCCCTCCCCGCGCCCGGGCCGAGGGCGGAGCGCGCTGGCCCGGCTGCCTCCCGGCCCGCCCCCGGCCGGCCGCCTCCTCCCCCGGGACGCGAGGCGGGGCCGGCGCGGCGGGCCGCGGGCGGCGGGTGGCGGGGGCCGGGCCGGCCGGCCGGAGGTGAGCGGGCGCGGGCAGGGGGCCGGGGCCGGGCCGGTCGGGGGCGGTGCGCCGTACAGGCCGCGGCAGCCGGCGGCGCGGGGCTCCCCTGGGAGGGGCGAAGACAGGTCGGCCCGGCGCCGGGGGCTGGCCCCTGTCCCGGGAGGGGGTCGCGGCCTCTGGAGGCGGCTTCAGGCTCCCGCCTCGGAGCACGCTTTTCTCCCCGGCGGGCGCGCGCGCGCGCGCGCGTTCCTCGAACACCGGCAGGGAGCGCGCCCGCCCAGGTGAGGTGCAGGTGAGGGCCCGCGGAGCGGGGGCCTCTGGCCTACCCCAGAGCGGCCGCTGCCCTTTGAGAAGGACCGAGGGCCTGTTGGGTCTCAGGACTGCAGCTCACGCCCTGCGCCAGGCGGAGCTTCCGGGAGGGTCGCTGAGCTCCCAGGCCCCAAGCTCCCAAGTCCCGGCATCCCAGAAAAATAGCTCCGGGGGACGAAGATGAGCCCGGAGGCCTGACCTCCTCCTGGGGAGGTATTCGCGCGTACCTGGCCCTTGGACCGGGTTGCTGCTCTGGGTGGCTGGGGTGAATGCCCGCGCTGGGAGATGCCCCCCCCCGGACCCCCTGGCTGAGTAGTGCTCTGGGGTGGAAGGGCGGGGGCGGTGTGAGGGTCTCACCTTGCCAGTCCGCGGGCACAGGAAATGGCGTTGTAGCTGTGCTGGGGGAAAGCTTGTGATACTGTCAAATCTAAGCTTCTGGCAGGCTCAAACTGAATTCTAGCCCACGCCCACTTTAGGTTGGCTGGAGAGGGCCCTCCAGCTGCCCACCCCCCTCCTAGACCGGTGCTCTTCCTCCCTGGCCGGCAGCCCCTGGCTCCCTAATCCTGGGGGGAAACCCCAGCTGGGAGGTACAGACACAAGCTGACCCGCTTCTTGGTAACCATTTCTTAAGGGTGGACAGCCAGTTAAGGTGACAGGATTTGAGTGTGGTTTTGTCTAGACTGAGAAGATGCCCAGGTGCCCTTCACTGCTGCTTAAATTGTAGCACCTGGTGGCTTTGGGATACAGATGCTAGGTGCCCTCCCAGCCATCCTCAAGATCTTATTCTAGGGGCCCTTGGGTGCAGAGTGACAGTTTGACAAAGCCTGAGCCCCTGGCTTTGGCTCACACTTTTCTCCAAGTACAGTTCAGGGGAGTTTTGCAGAATGATTTATCTCTCATGTCCTGTAGGTGATTGTTTTAAAGCTGTCTCTGGGAGACTTCCTTAGATTGTTTAATCTCATTCTCCGACTAGGTAATTTGACAGTTGCGAAAACTGTTCCGATAGGAGTCAGATCTCTATCTACAGTCATTTAAAAGCTGTGAATTTAGTGGAGATCAGAGTGGTTTTCCTCAGGAAAACTCCCTTCCCCCAACCTTGCACCCTAGTGTGTAAAAATCAGTGCAGCCCTTCTTGCTTTGTTGGGGGCCTGTTTTTTAAGGTGGTATTGCTGTTTTAAGGTAAGTCTTGACTTAGGCTCTTCACGGGCCAAGGCTTATGCAAATATTTTGTAATTTCTGTAATTTTGCCAGGGCAATTTGAATGATGGCCATATAAGTGGGGAGCCCCTCCCCCATTGCAGGTGACTCAGAATCTGAGAACTGGGGTATCCCACACTCCACCTGGTCATTATAGCATCATATCCACTGTCCAGGATAGCTGTTCATTAGCTGTAGTTAAATGTATTTGATTATGTGCTTTTTAGTTTGCCTTTGAGCCGTTAAGTTAATGGTATTTCTTGCCAAAAAAAAATTATGAACTGAAGTTTCAGCTTCTAATTAGATGCCTCTGATTCTCTTTAATTCTGGGAGTCAAAAGTCTATTTAAAAAGCAGGCAAAAGACTCTTTGGAGTGTAAGTGGAGCGCTGAAGACCTAACCCCGGCAATGTGTTGGGACATTGCCCTTTCATCACGGTGAACCTGGACTTGAAGAGAATTTCAAGTAATTGCAGTAAATTCTTACATCTTAGCTTCACTTTTAAAGTAGAGATTGGTCATAGCAAGTGACTGACTTCTGAATTGGTCACACACTTCAGTTAACTGCTGGTTGCATTGTTTGGGCATGCCTGCGTCTAAGTGGCCAGCCCACCTTTTGGGGAAAGAATTGTGGCATGTAAACACCAGATTATGTACTATTAGAAAGATGCTCCTGGCAAAATGGAGAAGGGTCCACAGCAGAGGCAAAGCAGACATAGGCCACCTGCAGCCCAGCCACTGAGATCCGGAGGGTGGCAGAAGCTTAACCCAGCCCGTTCCTGAGGGGACATCATTTCCTGGGTCCACAGTCCAGTGGAGCTCTCCCTTTACCGTGTGAACTGCTTTGCACTCCAGGCTAGCCAGCAGGTGGGGAGCAGAGCAGCCTGTTAAGAATCAGTGGCAGTCCTGTGACATCCCTGGTTTTTCTGAGCACCATGTTCTTTACCTTCCTCCCTGCAGGGGCATCCTCAGGCCTTTCCCATAAGGGCCATTCACAAACAGGTTCTTGGAGTGTTCCCAGGAGCTGCTCAGCCATTCTGACAAAGAAGCACAGAACAAAAAGGGACTCGTAACTGTGTTTGGGGCTACAAACACATGCTGTGGCCCATGAGACCATCTGGCAAATATACATTCAACATTTTAATATGAAAAAGCTTTATTAATTGGTGGGACCACACTGACGGTGCATCTTACAAGGGTACATGTGAAACTTACTAAATGTAGAATATAAATGTCTTAACACAATAACTAAGAAAATGCCAGGAAGGCTATGTTAACCAGTGTGATGAAACTATGTCAAATTGTATATAAAACCAGTGTATGGTACACCATGATTGCATTAATGTACACAGCTATGCTTTAATAAAAAATAAAATAAATTTTTAAAAAGCTTTATTAAAATCAACTCTTTAAGATGTTTGGGCAAGTAATTTTTGATCGTTGCTCACATCATGCAACTTTTTGTTCCAGGAGCTTGTGGGTCAGGTCAAGAATGAATCTTTTCGCAAACACCCCCTAGTTCTGGGTTCATCAGAGTCTCTTTTCAACCTACAAAGATGCATTTACAGACCTTATCTCATGGGCACTGCTTGGCAACCTTTTGAGGTAAATAAAACTTCTGTTCTCCTCTTGCTGAGAAGGTGGAAGCCCAGAATAGGAATGACAGGGACCGGGAGGTGACGGGCATGCACGCTGTGCCTGTGGGTGGTGGTGGTAGGTACAAGCGCTACCTGGGCTGGAGGAAGAAAGTTGCCCCTTTTTTGTCTGAGAAACTGAGGCCCAGGAAGCATGAGTAACTTGCCCAGGGACGCCTAGCTAGCTGCATGGAGGATCCTAACCCACTGTCTCGGCCCCATGACCCCCTATGCTGTTCCTCTGCTGACTCATGCGTCACCCCGTGTGCTTTCTTTCCTGCCAGGATGTGAGACCCGCAGAAGAGTAAAGCGTTGCTTCTCTGCACCTCCCTCCCTGTCTGCTAGAATGTTCCTCATGAACGCCCCTCCAGTGGTTGCTCTCCAGTCCAAATGGGAGGCCTTTGGCCCACCGGGGAGCTTTAGGTTTCCCGGGTGCTTTTCAGAGTCAAAAGAGGGTGTCAAGAGAGCATCTGTAAGCGCCAAAGTGCAGATGATCCTCAGCTCTCTGCAGCGCGACGAGGCTGCTCTGGGCATGAACCATGAGCGGGCACCACCGAGAAGCCAGAGGGCCGAGCGGTGCCGAGACACCCGGCTGGCTGCCAACCCTGCTGTGTGCAAAGAGCAACCTGCATTTGCTGCCTGTGGTCGTGCTGACAGTTTTGACCCCATGGGGGAGGAGGAAGCTGCAGACCTTGGCCCCTTGGTCCTGGATTCGGACAGTGACGATTCTGTGGACCGGGACATCGAGGAGGCCATCCAAGAGTATCTGAAGGCAAAGGGTGGAGCTACACAGCCTGTGTCCAGCAGGGCCCAGCCCAGTGGGGCCCAGCCCTCTGGAGCCACAGGCGGGACCAGTAGATGTAAACCGGAGCCTCCTCACAACAGTGCCCCAGCTGCTCTGTGTCCCCCCAAACTGATCCCTGGCAGCCACGTGGGAGCCAGCAAGGACCAAGGCTCCACCTCCCCGGTTAGTGTCAGCAGCGATGACTCCTTTGAACAGAGCATCAGGGCAGAAATAGAGCAGTTTCTCAATGAGAAAAGGCAACATGAAACCCCCAAATGTGATGGGTGCGTGGATAAAAAACTAGAGCCAAATGAAAATTCGGCCAAATCACTGCTTAAATCCTGCAAAGAGCTGACCATTAAGGGGACACCACGGCAGGATCTGAAGGCAGCCTGTAAGGAGTTTGTCTTCCGAAAACCTCCCAGGTTCACCAAGGTGAATGCACAGCCCAGAAGCCTCAGGTCTAAGATCACCTCCGGGCCAGAGACCCTGGGCAGCATAAAGCCGGCAGCCCTCAAGCCTGCCACCCCCTGCCGCCCTGCAGAAGCCACGCAGAGTAAGGGCGGGGTTAAGAGGAGTGTTGGCACCACAAGGCGGGGAAAGCGGGTCAGGAGTGCGGCCCTGGTGCCTGAGGGCTCTGACTCCAGCAGTGACGACGGCATCGAGGCAGCCATCCAGCTGTACCAGCTGGAGAAGACAAGGAAGGAGGCCAGTGGGGGCCCGCCACAGAGAGCCCCGTGCCAGGAGGACAAGAGGCCTGACCCGCCCGCAGACAACACAAGCAGTGCCCAGAAAAGTGCCTTGCCTGAAACCCATAGGAAAACACCCAGCAAGAAGAAGTCCGTGGCTGCAAAGCCTGCTGAGCCCGGCCCAGGGGACCTTGATGCCAGCCACTCGCCCAAGCTGCCAAAGGAAACCAAAACTCCTCTTGCAGTAAGCACAGCTTCCAGAAGCGAGTTGGTGGAGCGATCCTCATGCCGGGCAGACACGTCTGCAGAGCTGATGTGTGCAGAAGCTATCCTGGACATTTCCAAGGCAATCCTGCCAGCCCCTGTGGAGGGCAGCGACAGGTCGCTCTCCACAAGACCACTCTTCTACTCCTCGAACGTGCCTTCCTGCTCTGGCGGTGATAGCAGCTCCGTGGACAGTGACGATAGCATAGAACAGGAGATCCGGACGTTTTTAGCCCTCAAGGCGCAGTCAGGGAGTTCACTAGCCAGAGCCGAAATTGACCCTCAGGCTGCACAGAGGCCGCTGTCACCACCAGGTCCCAACAGCCAGACTGGTGGCCCCAGGGCCCCCCTCCCTACACCAGACCTGTCACTAAGCTGTAAAAGGAAATACAGGGGCAGCAGCCACACAGCAAGGCCATCCACGCCCAAGAAAACAAGGGAGGTGGTGAAAGAGGGTGGCCAAGACATTGACCACGCCCTGGGGCCAGCTGAGCCTGGCTGTGATGGACAAGACCTGCCCAGTCAGGGCAAAGCTGGCGAGGCCCCTGGGAGGGAGGGTGAGGCCAGGAGGCCCAGTGGTGCACATGTGCCTCAGAGCCACTGTAAGGCGGTTGATGCGAGGTGTGTAGATGAGAAAGAGAGTTCTGAGGACAAGAGCAGCTCACTGGACAGTGACGAGGACCTTGACACGGCCATTAAGGACTTGTTAAGATCCAAACGAAAGCTTAAGAAGAGGTGCAAGGACCCCAAGGCTGCATGTAAAAAGAAGGTCAGGTTCAGCACTACTGAGACGCAGTTCTTGGATAAGCCAGGTGGGTGCCAGAGAGACTGGAAAGACAGATCCCCACAGGTGCTGAAAAGCTGCCTCTCCAAGTCCAAGAGAGACAGTGGAGAGAGCCCCGTGAAAAGACCTCCGAGCATCTTTGGCAGTGTGACAGAGCGAACCAAGCTTGAGGGTACTGGGGACCAGGATGTGGCCCCAACCTTCCAATTAAGGAGAAACGCCTCCGAAGGGAATCTGTTCCCTGGCGAGCATCAGAGTCAAGCTCCGAGCCCCAGCTTCCTGTCTGATGACAGCAGTTCTGTGGACAGCAATGATAGCATCGAACTAGAGATTAGGAAGTTTTTGGCGGAAAAGGCTAAGGAATCCGTGAGCAGCTCAGAAGTTCAAGCAGAGGGTGCCCCAACTCTTGGCTTGGGGGGGCCCGCCAGGCCAGAGGTGTCGTTCAGGAAAGAGCCAGCCCTGCAGCCCGGGGTGTGCACTCGGAGCCAGAGAGTTAAGGGGGCCCCTCAGCTGACCCAGGGACTACGAGGAGCCGAGAGAGCTGGAACGCAGAGGGGGACTGGCCTCTTCAGCCAGGGCGGGAAGAGCCTGGCTGCTCCAGCCAGAGGCACCACTGGGACTATCTCTGCCAAGGGGTCTCCAAGTAGGAGGAACGTTTACGTCCACAAAGACCATGGCCCACGAGGGGCGGAGCCTGCTGTCGCCGACAGTGGTTTTGGTCAGCTGCCCAGCTGTGCCAAAGCAGGCACCGAGGCAGGAGGTGCCGGGGGGACCTTCCATGTGAGTTATGGGAGCCGGAGCTTCCCAACTCCCAGCTCAGGAGCTGAGAGGGACACTCGACCCCAGGCCGACCTCACCCTCCCTTGGAGCGACTTTGCCCACCAGAGTCGGCTGCCCAGCCCGTGGGCGCTGAACTCGGAAGGCAGAGACTCAGCATGGAGAGGGGGCCTGGGGAACGAGAGAGAGAAGCGGCCGGAGGGCCTGACCAGGGGCCCGCCCAGCCTGCCTTTCACAGGCTTCTCCCCCCTGCTGTCCACTCAGCTCTTCCACTTCGGAGGAAAGAGTGTGTCCTGGGGGGGCAAGCAGGCCGCTTTCTTCAGCCCCCACACTGGGCTGCCTTTGCAGGGCCCGTCCTTCTCGGCCTTCAGGGAGGCCCAGGCTGGGCCCAGCCCTGTGTTTGGAAGCCCACACCTGCTCGGGAAGAAGGATGGCGGATCCTGGCCACGGCGGAAGGCCCAGGCAGGGCTTGGTTTGCATGACAGGAAGAACTCAGGCCCAGAGGAAAACATTCTAGACCTGCGGTATCGACAAAGGGTCATGGACAAGGACGACCAGGACCAGGAGGCCCTGGGCAGTGACGCCAGTGACTTCAGCGACACCTCCATGGAGGATGGCGGTGGCTGTTCAGTAGTGAAGGGCAAAGCTCTCAAGTTGTGAGTGTGCATCCTGGTGTTCGTAGCATTTGTGGAAAGCTGTCTGTGTGTGTACCTGAGCACACGTGTAGGTGGTGTTCGTGAGTACAGAGCGTGGCGCTGTCCGTTACACGCGTCCCTGTACATATATACACTGACATGAAACCATGGTTTTATTTAACAGATGTGTCCCGGTAAATTTGATTTTTGTAGCTTTTTGTAAATTATTTAAAGTGCTGTAAAAAGTATTTTTGGAAAATATTGTCGTTCACTTTTGTAGGGCGTCCCTAACTGCAGTTTTCTGTGGTCTGCTTGCAAGTCTTAGATTAGCAAACATTTGGTTCTTACCATCATGGCCAGGTTCACAGACACTGAGGCTGTTGCTGTCCAGTAGACCGCTGGTGACAGTGTCCAGTGGTACCACCGTTCAAGCCGAGAGAGACAGCAGTCGCCCTCGCCAAGAATCACTGAAATGCCCAAAGGTGTCTTTTGGGAAGCTCCCAGGACAACACTTTTTGTACAAAGGACCTCCCACCCCAGTCCCTTGAGGCCAGAGCACGTCTTCTGAAAACGGCAGTCACAGCCTTCAGCTGGAAAATGTTTTGAAGCACAAAGACCAACCAGCACCGAAGGGTCAACCAGCCGGGCCACTGCGGGTGGAGGCCAGGAGAGCCCTGCTGTGGCTTTGGAGCCCCAGTTGATTAATGTCTGTCCAGTCACTAGATGATTCTAAATCTAAATAAACCTCTTTTTATATGGGATTTCCTGTTCTTCATTTTTAATCATGTTTCTAAATGTTCCTTATCTTGATTTCTGCAGGTGAATAAGCATTGCTTGGAGTTGTGTTAGTTTTGGACCCTGAACACCTGGGGCACTGATGTGCCAAGCCTGGTAGCTAGGAATAAACCTCCTCACACCTTCCCTCTGGAAACTAGAGCCAGTGTGAGGTGTGCCCAGACAGCAAAGCCAAGCTTCAGATGGCTCTCTGTGGGCTCCATCCCTGGGGCAGACGGGAGGGCCCTTGTCCTGCACCGAGAACTGATAGCAGACGGCGGCCTCATCAGCGTACAGGCTGAGCAGTGCTGCCGTGGCATCCTGTGCCCGCTGCTGAGGCCGTGCAGCACAAACGGCTGCTGTGCAGACAACAGTGGTGCCGGGCACCGACGGTCACGGCATTTACATTGTGACTGTCCAGCAAACTATCGCCAATTGCACAGGTTTTACTACCAACATCCTGATTTAACCATGATGTGGGGGTTCCTTTGCATCTGAATTTTGTTGGAATTCTGATGTGCAAATTGCCTACACATTGTGCACCCCTGGGTTTTAGCAGTAATTTGCTTCTGTGCCCAAATGTGGCCACGTACCACACGACATCCACAGTCTGCTGGATGGGAAGCTTTAATGATTGGGCCCTGCACTGTCCGTCACTGTCCACAATGGAGATTTCATTCACTTCAGTACTCCCAGGAAAAACGATTCCATGTAATTAATCCATGCTCTAACTTTTTTTTTTAAAGAGTGCTTTTAAACCTCAGAAGGAAAAACTAGCTGGTTTTATATATATTTGTCTTAGCTCTTAATACAAATAAATTACGCAGTACCCATAAGCCAGTTCATGGAATTTACCTTCTGCAGATCTGCAAGTGGAATCTGCAGAGTTCTGTCACGAGAACCCTGTCATTGCAGCAAGTTTAGAGCTCCACTCACCCAGGCACCCCAGGACTCAATCAATGCACCCCGGCAGGCCACTTCCCATGTGTCTCCCCCAGACCTAGGACCCTTCACGTCTTTCCCCATCCCGCATCCTCTTCACGGCAGTGCAGCTAGAGCTTCTGGTGTCCTGGGAAGGATGACCTTGTGAAGTGGGGGGACATGGCACCCGTAGCACTGTCATCAGTTAGCGTGTTTCATACATTCTATTAACATGCAAAGCAGAGGGCCTCTGGTCACCATGGGCTGCTCACTTAATGCAACATTGGTCCATTTTCAGTTTCCATAAGGAGATGGTGTGTCCTTGGTTGATGGACTCAAACTGCAGAACAGCCCACTACAGAGCCACGTGCTGATGCCCTACGGGTTGGGCTTCGTTACAGCCAGCAGTGGCTTGTTTAAACTGACCGAAGGGCTCTCCTGGTGGCATTAAAACAGGGCCATCTATGGGGAGTCGTAAGCCAGCCTTCGATCTCATGCTGATGGAAATTACCCTTGGACCTCCCCCTTTCCTGCTTCCAGCAACAATTTGGTGACTTTAAGAATCCACTGAAGAAAACTATTCCATTTGCACATCCTTTCTTTTCACAGACTGGACATAAACCTGGTTTTACTGATGGCATCCATCCCTGGAATTGCCCCATGTGTTATGTGGTCTGAAAGCTTTTGCTCCTGTAGGTCCACTGCTGCCTGCACTTGCCCAGCAGGTACCGGCGGGGGGGCCATGGCCGGTGTTGCAGACAGGAGCTGTCCAGGAGAGGTAGCTGCCTGTGTGTTTGCAGCTGTCTCCTGGTACCTCCACAAGTCCAGGTGTGGCGAGGTAGGGGCATCACAGGAACACGTCCCAGAGCTGGTCTGAGTGAATGTGCCCACCCTGCAGGGAGAGCCTGGTGGGCTGTGTGTTAAGCCCTCTGCACAGCTGTAATTATTAAGACTGTCAATTAGGGGCAGCGCCTGTGGCTCAGTGAGTAGGGCGCCAGCCCCATATGCCAAGGGTGGCGGGTTCAAACCCAGCCCAGGCCAAACTGCAACAAAAAAATAGCCGGACGTTGTGGCGGGCGCCTGTGGTCCCAGCTGTTTGGGAGGCTGTGGCAGGAGAATCGCGTAAGCCCAAGAGTTAGAGGTTGCTGTGAGCCATGTGACACCACAGCACTCTACCTGAGGGCGGTACAGTGAGACTCTGTCTCTACAAAAAAAAAAAAAGACTGTCAATTAGAAAATGTCTTCATGAATTTGAAAGAAACTTCATTTTGGTTTTTCTTAGGACTTTTTTAAAATTTCGGATTGATATAAGGATACAAATGATTAGGTTACATTGCTTGCATTTGTTAGGTAAAGTCCAAATTGTAGTCACACCCATCACCCAGGAGGTGTGCCCATTAGGTGGGAGCTTATCAAGCCCCCTTCCTTCTCCCCCTGAAAATTTATTTCTTACAGAGTCACAACCTGCAGAATGGGAAGTAGGTCGGAAGGGGGAGTGGTGAGCGCAGAACAGAAAATTGTGTTGAATGTGTTGGCCGAGTGAGCATATATATCAGGTTATAGGAGGAACTATAAATGTTTACAGAGAGGGGCCCTAAAGCATGTGGACTGAACAAATGTGTCCCATGTTTACTTTGGGTGGAGACTTGACATTTAAATGCACTGAAATTAGGCCCCATGTGTCAAAAGGTGAAGTAGGGACACAGGGGCACGCAGCGTGCAGCACAGACCAGGCAGGACCAGGCCCCGGCCGGCGCTCTCTTATCAGGAGAAAGTTACATCAGCTTCTGGTCCAGTCAGAGCTATAGTTGTAGTTGGTGAAACGGGCTGGGGGAAGGTAATGTCTGGCAGTGGACCTGCAATTGTTTCAGTTTTGCTTATCTCAAGGCCAGTGCTCCTTTAGCTGCTAAAGAAAAAGAAAAGCCTGTGGTGTTAGAATATAGTTTATTATTTAAGTGTAGGGTATATGACTTAACCCTTGCCTGGCATGGCCTTGGGATTTTGTTTGTTTGTTTGAGACAGAGTCTCACTATGTCGCCCTAGGTAGAACGCTGTGACGTCACAGCTCACAGCAACCTCAAACTCTTTGGCTTAAGCGATTCTCTTGCCTCAGCCTCCCAGTAGCTGGGACTACAAACACCCACCACAATGCCCAGCCAGTTTTTTGGTTATTGTTGTCATTGTTTAGCAGGCTCTGGCTGGTTTCGAACCCACCAGTCCCGGTGCATGTGGCCGGTGCCCTAACCACTGAACTATGGATGCCGAGCTGGCCTTGGGTTCTTTTTATAATTTGGTATCTCATTGCCATAAAGAGTTCCTTCCACTACTCTTAGGATATCTAATGCTGGTCATTTATGTCTTAACGCCTCTAGCAAGATGTATCCAAACTCCCAACCCATCGTGGCTGGAAATTCAGTTTTTAAGGTTCCTCTGAGGTCCCCTTGTCAAGAGTGGATCTATTTGATCAGTTAGGGAGATAATTATGATTTTATTTTTAGTTCTTAAGACCTAGGGATTTGTCACACCCAAGGAACCCCTCTCCCTTCCCAGGGAGTGGGTCCTGGGATCCATTTCATTTAATGCAAAGAGTGGAGAGAGTCCATATTTTTTCATGTTAACACATTTTACTATGTATTTGAAACCATTTATTCTAAATGACTATAAAAGATAAAAGGTTAATAAAGAAAAATACAGAAATGTGAATGAAAATAAACATCTAAAGTGAGAAGTTACCGGTTTTAAACCAAATCAACAGCTGAAATAATTGATCAGTAAAGTGATACGAAATTTTGTGAGGTTTATTTTTTTTGTTTTGAGACCGTCTCACTGTATTGCCCCAGCTAGAGTGTCATGGCATCAGCCTAGTTCAGAAGCAACCTCAAATTCCTGGGTTCGTGATCCTCCTGCCACAGCCTCTCCAGTAGCTGGGATTACACTCAGCTAATTTTTTCTGGTTTTTGTTCCTAGAGACGACATCTTGCTCTTGTTCAGGCTGGTCTCCACCTCCTGAGTTCCATCAGTCCTCCCACCTTGGCCTCCCAGAGTGCTGGGATTATAGCCGCAAGCCACTGTGCCCAGCCTGAAACTTTGTCTTTAACTTTCAATTTCCAAGTGGAATAAAAAGACCAAATAAAGCAAAGAGACCTACTCATGACATAAAGAGAGGTTTTCAGAAATTGCTGTTCCTTTCCTTTTCTCAACGTCTGTGAAAACTGATTTGTTACTCTAAATGTTTCAGCTGCCTCTTCTGTAATTTTTCTGATTCGATTTAAGAACACAGTGCAAAGATGCAAAGAATGATTTCTGTCTTTTTACTTTTCATTTTTCAACCATCCATTTCATATGCTGTAATCCCTCCCGGAAACACTCTTTTTTCCTCAGCACGTAAAAATTTCAGTTTGTAAGAATTAACGTGTTAAAAAGATAAATGTCTTGAAATTCATAATCACTGGAGTTCTTATATCACTTATGCAAAGAAAGTTAGGGCCTCCTGAAATCCCAACACTTGGGAGGCCGAGGCTTATAGGTTTGAGGCCAGCCTGAACCAGAGCAAGACCCTGTCTCTAAAAATAGCTGGGCGTTGTGGCGGGCACCTGTAGTCTCAGCTGCTTGGGAGGCTGAGGCAGGAGTATCGCTTGAGCCCAGGAGTTTGAGGTTGCTATGAGCTATGATGCCATAGCACTCCACCAAAGGTGACAAAGTGAGACTCTGTCTAAAAAAAAAAAAAAAAAAGGCCAAGCCTGCGGGGTCAGATGCTGCTGGACTCACACCTCCCAGGACATCCTGGCGGTGGTCCACGCCCAGGGCCTGCCCTCAGCACTTCCCTGGGACCCAGTTTTCCCATCTGAAAATAGAGGCATATTAGTAAGAACTGCCCAGGTTTGAGGATCAGATGAGGTAACACCACCAAAGCCCTTTGAAAACCATGTGAGGGCAGAGAAATGGAAAGACCTCAGCACACACCAGGACGTGGGTGGGAGCCTGAGATAGAAACCAGTTACTAAATTTTCAGGAAGATGGGCACATATGTTAATATTGATATTATTGATAATATTAATAGCATTGGGTTTTTCATCTTTCCAGACACTTATTCGGTTTAGAATAAATGTGCAGAGTGTAACTTTGCATTAACTCATTCGCAGCTGTTAGGGAAATAGCATTTTATTGGACATGACCAATGAAAGCATTTCAGCACCCAACCGTGATGCCAAATTCAGGTCTATGAGGCCTGGGGGCAGGTGCAGCCCCTGTGTTGCCACAGGCTTTGCATGTTGATTGGTGATCCCACCCTGGGCCCCAGTGTCACCCTCAGCCTGGAAAAAGGATAACACTGAACGGTCATAGCAGTGCAGGAGCTCAACAGGTCTGGGTGAGGGAGGGCAGTCATTTGCTGATGGCTTTATCCTGCCCTGGACTTGCTAACTGGCCCTTCCAAACCAGCTGCCAAGGAAGGAATTCATTCTTTTCTGTGTGTTCAGAGCTGGATTGATGAGGTATTCTTTTCCTACATCAACAGAGGCTAAACATGTAACGGTTATTGGCATTTTTTTATTTTAAACAAAGGCATGTAAAAGCCTACCTTCAGCCTGACTTTCCAGGTGGGGAGAAAGACGTAATATAGATTCTGCCTTCTAGGCTCAGCTTTGTATCTTTTCTATTAAATATATCAATTTTCTCTAGAAGCCATTTGCATTCCAAATCACACATCAAGAATGTTGCCAAAATGTTTACTTCTGTGTACACGTATTAGTAGCAAAAAGTTTGTAATGAAGAAATAACCAGTCAGGATGTTCGTTTAATTTCTTCCTTAATTCATAAACGGAATCCTCATGGATAAAATCTCTGTAAATGAGGTACCATCTATGGTATGTAAGAATGATTTCTTCTAGTTTAGACACATGCCAAATTTCCTATAATGAGCACATCTTGCTATGTCTGAAAGACACATCCCGTCACAGGCAACATTCGTTTCTCATAGAGGAGCCTGGAACTCTCAGTAAAAGCTGCTTTAGAAACCCACCTAACCTAATTATACCCTTATCTTAGAAAAATACAAATGATTCCTTGCCTGCTTCTGTTTTTTTACTTTTTATTGAAATTTTAAAATAAACAGAGACCCCCCCCCACGTCCCCACAACCTGACATCATCAACAGTGAAGGACCTGGCTCCTGTCCCTGCTGGACCCCGGGGAGCACCTGGACTTGGTCACACCTTCTGCCCAGCCCTGGCCCACACCCCAGCAGGGCATCCCACACAGATCTCAGGGGGCTGCAGCACAGGCCACAGTTGGTCAAACAGTAGCTCCCATATAAAGACCGCTGGGAGGCAGGGAGGTTCCCCACCAGCACTCCTGCCATTCAGGCCAAGATCTGGGTTCCTCCACCCACAGCCCTGCTCTGTCATTACATGTTAGATGATGCAGAAATTCAGAACATGATATCTTTAATGAAAAGTCAACCATTACCATCTTCTCCTCATACATCTTAGATGTAAAATAGAGAAAACAGGACTTCACAACACCCGCCCCACCCCAGCCCACCCCTAGCCCACCCCTCTGTGTGCATATTTTTCTATTCCAGGGCAGAAAATATTTTCAAGGACAGCAGCAAAGTCTGTTCCTTCACAGTCACATGAATTGTCAGGCATCAGAGACAATTCTCCAAATGGCTGCCACTGGCGTCAGAAGCCCCTGGAGAGGGCTTTCAGCCCCCCTCAATCGCAGATGGACGGCCTGTTGACATTGTAACTGGGGTGGAAGTTGAGCGGGTCGAAGGAGGTAATGTAGTTGTCGGGGCCAGTCACAAGGCTCTTCTCCATGTACACGTTGACAGTGTTGTTCTGGAACATTCCAGTGGCTGCACGTTGTCTGGAAAATTTATTTGAAGTTGGATAAAATACTTTCTAGAAGAGAAAGGGAACACTGAGATTAATGATGCATGACAATACTCTTGACAAGCAACTGGATACTCTGGAAGAAAAGAATGTTTAGGCCAGGTACAGTGGCTCATGCCTGTAATCCCAACACTTGGGAGGCCGAGGCAAGTGGATTGCCTGAGCTCACAGGTTCAAGACCAGCCTGAGCCAGAGCAAGACCTCTCTAAAAATAGGTGGGCGTTGTGGCGGGCCCCTGTAGTCCCAGCTACTCGGGAGGCTGAGGCAACAGAATTGCTTCAGCCCAGAAGTTGGAGGTTACTGTGAGCTATGATGCCACAGCACTCTACCAACGGTGACAAAGTGAGACTCTGTCTCAAAAAAAAAAAAAAAAAAGTTTAAGAAAATACAGAGAAGCCAGAAGCAAGATGGCCTGGTTTACCCCTGACTATCCCAATTTATGCAATGTCTGGGGTTAACTATTGATACTGCCCCTGTCACTATTATGTTGATAGCAGGATCAATTACGAGGCCACCTGGTGTGGCATTTCCATGCCTGGTTGGATGTGCTGTGAGCATTACCTTGGGGGTCAGGCCTGGAGGGACCCCCAGATCTGCTTTTCCTAACCATGCAACTCTAGCAAAAGTTACTGGGCCTGTCTGAACTTCAGTTGTCTCTTCTGTGGAACAGAAATAATATTTATATTAGTGGATTCCAACCTTAAATGAGAATTAGAGTTGTAGAGCTTTAAGATAATTCTGATGTCCACACTCCACCAGCTGAGCGGCCTGGGCAGGGGCTGCCCTTGCAAAGTGAAGAAGTTCCTAGCTCTTGCCCAGCAGTGTGGTGTAGCCACCTGCGTGTGCAGCCACCCAGTAGGAGGGACTGTTCTAGGAAGACAGCGATGTTAGGTGACCTTGAGGTTTCTGATGTGAGCGGCCTGCACCTTTGCCAAATATTCTACCCTACCCAGAGGAGCTGTCCTTAGACCATCCCTGTGGCAGACCACCTGATGTTTCATCTCCTTGGCAGTAAGCAAGTACAAAGAGAAATGGCCTCAGTGTGTGTTTAATAGACTTTTCCTTTGTTGGGAAATTTTAGATCCACAGAAAAATTGAGCAGGAAGGACAGAGCTCATAAATGACTTCCCCCGCCCCCACACACAGAGGTCCCCCTATCATTAATGTCTTGCCTTCGTGTGGCACACCTGTTACCGTGGATCTAACATTGATACTTGATAAATTAAAGTCCGTAGTGTATGTCAGTCCTCTCCCCCGTGGTGGTGTACGTTCCGTAGGTTTTGACGAATGTAAAATGACATGTATCCATCACTACGGTATCAGGGAATAATTTACCCTTCAGTGCGTTTTTTTAAATGCAAGGCATTTTTATTTTCTGCTCCCACACGGAAGGTAAACAGCAGTAGCTTCTCACTGAGTCCATACTTGGTCACAAAACTGGAAAATTGGTTCTAGGCAGAGCAGGTCGACCAGCAGCAAGGAAAACCCCCTTGGAAACATGCCTGGTGAGCTCCCTTGGGCTCACGTCCCACTGCCTGGTAGCACCAGGCACTAAAAGACCCTATGTTTTCAGCAGGAACATTTTTTCAATGGCTTTTTTTCTTTTTTTTTGAGACAAAAGTTTCACTCTGTGGCCCTCAGTATCCATAGTGTCACAGCTCACAGCAACCTCAAACTCTTGGGCTCAAGTGATCCTCTTGCTTCAGCCTCCCAGTAGCTGGCACTACAGGTCCCTACCACAATGCTCAGCTAGTTTTTCTATTTTTAATGGAGACGTCTGGTCTCTGCTTTTACTGAGGCTGGTCTCGAACTCCTGAGCTCAGGCAATCCACCTGCCTTGGCCTCCCAGAGTGCTAGGATTACAGGTGTGAGCCACCATTCCTGGCCTGCAATGGCTTTTTTAGAAAAACTAAAACATCGGGTGGCGCCTGTAGCTCAAAGGAGTAGGGCACTGGCCCCATATGCCAGAGGTGGCGGGTTCTAACCCAGCCCTGGCCAAAACTGCAAAAAAAAAAAAACCTAAAACATCTGGACCCTTGTGCCAGGGTGATTTGTGAATACACCTTTGTCACATAAATACCTTATTCTCAAGGAAAACTCAGAATCATCTGATTCTGGGAACATGACTCCCAAAATCTCCAAACACTTTTTAGACACTCTTCTCATAACAGCAATCTCACTCATCAACACAACTAAATAAGCAATTATTGGAACTTTCAAAATGTTGAATATTTGGGGGTAAGAAAACTCCCTTCTCATTCTCACCCTAAAATAGATGGCCATAGTGTCTTGGGTGCTAGGGGATGCTATGGTGGTCCACCTGGCCCTTCACCTGGACCTCCAGAGCGGTAGGGATGGTTCTAGCCCTCCCCCCCCCCCGACAAAGGACACAGGTCCCTCTGCCTGCCAATGTGCCTCACCTTCCAGCAGCTGTGCTGCTAACCAGTACTGCCTCTTAAGGTCACAAGATAACATCTCATGAAATAAAGTATAATTCCAGGAAGAAAGGAGTTCTTTAGTAGCCTCAAAACTGCCTTAAGGTGGGAGAGATGGTTGTGCCTGAGTGTGAACGTTGTGTGTGGGGAGGAGGGTGATATGTAAGCATGTCTACATGCTTTCCTCATCCTTCCAAACACTTTACTAGTCATTCGTTCCACTACCCTGTTCCAGAACGATCTGAGGCTCCTCCTTCCCCTTTGTGATGTTGGAACCTGCCCCCCACGCCCCTCCCCTCTGTGGATGTGTTGACCTATTGAGAACTCCAGGTTCTTGGCCTCTTCCTAGAGACACCCCCTCCCCAAGCCCCGTCTGCTTCTCACTTACCGGCATCTCATGCACAGTGGGAGCTCTGCTCCCGTAAGCTTGGTTACTGGTCCTGTAAAACGAGGCAGTCTTCTTGGTCCTGGTGGATGAAAAACACTCTATTTGCCACCCATTTATTCAAATTCTGCCCAAACCCACAGCCTTAAAGTATTTGGCTAATGGAACTTCGTTGGAAACTCCCTCAAAGAAAGAGTCATGTGTCCAAGTTGGCGATGCAGCCTTGAACACAGGACTGGTAGTGCAGGGCTGACCATCCTGGCAGGCACAGTCCCCCTGGCCTCTGGCTCACCATTGTCCCTTCTCTTTTCAAGGCAGACCAAGACCCTACAGGGCACCCTGCCAGCAAATGTTAGTCCTCAGCCCCTGCGGGAACTTGGCACACACCGTCATTTCCTTGGTTATCAGGAGCTTAGGCTCAGCCTTCAGACCCTGCCACCTGGGGGTCCCTCCATCTGCCAGCTCCCACCCTTGCCCAGGCCATGCTTCTGTCAGGTGTAACATTGCCCCTACTGGTCAGTAGGACTGTCTGGCTCAGGGCACACTCCAGCTTTACTCACACACCACAAACTCTCCAGGGTGAGCTGTTCTCTGTGTATATCCAGGCGGCTCTATCAGAGTGAGGGCTAAAGACCCAACCTAGAGGATTCTTGTGGCTGAGGGTCGGGGGAGGTGGGGGGCGGTACATGTGAAAGCACCTGGCAGGGCAGCACTCACAACTGCCGGGCAGAAATCAAGGGTTTCTTATTGCCCTGGACGAGGAGGTGAACCTGTGTTCACTCTGTGTTCACATCCAGCAGAGGAGTTTTAGGCTAGGGAGAAGAGACTCACCCAGTCACACGGTGAAACTGAGACCCGAACTGGGTTTCTGACTTCCATTGGGGTCACCCCACTGTCCTGACCTGCACTGACCTCCCAGCCTCTTGAAGCTGCCGGGAAATGGCGCAGGCCCTAGCTGACCACTCACTCCTCGTATCTGTGTTCAAGACGGTGGTGGGTCTCAGAGCGGTGGGAGTGGTCTCACACTCCAGAGCCAGCCGGTGCGGTGGAGGCCCGCGGACCCTGGCCGCCCCCACCACCACCACCTTCCTCACCTGTAGCCCCGGAACCACCCCGGGTTGTTGAACCTGGCCGGCAGGTCCTTGCCCACGCGGTAGAAGTCGCAGGTCTTCTCCGGGGGCGCCGCGACCTGGGGCTGCGCAGGCTCCGCGCACTCTTGGGAGGTCTCCTCGGTCATTTTGCCTACAGCAGGCCAGCGGCTCCGCCAGCCACGACGGTCGGTGGCGTCCTGTTGCTAGGCGACAGCCAGGTCAGGTGACCTGTTAGGGCGGGTCTGGAAGCATCAGGGACGCGGGCTGCGAAGGGGAGCAGCCCCCAGCCTCCAGCCCCAGGGCGGGGCCGCCGGGTCCTCCGCAGCTGCTGGGCGCGTCCCGGCTACCCCAGCGGAGGGGGCGTCCTCCAGGCCCCGGGATGCCACCGGCACAGGGACAGGGTTTAGGTGCCCCCGGTTCGCAGCCAGGGGACGCTTACTGAGTAGGCCAGCCGGCTCCCTGACCCTGGGGACTGCACGCCCCCAACACTCCGAGACTAAATTTAGCCCCGAGCTTTTGCTAGCTTTACGGAACCCTCCTAAGCCAAACACTGTTTAGAAATTAAAACGGTTTGGAGAGCGAGAGGCTGCGCTGGGCTCGGGGCGGAACTCGTGGAGCGGGAGGTGAAGATCCTCATCGCCCTGAGGCTCCCCACGAGCGACGAGGGGCTCCTCGGCCGGCCCCGTCCCCTGGCCTGGGGGTCGCACAGCTGAGCCCGGTAGGGTGCAGGACCCCGCCCCGCCGGGAGGACCCAACCCTCGCGGCGCTCGGGGCACGGCCCGCAGTGGCTCCTCCGGGCCTGCAGGCGGCGGTGTGGCCCCTGCGCGGGTGACGGCGGAAGAGCGAGGCCGCTCCGTCAGGCCTGGGGAGGAGACGGCCCCGACCCGCGCCTGCGCCGCGTCTCCGCCATGGCTCCCGCCAGGGGAGTGCTGCCCCGGCTGCTGGGTGCGGGTGAGTGCGCGCCCGCAGGACCCTGGGGAGGGGGAACTGGAGGGGCCACAGGGACGTGGGGGGCCGGTGGGGGACGGGTGGGCAGCCTCCCCCCAGCCCCGGCTGTGCTCTGGACCCCGCGCTGGGAAGCCCGGCTTGCGCTCAAAGCCTACTAGAGGTTTTGCTTTCTGCGCAGGTGCTTGGCCCCGGTCACGCTGGCTTACTTTCCTCAAGTCGAGCCCCGCGCTAGCTCCGCCCAGCTCCAGGACACTTGGAGGCGCCGCAGCCCCTGCGGTCAGAGAGGCTGAAGACAGGAGCGGTAACTCGGCCCCTCAGCTGACCAGTGGTGGGGAGTGAGATGGGAAGCGCGAGGCCCCCGAGTTTCGGGAGGGTTTCCAGCCTCCAGGAGTCCTGAGTGCCCCTTAGACAGGAGTGAGCCTTGGAGTTCCTGGGCTCCAGGAGAGAAGGTACAGCCTGCCCCAGCCCTCCTTGGCATTTTACAGTTTCGATTGGGACCTACCGTGTATTGTCCCAGTACCCAGCGCCCCCGCCTTGCTGTCACTGCTCCAGGTGAAGCAAGGCTTTATAGTCTCTCACACGTGCGGGCCTCCCAGTTCTGGCCCCAGCTGCTCAGTATCTGTGAACTTCCTGATGGGGGCTGAGGCCAGCATCTCTCTTCAAGGGTGAGTGTGACAGGGAGCAGCCGTCCAGGGGTGTAACACAGGACTTCACTCTGTGAGGAGTGTCACCGAACCACTGAGGCACAGCCTTGAGCTCGTCTTCATGTGCCTAAGGGACCTCTGAGTACCAGGCGTGGAGCCCATCCACCTTCCTGGGCTCTTAATGGCGAATTTCTGACTGGGCACCTGACACGTGCACCAGACTTGGAGGCTGGGAGGTGCCAGAAAGACCTCAAGCCCCAGTGGGCCCTTCTCTGCTTCTCTGCTTTCAAAGTCAGGAGACGGAGAGGTGAGGTTCACCAGATTCACTGGGCAGCAAAGTTAGGAGCCAAACCCAGCTCTGGCTCTCGGTTTCCTGGAAAGGTCCCCTGGCCCCCAGGGTCTTTCTTGGGGCTTTGGACATCTTCAAGTGCTGTGTCCTCCTTCCCACCAGCAGTGTCACAGGAGGCCATTGGGAGTAGGGTAGGTGGGAAACTGCAGCATCCTGTCCTTCTCCCTGCCATAGAGTTCACTGACAAGATTTTGAATGAGCCCCTTAAGCACTCAGACTTCTTCCAAGTGAAGGAACTGTTTTCTGTCAGAAGTCTCTTCGATGCCCGAGTGCACCTGGGACACAAAGCTGGCTGTCGGCACAGGTAGGTGACGCCTGGCAAATGTTTCTCAGCGGTGCTTCCCAGGAGGGTTTGGGACCTCCTGCCTTGGGTCTAGGACCACTTTTAAGCTGGTCTCTGTCAGTTTTATGCAAGTGAGTACAGCCCTCTTCTCCAAGTGGGAGCACTGAGTCCCTCAGTGGGGCTGGTTATTCTCCAGACTCAGCCAGGCTGCTGTGTGCTTGGAGTGGGGCTCAAAGCCTGAGCAGGGACAGACTTAAGAGGATTAAAGGACCCTGCAACTTCACAGACCCAAGGCTAAGGGGTGGGGCCCGTCAGCGATGGGGGCTGTAAGGTTGGTCAGATGGGACAGGGCAGAACGTTCCCAGCTATGGGGAGGAAAAACGACGACTGGTCCATATTCTTACATGGTTGTGTTTTTTTTGTTTTGTTTTGTTTTGGTGAGATAGTCTCACTTTGATACTACGGCACTCTACTGTGGGTGTCATACTGTCATAGTTCACAGCAACCTCAAACTCTTGAGCTCAAGTGATCCTCTTGCTTCAGCCTCCGGAGTAGCTGGGACTGCAGGTGTCCACCACAATGCCCATCTATTTTTAGAGACAGGGTCTCACTCTTGCTCAGGATGGTCTCAAACTCCTGAGTTCAAGCAATTCTCCTGCCTCAGCCTCTCAGAGTGCTAGGATTACAGATGTGAGTCATCTCCCCGGCCTCTTGTATGGTCATTTTGACTGTTGTGGGGAGGACGGACAGGGTGAAGGGGGCTTGACTCCTGGTGGCAGAAGAGACAGGGCAGCAAATGGATGCAGGCATAGGGGTCCTTGGCTGGGGCTGGAGGTAGATGAGGCAGCAGGGATCAGCCAGGCACCTTGGACTTTGGTTGGAGCCTTTTGTCCCCATGGAGAGGCGACCTGGGTACTAGAAGACTAGCCAGGCCCCAGGAGCCCTTGGCATGGAGGGATGTTTCTAGAGCAACTGAGGAGAAGGTGTGGGCTGGGGTCCCAAGCATTACAGAGTTTAGAGTCAGGGATGAGGATGGGTGAGATGGGAAGACAAGGTCTTCTGTCAGTGCTGCTGAGATTTGACCTTGGCAAGATGGAGGTCATCCTTGATGAGCAGTCAGTTGAGAGGAAGAGACACACTCTAGTGAGAGTGGACCGAAGGTGGAGGTGAGGACCTGGGAACTGCTAGTGTGGACCACTCACCTGCCAGAAGCTGAGGCACAACCGTCTCTTGTTCCCCACTGTTCTCTGCCCAGGCCAGCAGCAGTCCTGTGCCCTTGCAATTCCCCCCCACAAGTGTAGGCTGCTGCCCTGATAACCCTCAGTACTTTTGGCCCGGACCACCTCCTCCCCCCCGGTTCTGGTCCCCCAGCCCAACCCCAGAGACCTCAAGTAACAAAAAGAGTAGCTGTGTGCCCACACTGGACAGAATGTCCTGTTGTCACAATTAAATGTCCAGACCTTCATGAGATATTAGTTGTGTTAGGATCCCCACAGCAAGTGGTGGAGGAATGGAGGGGTTAAGCCATGTGCCCAAGGCATGTAGGTGGCCACACATGCCTGGGCAGGGATCACTAGTGCTCTCTGTCACATGGGGAATGTTTCACATTGTGCCTCCCAGCTGTAGTGCCCCCACAGAGGAGCCTGAGAGTCCCTGGAGGGCATCTGTACAAGGTCAGGGCTGGCGAGCTGGCCCTCACAGCCCTTGCTTCCATGGGTCTCTGGCAGATTTATGGAGCCGTACATTTTTGGGAGCCGCCTGGACCAGGACATCATTGACCTGGAGCAGACGGCTGTGCACCTCCAGCTGGCCTTGAATTTCACTGCCCACGTGGCCTACCGCAAGGGCATCATCTTGTTTGTGAGCCGCAACCGGCAGTTCTCACACCTGATCGAGAACACAGCCCGTGACTGTGGGGAGTACGCCCACACCCGCTACTTCAAGGGCGGCCTGCTGACAAATGCACCCCTCCTGTTCGGTCCCACTGTCCGCCTGCCAGACCTCATCATTTTCCTGCATACACTCAACAATGTCTTCGAGCCCCACGTTGCTGTCAGAGATGCGGCTAAAATGAACATCCCCACTGTGGGCATCGTGGACACCAACTGCAACCCCTGCCTCATCACCTACCCCATCCCTGCCAATGACGACTCTCCCCAAGCCGTCCACCTCTTCTGTAGGCTCTTCCGGACAGCCATCACCCGGGCCAAGGACAAGCGGAGGCAGGTCGAGGCACTATACCGACTACAGGGCCAGCAGGAGGCCAAGGGTAGGGGGCCAGACCAACCCAGAGGCCTCCTGGGGCCAGTGTGAGCCTCTCTCCTCCCAGACCAAAGCACAGCCACACCTGTCTGTGCTGGGAGTCCCTCACCAGCCCAGGTCCACAGCATTCCTGGTCCCTCTGGGCATCTGGGTCCTTGTGATAAGTGACAGTACTCAGCTATTTTCTCACTGCAGCAATCCAAGGTTCCACTTCAGACCCAGGGCCAAGGTGGCTGTATTTTTTCTGTGAGGAACAGACCACAGAGGGCAGGCGATATGTCCAAAACCACTGCTTTCCTATAGTTGTGACTGAGCTGGCCTCCCTGACATTAGACCTTCACTAGGGAGGTTTGCTTCCCAGCTTAAGGTTTGTCCGGGGGTTGGGCTGCATTCCTGCCTGGTTCCAGGGGCTACTGTATAACATGCCATGGTGGGCAAACCCCTCAGAAGCTCCAGCTGAGTTGGGACAGGCCAGGCTAGACAGGTGGCGTGTCCAGCAGAAATAAAACATAGATTTGGGCAAAATGTGACTTGGAGCTGTGAGTTCTGCCTGCTTGGGCTTGGTGTGACATTTATCAGACACCCACGGGGGGTCTCAGGGAACACATAAGAAGTGTCCCTGCCCTGGAGGGAGAGGGACAAACAATGTGTGCCAGGCTTCTGGATGAGGTGCCTCCTTTAGCTCTGGGGCTCTCGACAGGCCCATGGGCTGGGGAGGCAGTAGCCCAGCCTTCACAGGAGTAGGCTGGCTGTGATCGCAGAACATGAGGACAGCGAAGGGCACTTGTTGACAGGGCCTCTTGGTATCCCTTAAGTGAGGACAGAGTGGTGTGCCTGGGGTAGTCTGTGATGTCTTCAGGGCCCCTTGTGCTGCTTAGAGGTTATGCCTCATACCACCCCCACCCCCGGGCACCCCAAGGAACCTGTCTCTGGAGAGAGCAGGCAGCAGAGCCCTCGTGTGATTAAGGCATGTTGTGCCGTGTGGCCCTGCCCTGCCCTGCCCTGCCCTGCAGGGGCAGCATGAAGCAGGGAGGCTGCTGTCCTCTTGTCCACCCGCCTCCTTGCAGGGAGAAGCATGGCAGAGGTCTTCACTAGTGCCTGGGGGTGCTACAAGTTCAGGATTTGAAAAGCTCAGGGAACCAAGCTCCAGTTTGGGCTCAATGGCTGACCAGATGCGGACTTACCAACAAGGAAGTGGAGGGGCTGCTCCAGGGCTCTCTGACAGAATGCTCATCTTCGCAGGTACAGGTACCATTTCCCTGAACTGGGCCTCCTGTCCCACAGAGTGGAGAGCTGAGGCCCTGGGAGTCAGACAATAGATAAACTCCCTCGTTGGGTGCTTCCAACTGATGCTCCCAGAACTTGAACTGGGCTTCTGGCTTGCCTGGCCCCTGTGCTCCATCCCACTGATGGTTTTCCTGGTCCCCGCACTGGACAGGGCCACTGAGGATCCACTGAGGGAAGACTAAGGAGTTTTTATTAGATGCTTCCAGCTCGGGGGGTGCTAGAAAGACGGTGGGGCAGGGGTGACCCAGTGGACTCAGACCACTTCAGGAATAGAAAGTAACAGGAACAGGTTGAGGGGGGCAGACCAGCTGAGGGCTCCCTGGGAGGGCCTGAGGGCCCATTTCTGAGTGATGGGAGGAGCCAGCTGCAGGTTCTAGGTAAAACGCGGGGTGGGGGGGTGGCCTCCAATTTTGTACCCTGGAGATGAACACAATACGTGTGTTTGTGTTCAGAGATTGACGAGTTGACCTTAAATTTATGAGATACCAAAACATTTGCCAAACCTCAAAGTTTGCACTTTTCATGTCAGAACTTAACTATAGAGCTGCGTCAGCAGAGATGGTGCTCCTGGCACAAGGGTGACAGATCAGTCAATGGACTGAAGTCACAGTCCCTAATAAACCCTGGCATTTATGGCTGGTTGATTCTGACAAGATGCCAAGGCAATTCATGCCTCCAGGATGATTGAAAATCCTCATGAGAAGACTGATTGAGGCCTACACTTCACAGAATGCCAAAGAATTAACTCAAAATGATCATAAATCTATATGTTAGAGCCAAAACTATAAACCCTCCAGAAGGAAACCAAAACACAGGAAATCTTCATGACTTTGAGTTTGCCAGAGTTTTTAGACACATCACCAAAAGTATAATCCATAAAAAATTGTACTTCAGCAAAACATAAAAATTCTGCGATTCATGTACACCACTATGCAAGGGAAAAGAGATCCGGAATGGATTCTGCCCCTTACCCAAGGCAAAGGGAGAACTTAAAAGTGTTCCCAGAACAAAAAAAAGAGTTTATAAAGATAACAGTCTCCATGTTGGGGACCGGAGCAGAGTTCAAGCTAAGTTCTTCACTGAGGAATAACAGTTTAGTTACCTACATCGTTCTGGGATAGTTTCTGCAGTAGCATAACATCTTACCCTTCCCAAAAACCAAAACAAGAAGGAAGGAAGGGAGGAAGTGTGTACAGAAGAAGGATGGATGGAGAGATGGTGAGTTGATGGAAGGATGGGCAGGTAGAGGGATGGGTGGGAGGAAGGAAGGACCCCCTGGGAGTAGTGACACAGGAACCTTCTGCCTCCTTAGGCCTGCAGGAGGCTTGTTGGCTGACCCTTGTCACTGGGTTGGTCTCATCCCTCTGGCAGTCAGTACTGGGGGCTTCGAGCCAGTGGCCAGCCTCACTTCCTCACAGCCAGGCCAGCTGACGCCAGCATCCCTGGGACCACCATTGGCTTCCAAGCACCGTGACCTGCATGGCAGCTTGATCCCGTTCCTCACAGGACCGCCAGGCTGGCAGGGCCAGAGTACAGGTGTTGATGTTGGCTTCTGCAGGCTCAGGGACTGGGGTGAGGACCTATGCGTTTTGAGACAAACCTTTGACCTGTTTTAAAGGTCCATCGCTACAGTTTTAAAGACACATCCTGTTGCTTTGTCAAGGTGCTCTGTAGCTGGCCAGTGGCCCGTGGCTCCACATCTCCCCTGACCTCTCGCTGCCCATGACACTCTGCTCCCTGTCCATGTTCACCCCATACCGAGGGCAGCCGCTCCTTCCTAAGCAGCCTGGTACACGGTGGGGACATTTGACCGATGGTCATAGCCCAGAGCTCGGGAGACTAAGCATGGAAGGAGAGAGACCACTGCAGGTGTGGGGCCTGGGGCAGTGGGGGAGGCCCCCAGCACTGTGGGCCTGGGGCAGTGGGGGAGGCCCCCCAGCATAGAGGGCCTGGGACAGGGAGAGAGGCCCTCAGCACTGTGGACCTGGGGCAGTGAGAGAGGCCCCCAGCACTGTGGACCTGGAGCAGTGGGGGAGGCCCCCCAGCATAGTGGGCCTGGGACAGAGAGGCCCCCCAGCACTGTGGGCCTGGGGCAGTGGGGGAGGCCCCCCAGCATAGTGGGCCTGGGACAGAGAGGCCCCCCAGCACTGTGGGCCTGGGGCAGTGGGGGAGGAAACCCGGCTGCGTGTGGCCACTGTGTTTGAGTCCGGGGGCCTGCCGGCCTCCAAGCGAACTCGGCCCCTCTCTCACCACTTCCAGTCTCGCCTTCCTCTCCTGTAGAAGGAGCACAGGGCAGCAGTGCCCACAAGAGTGTGAGGCTGGCACAGTCTGCAGTGGCATCTCCAAGCCTGGTCACCACACAGGACCCTCCAAATCAACAGCTACACAAATGCTAGGTCAAGCTCCACCCCAGTGGGGGCTGCCTGGTGCCCACCTGGGCAAGGGCAGTTATAGGAGGAAGGATAGTGGGGTGTGCCTCCCATGTGGCTCCTGGCCTGAAGGCCCCACCTTGGACATCTCCCGCCTCCCCTGCCACTGCCTGTGTGGTGGGCGGGGCTAGACCTCAGTTTCCAAGGGGGTGGCCCAGACAGGTGCACGCTGCTCCTCTCCTGGTGGCCGTTGGCTTGGGGCTTCCTTCCTCCTGCCCCTTCTTACTGGGGTCTTGGGCATGTGTCTGCTGTGTAGTGAGGTTTGGAGCAATTCCTGGGCTGGGACCCAAGTCCCCAGGTCCCCATCCCCCAGGAAGGTGAGCTAGGCTGAGAGCTGAGCGCGTTCCCCATCCCTCACGGTGCCTGTGATGGCCAGGTCTGCTCTGCCCGGACCCCCCGCTGGCCAAAGCTGCCCACAGCCAGCAACTCCCCTTCCTGGGACCAGCCTGTGGGCTGAGGGTGTCGGCAACAATGCTTTCCCAGCAGGCCAGGTCCATGGCATCTGCTTGGCAGCGGGTCGGGAGGACGTGGGTCCAAGTGGCCTCCAGGCACGTTCCTATTTGTGTGACATTCACCATGACATGGTGCAAGCTGGGGTACAAAGGGGCTCTGTGCTCAGCTGGCCTCAGAGAAACTCAAGGAGAAGAAAGAGCCGGAACACAAACACAGCACGACCTTTCTCGGGAAGCAGCTCCACTGCCATGCCCAGGGCTTGGTGGACAAGTGAAGATCCATTACCCCCATCAGAGCCTCCCAGGGCCCAGTGGGAGGGCAGGCAGACCAGGTGGCGGCAAGAGGGTAGCGACTCTCCAAGTGACCAGGCTCCTTTAGGACAGGCACCGTCACCTGTGTTGGAGACATGCAGGGATAGGCATGGCTGACTCTGGCCAAAGAGGTCAGGGCTTTTCCTCCCCAGGAGGTGGGGTGGTCCCAGGCTCTGAAGGAGAGCAGAGGCCAGAAGGACTCAGGGGACCAGCATGGAAGGGTCCACTCTGGAGCCCCTGGGGCCAGTCCGGGAATATGAGGCTGGGGCAGCTGTCACAGCCTAGAACCTGGGACCTGGCATTTGGAAGCCTTGGCAGAGGGGACGGCTGCTCATGTCCTCGGACCTGGGCCTTCATTTATGCTACTTGTAAGATGCAGAGGGCAGGGTGGACGGCAGCAAGTCCCTTCAGTGTCTACCCTGGGGCTTCTTTTGTCTGCTTGTGGCAACAATGTGTCTGGCGTTCCTGCATCCATATGAGGCTCTATTAGAAAAAGGACAGGAAGGAGGTTGTCCAACTAGAGAGGGGGACTGCAGGTGACTGTCTCTCCCATGACCCATGTGCATTCTTTCAAAGCATGTCCAGCCGGCAGCCTCACAGGGCGCCTTATCTGAGCAGGAAGATTCCAGGATTCAATGTTGTACTAACTAGGATGCCAGGGTCCCAGAGCAGGGGGAGGGGGCCACCCACCTTCCATGGCCAAATGAGGATCTGCTTTGTCCCCTGGGTGGCTGCAGGGTGGCTGAAAGGCCAGTGGGATTTGAGCAGCCTGACCATCATCATCTCACCTGGTTGGTGGGGCCAGCAGTGGGCAGAGACCCCCATCCCCCAGAGGAGGGATGGTACCTCCAGGGACAGAGGAGGCTCTGCCCACGGACCCACCTGGGAGTCACCCGACCCCTACCTCCTGCTGTGCTCGCCATGGGGGATCTGCTTTTTATACTCCATCAAGAATACAGTAGAACCTCCATGGCTGACCACCTGCCTGCACTGACCACCTCCTTAAGTTGACCTCATTCTCATAGACGGGACAGACACCACAAATGTGTATCAGTACAGTGGGCCTAGTTCCTTATGTTGACCAGTCTGTGACTCCATATGGTGACCAGTCTGTGACAGTCCCTTGGCTGGTCACCTTACAGAAGTACTACTGGATTATAAGAGTAACACATGGAAATGGCAAAAGCCAAATAAAAGACTGCAAAGCCCACACTGCCCCCCTTGCTTTCATCCTTGCAGACACATCCGGGCCCTTTTCTCCAGGACGGACTTGTCCTGACCCTGCTATTTGAGCCCCCAGAGAACAAACACCTGCACCCTGCCAGCTTTGGAAAATGTTGACATTTTTATATGCTCGCTTCAGATTATTTTAAAAGAAAACTAAACTTACAGATACATGTATAGCCAGGATTGAATGGATTTTATAGGGCTCAAAATTTGTGTAAAATTTGGAAGTACTTTAAGCAGTAATAAAAACTGCAAACCCTAACTAGACATGAAAATAAATATTTATTTGGAGTGAGAAAAAAATCGCAAAAGCCAACATGGTAAAAACAAGTTGATCCCTCTGAATGAACAGTAGCAAAAAAAAAAAAAAAACGGATGCCTGCAATAACCATCGTCAAATGGAAGAAAAACACATAACATTTGATTACTTACCACCTGGCAGACGTCTATAAAACTTTCCTCTGCCTTTTGCTGCTGCTGTTTGATTACTACTTCTTATGAAACTGAGCTCAAAGTTCGTTTTTCATCGCTGAATGTTAGGATGCATAAAATACGCGCTTGTCCTGTGTCTGCTATGGGCTTTTGCCCCATAAACAAGAAATCTGATCATTTCTGCTTGGTGCCATAGCCATCAACCAAGTGTGAAGCTGGAGGGTCATTTACACATGTGGCAGGACCAGGTACGTTTGGGACAGAGGGGACTTCGTCTCCACTGACACTGGCTGAATCCCACTCACAGCCGGGCACAGGGGCTCGGGCACTGAGCACAGTGTTCTCCCTTCTGGCTTCATACAGAAGGAAACCTGCCTCTCCTTCCCTTCCCACTGACTTAGCTTCACGTCTTGTTGTGATCTGCAACCCAGCACCTTGGGGCCATGACACCAGGTGCTCCAGCACAGGTCAGAACATTCCTGACAACCGCCCGGGAAGGCCAGGAGCTCAGCCCCACATCAGTGCGGCTGTGAGCGTCAACAGGCCCCACTCAATGCAAACAGGCCCACGGCCCTGCCGGCACCACCGTTTCCCACTGTTGGTGTCAACACCTTGGTTCTTGTTTCCTCCTGAACTGAGAATGAAAGCACGAGATGGTTCTAAAGCAACAAGCAGCCAAGTTTATTAAAGCAAAAGTTGACTCTTAAGAGGGTTAAGAACAGGCACGGTTCAAGTGGACGATGGCAGTGGGGTCTCTGCGTCGGCCTTTCCTCTGCCGGCCTTGCCTCCTGCACGACATTGTCTCTTCTCCTTTTCTTCCTGACCAGTGGGCATATGATCTGCCTGCTGGCAGGAGGGGGAATTTCTTACTTTACATGGTTAGGCCCAGATGTGTCGTAGCACTCATAGCCCGCCGGGCAGGAGGCCGACTGGAACATACAACGTGCCCTGCGTTGCTTCTGTGCCGCGCGGCCACCCCTATCTTGTCATCAGTGCGGTGTGTTCCCTTCCATCCACCTGCTCACGCCCTTTGCTTTCATCTTCTCTCCGCTCATGCCTCACTTTTCTTTGGCTGACGTTCTGTGACACCTGGGTGCCCCTGTCTTTTATCGTCACAACGTGTTCTCTTACTCTGTGTCCCCTCTACGCACACTGCCTGTGCTGCGCTTCTCTGCTTGCGTCTCGCTTCCCACCTACACTCACGCCATGGAAGGAGTCAGCTGTGGCCAGTCGCACACAGTCCCGGGACCCTGGGAGCTCCGGCTGGTGGGTGGAAAGGGTCTGAGGGAGGCAGCGGAATCACCAAGTCCAGGCTGTGCTGCTTCCACACACAGCCCAGCTGTTGCCGTGGCGCTGCGAGGCGGCTGCACAGGTGGGCGAAGGCCCGAGGCACCTGCCCCTGCGGCGCTTACAGTCAGACTGTGGAGTGTGCCCGACACCTCCTCCCTTCCTCACTGCTGTCTGGGTTCCTCTTCCCTTGGTTGCCTTTTCATACCCTTTGCCCACTTTTTCCCTCATATTGTTCATCTGCTGTAAATCATCTGCAACTTTGCAGCTGTACATGGCAACATTCCCTCCAGTCCCCCGTCTCTGCCTCTGTACACAACTACCTTCTACGTAACTTTAGGACTAGCTCCAGGTCACAGAGGTATCACCCCACATTTTCAGGTTTTTAAAGTTTTCCTTTTCATATTTTAAGCCTCTTAATCTACCTGATATTAATTGTGTGTGGTGTGAGGTAGGAAGCTAAATTGCCATGTCTTTACCGTATAGATTAAAAGTTCCATTTATTTAATATCTTCCCTTCAAATGTCTTTGCCACCTGAGCTGCACCTCTCCTTTTCCAGTTCTGTCTCCAGTCTGTTTCTGGGTGCTCCCTCTCCTGTTTAGTGATCTGTTTAGTCCCATGACAAAACCTCACCTTAATTCCAATGACTCATCAAAGAGGGCCAGGACCCACAAGGACATGTGCTCCTTTTTTTTTCCGAGTTAAGGTCTGACTCTGTTGCCCCAGCTAGAGCGCAGTGGCATCACTGTAGCTCACAGCAACCTCAAACTCCTGGGCTCAAGCAATTCTGCCTCAGCCTCTCAAGTAGCTGGGACTATAGGTGCCACCACCATGCCTGGCAATTTTTTTCTGTTTTTGGTAGAGATATGGTCTCCCTCTTGCTCAGGCTGGTCTCTAACTCCTGAGTTCAAATGATCCTCCTGCCTCAGTCTCCCACAGTGCTGGGATTGCAGGCAAGAGCCCCTGCGCCCGCCCCGGCCACACGCTCCATCCTGCTTGCCTTCTCTACACTGCCCAAGCTTTCCTTTCATCTCGACTGTAGTTTATGGCACATTTTCATGCCTACTATTGTTTATTTGGTGCTTTTGTTTACCATCAGTCTTGCTACAGGTTTACGTATTTTATAGCATATTCCCCAAAGAGCCATTTTACGTTTGCTGGTTGTCTCATTTTTCTTTATTTTCTAGTTCACAGATATATCTTCTTAATTTTTAATCTTTTAATTTCTTTTTTTCTTTTTTCTTTTTTTTTTTTTTATAAAGACAGAGTCTCAAGCTGTTGCCCTTGGTAGAATGCCATGGCGTCACAGCTCACAGCAACCTCAAACTCGGGCTTAAGCCATTCTCTTGCCTCCACCTCCCAAGTAGCTGGGACTACAGGCGCCCGCCACAACACCCGGCTATTTTTTGGTTGTAGTTGTCGTTTGGCAGGCCCGGGCTGGATTCAAACCCACCAGCTCCAGTGTATGTGGCTGGCACCCTAGCTGCTGAGCTACAGACATGGAGCCTAATCTTTTAATTTCTTTAGGTTATTTTCAAATTGTTTCTTGATTTGCATCTGTAATGTGTTTATTTTTATTTTTTGCTGTTGGTTAATAAGTGCATCTAAGGCTATAGACCTGTCTATGGATTTCTTTAGCTTTATCTTTTATCTTTAATGTCTAACGTGTTTATGGCTTTTCAGTGTTGAATATTCTTTATTTTTCATTGTGACTTCCTCTTTAACACACAAGTTGTTTGGAAATACATTTTAAGCATATATTTATCTATATATAACATCGTCTTCATTGCTGAGCCTAATGTCCTGGCCTTGTAGCCAAGAGGGCAGGCTCTGTTGTATTGGTTCTGTGAAATTTCCTACATTGCCTGATTTGTGGTCAAGTTTTATAACTGTCCTCTGTGTACTTAAAAAGCATGTAATTGTTTAATTGTTGAAGACGGGGTCTGTACAGATCTTGCAGATTTTGTGTTCAAATATTTTCATTGGTATGAACTTTTAAAAGTGCTGCTTGGTTTCTAACAGAGAAGTATTAACTATGAATGTCATCTGTGCTCATTGTGGGTTTGCCCAGACGCCTCTGTCCTTATCCTAGTCTGGATTTTTGTGTTTTGATGCAATGTGCCTTCAAATTCATGAATATCTATTTTCTTGGTAGACTGTTTTTATGTTAGCCCCCGTTTCACCCAGTTGATGCAAAAAAAAATCCTATTTTTATCTAATATCCATCTTCCTAAAATTTATCACACCCATTCGTTCCTCCTTCCCTTTTCTCGTGGGTCACCACTCTCTCTCATGTCCTTAATGTGCATCTTTTTGTTTGTATGAACCTGTGCAAAAGGGTATAGTTTTCTTTTTATGCATTTAGCACTTTTTAAATATCCACCAAAACAGAAATTTCTTCCCCTCCTCATTTAAAAGCAAATGAGCTATTAATGCTTCTGGGGTCCATCGTCAGTTAACTTTGTGCCACTCGCTTCCCCTCTGTGTTTACCCCACTGCCTGTTTCCCTAGCGTCCCTCCAGCAGTGCATGTCAGAGGCGGAAATTTAGCCTTCAAAAATCCCTTTAACAAAGGTCAGAGAGTGGTACACTCAGTTTGTTTTTCTGTTTGTTTACGGCCAAGATGTCTTTATTTGACCTTCAATTTTAGCAAAGTTGAGCTGAGTATAACAATCAAAAGTGAACACTATTTTCCTTCAGCTTTTTCTTTCTTTCTTTTTTCGAGACAGAGTCTTTGTCACCCTTGGTAAAATGCCATGGCAGCGTCATAGCTCACAGCAACCTCAACAAACTCTTGGGCTCAAGCAATTCGCTTGCCTCAGCCTCCCGAGTAGCTGGGACTACAGGCACCCGCCAGAACGCCCGGCTATTTTTAGAGATGAGGTCTCACTCTGGCTCAGGCTGGTCTTGAACTCCTGAGCTCAGGCAATCCACCTGCCTTGGTTCCCAGAGTGCTGGGATTATAGGCGTGAGCCATGAGCCCTACCTTTCTCTCAGCTTTTTAAAGATATTAATCCACTGTCTCCTGGGACCTAGTGTTGCTGTTGTGAAATCTGCTGTCAGTCTACACCCACGTCCCCATAGGTGGGGCGTCTCTTCCTTCTGGCAGTTTTTACTTTTTTCTCTCTATCCTGGATATTCTGCAGTTTACTGTAATATTTGAGAAGTGCATTTCTCTATTTTGATTATCACTTGGTTTGTCATTTAGATCTGGGATTTCGTGTCTTTTTAATTCTGAAGAATTCTGAGCTATCAGGTTGCTTCTTTGCCGTGTTCTAATGATGCTTTTCTTTCGGGACGTTACTACGTTTACATTGGAGCCTCTTGATCTATTTTCAGTGCGTGTGTCTGTGTATGGGTGTCTGCGTGTGTGTCTGTGTGTGTCTGTGTGTGTGTCTGTGTGTGTCTGTGTGTCTGTGTGTGTGTATGTCTGTGTGTGTGTCTCTGTGTGTGTCTGTGTATGGGTGTCCGTGTGTGTCTGTGTGTGTCTGTGTGTGTCTGTCTGTGTGTGGGTGTCTGTGTGTGTGTGTGTCTGTGTGTGGGTGTCTGCGTGTGTGTCTGTGTATGGGTGTCTGTGTGTGTGTGTGTGTGTGTGTGTCTGTGTGTGTCTGTCTGTGTGTGGGTGTCTGTGTGTGTCTGTGTCTGTGTCTGTGTGTGGGTGTCTGTGTGTGTGTCTGTGTGCGTGTGTCTGTGTATGGGTGTCTGTGTGTGTGTCTGTGTCTGTGTGTGTGTCTCTGTGTGTGTGTGTCTGTGTCTGTGTGTGTGTGTGTGTCTCTGTGTGTGTGTGTCTGTGTGTGGGTGTCTGTGTGTGTGTGTCTGTGTGTGTCTTTGTGTGTCTGTCTGTGTGTGGGTGTCTGTGTGTGTGTGTCTGTGTGTGTCTGTCTGTGTGTGGGTGTCTGTATGTGTGTGTGTCTGTGTCTGTGTGTGGGTGTCTGTGTGTGGGTGTCTCTGTGTGTGTCTGTGTTTGGGTGTGGGTGTCTCTGTGGGTGTCTGTGTGGGTGTCTGTGTACCTGTGTGTGTTTGTGTGTGTGTCTCTGTGTGTGTGTGTCTGTGTGGGTGTCTCTGTGTGTGTGTTTGTGTGTGTGTGTCTCTGTGTGTGTGTGTCTGTGTGGATGTCTGTGTGTGTGTGTTTGTGTGTGTATGTCTGTGTGTGTGTCTCTGTGTGTGTGTGTCTGTGTTTGGGTGTCTGTGTGCGTGTGTCTGTGTGTCTGTGTCTGTGTATGTGTGTCTCTGTGTGTGGGTGTCTGTGTGTGTGTCTGTGTTTGGGTGTCTGTGTGTGTGTGTCTGTGTGTCTTTGTCTGTGTGTGTGTGTCTCTGTGTGTGTGTCTGTGTGTGTATCTGTGTGTGTGTGTCTGTGTGTGTCTGTGTATGTGTGTCTCTGTGTGTGGGTGTCTGTGTGTGTGTCTGTGTCTGTGTGTGTCTGTGTGTGTCTCTGTATTAGTGTCTGTGTGTGTGTGTGTGTTTGGGTGTCTGTGTGTGTGTGTCTGTGTGTGTCTGTGTTTGGGTGTCTGTGTGTGTCTGTGTGTGTCTGTTTGTGTGTCTCTGTCTCTGTGTGTGTGTGTCTGTGTGTCTGTGTGTCTGTGTGTGTGTCTGTGTGTGCGTGTTTCTTTTTGTTTCCCAGAGCTGCTGCACCCTGGTTGGTTTCCTCAAAATCATTTCACTACTACATTTGTGCTGGAGACTCTAAATCTATCTCTCCTTCCTTCCTTCCTTCCTTCCTTCCTTCCTTCCTTCCTTCCTTCCTTCCTTCCTTCCTTCCTTCCTTCCTTCCTTCCTTCCTTCCTTCCTCCCTCCCTCCCTCCCTCCCTCCCTCCCTCCCTCCCTCCCTCCCTTCCTTTCTTCTGAATCTATTCTTAACATCTCAATTTCTCTTTCAAATTTTGTTTCCAGTTGTCATGGATTTTGTCAGGGCTTTCTTCCATTATACTAAGTCCCTTTTCTACTCAGTCAAGCCTACGTTTATCCTGTCTATTGAGGTTTTTATTTACTCTATTATTCATCTTCAAGATTTATAATTATTTCTATTTCATATCTCCTTTTGTATGTACTGGCCAGTTCTCTGACTTTATAATTTCTTATTCCTTTTAATCTTCGTCATACTACCACAGTTTTAACGTGTTTGTCCGACTTTGTTAGCTGGAATAAATCCTTGTACCCATTGATCATTTCGAACCTCCCTAAGCGTGATGTCTCTTTAGGTAATGTGGAATGTCATCTTGCTGGCTCATTTAAGGGGAGGCTGTTGTGTCTGCCCATTTGTGCTTTTCTTTGTCATCATTCACTGTTCAGCAGTGTCTCCAGCCTCTGCCCTATCCCCGGCCCAGCTCTGCTCTGCTGTGATACACCGGGGGTCACAGGTAAAGCCCCCCTGTCCTGTCAGAGGATGGCTTGTCTCAGCTTCTGCTCTGGAGGCTCCATTGATATTCTTTTGCCTTCTTATGCCAACAGCTCCCCGTAAAGTTATAGCAAGTTACAAGTGACAAGTCCCAAGTTCCCTGGGACATGTCAGGGAGTCCCCACCTATCACTCCTAGGAGCTGGACCCCAGGCCTCTCTGCCTGCCAGTAGGTCCTGGATTCAGCCCCCTCAGCAGTCTGTGCTTCCCTTCCATTCCTTTGTGTTTATAAGTGTGTACGTGTTTGTGTGTGCTTGCATATATGTGCAGAGACATGTGAGCACACACACATCCGTCCTGGTTTTCTCTCCCTCCTTCTCCCTCTCTTTTTCTACATACGCATACGTGCACGCGATATGTAACCTACCGTGCTCAGAGGGTCCTCATCACACACCTTGCTCAGGAGGGTGAACATCCTCATTCAAATGTACGTGGTACCTGTTCACCCAGTAGGGTCCCTCTTTTTCCATGATGAATCTGAGGGTGACTGACCTGCCCCGGGACGCAGGAAGGCCAGCCCAACCTGAGCTTCTGGCCCTCTGACTCCAGCCTGGATCTTCTCTGGCAGCCTGCGTGTCAGCCAGCTGAGGAGCTGTGTGGACGGCTGGAGGGCGTCTGCTGCCACCACACGCTTCCCCCTCAGCATCCCCACACATAGGAAGTCTGTACACCCTCCATGCACAATCCTTTCCCTCCTGGGTACAACCTGCAAGTCCATTCCTCTGGACAGTGGCCCTGTCTGGATGATCCGTTGGAGATTTAACAAACTGTTATTCATCAACTTCCAACAATAATGACATTTTATTTGCTTTGTTGCAGAGCTGGCCATGGTTTATGTCCAGGAAGGGATTGGTCAGTCCTCTGAGCCAAGTTCCCTGGTGGACCATGAGCCTAGCGGTATAAAGGGCAGCCATGCGAGAAGCCGGCACAGCCTCTCCAAGCTCCAGCAAGTGGCCGGTCAGTGGCTGTGAGCACAGACCCCAGAGATGAAGACCCTGTTCCTGGCCGTCAGCCTCAGCCTCATCGCTGCCCTGCAGGCCCAGGACGCCCCAGCCGCGGACGAGGAGAGTCAGGATGTGAGGCTCATCTGGGGCAGGGTGGACTGGAGGGGGCTCACGAAAGGCTGAGACTGCTGGTTAGAGACCCTCATTTCAGGGCCAGACACTGAGCCCCTACACCAAGGGGATGGCTGGACAGAGCAGGAGTCTGGGCCAGGTGGGCCCGGGGTGCAGTGGCCTAGGCTGAGAGGCAGGGGTCTGCTGACTTCACCTTTTCCTGGGATCCTAGCCAACGTGCAGGGGCCCACAGCCGGCATTTGGTGTGTCTGGGGAGGGCACTGGGGGAGGAGTTTGGAAATTCTCTCTGTGTCTTCAGCCCTTTGGATGGGGTAGAATCTGGGAGCTACAGACTAGAAGTAGAGGACACCCTGGGGGGTTGACTGAGCTCTAATTGGGGGGAGCATTTTCCAGGTGTCAGGAAAATGGTATCTGAAGGCCATGACAGCAGACAAGGAGATTCCTGGGGGGAAGCCAGAGTCTGTGACTCCCTTGACCTTCACAGTCCTCGAGGGGGGAAACCTGGAAGCCTCCATCACCATGCTGTGAGTGTCCGCTGGCCGGGTGGCTGTGACCTGGTCTTTAGCCCCGGTCCCAGTGGGGTGAGCAGACCATGCTGGGGCTCTTCTGAGCCTCCCCTGCAATACTCGGCTCCTGGTTGGGGGCTTCAAGGGCAAACTGTGCCACTGAGGCTGCCCCAGATCAGACCTCGTGGGCGCAAGTGGCAGGGCTGGACACCACCTGCCCTCTCCAGTGACTGGGAGCACCTGCTTGCCATGCAGACCCCTTTGGGAACAGATGTCCTATGCCCAAACAGAGTCAGAACTGGCAGGGTGGGCCTCAGGGACTCTGCACTTCCTTGTAGTAACTTTCTGCTTTGGCCGAGGTTGGAGCTTGGGGTTTCAGGGTTTCAGGATGACCTAGAGGGGAGCTAAGATACCATGGAGAAGGTTTGAGATCTCTGTACAACTTCCCACCTGAGTGACTCCCACATGCAGGGCTTCTTCAGCCCTGTCCAGTCTCTACCTGTGCAGTTCCCACCTGTTCAGCTCTCCGCTGTGCAGATCACAGCTGTGAGATCTTACACCCGATTTCCCACCTGTGTGGCTCCCTCCTGAGTGGCATGGCAGTGCCCACTCTCTAGTCCTGGGGCTGGCCCTTAGGGGGCCATTAACCCTAGAAATATTTGCATTTTCCCAGAGCCCCTACCTCAACTTTTCACTGGGTCAGATGACAGTGGATCTGGGGCTTGTCCCAGAATGTGTCAAGAAGGAAGAAGGCCAGCAGGATAAAGTCCATGAGCCGTGGCTTAGGGCTCAGGTCCCTGGCCACGGGATGTTGCCTGCAAACCAGGCAGCCCCGGGTCCCTCTGGCTCCAGAGAGGGTGGGTTGGGAGGCAGCCCCAGGGGCCGGGGTGCAGAGCTCTTGGTCACCAGGAGAGCTCCAGGGCCACCACATGTGCAGAGGGCCTGGACCTGGGATGCAGACAAGCGCCAACCTCCCTGCCCTGCCACAGACCTCGGCGAGTGGGAGGCTTTGCAGTCCACATTACTGGGGCTGTACCGAGGCGGGGGGGGCACAAACTAGGACCTCTTTGCCCACGGAGCTTCTGTTTTCCAGGATAAATGGCCAGTGCCAGGAGATAAAAGCTGTGCTGGAGAAAACTGACGAGCCGGGCAAATACACGGCCAGTGAGTCCCAGAGCTGAGCTGGACCCTGCCCCAAACACACACTGGAGGGGTGGGGGCAGCTGGCACCTTTAAGGGGAGGGCTTTTGACCTGAGAGCCCTTCCCTTCCGTTCTGACTTCATTAAAAGTCCACCCTCCCCTTCCCCCAGTAACTCTGACTTAAGGCTACAAACGCCTGACAGCAGCACTGGGGGTGGAAGCTCTGTCCCCAGGAGGAACTGGAGTGTCCAGGGCTGTTCCTTTGGTTGTGGCTGTGTCCCTAGCAGGGAGCCAGGAGAAGAGTCACATTTGACGGGTGGGCACTGAGCACCCCAAGCTCCAACCTCTGCCACCCTGACTCCCAGAAACCTCCCTGCCACTCACTGGTTTAGGACGTGACTGCCTCTGGGGTGCACCAGGTCCTTGGGAAGTGGGGGCCCTGTGGCCTGGGGCTCAGGCCTGGTGGAGAACTGGGGTCAGGGAGCCCTGGGCAACTGGAGGGTCCCCTGGGTCCCTTCTAAAGTCTCCGGTGGCTAATTCAGGCCTCGTGTTGCTGTCCTGCAGACGGGGGCAAGCGTGTGGTGTACCTCATCAGGTCATCCGTGAAGGACCACTACATTCTTTACTGTGAAAGCGAGCTAAGTGGGACGAAGATCAAGGTGGCAAAGCTCATGGGTGAGCCCCCGACCCAGTGGCCCGTGCCCCTGCCCTCCCATCCTCCCCAGCCCCACGGCTCACCAGTCCCCAGCTGGCATGGAGGCACCGGCAGCTCCCTGATTCTGCCTGGCACATTCATGGTTCCTGGTCACCTACAGGCAGAGACACTGAGAATAACCCAGAAGCCCTGGAGGATTTTAAGAAGTTCATGGGAGCCAGAGGCCTCAGTCCGGAGCACTTCCTCATCCCCAAGCAGAGTGGTAGGGTGGCTGCACTTCTCACTACTCCCTGTCCCTGGGGAAAAGCCAGCACAGCGACACTTACAGGGACGCACTGCATCTTACTCTGGCTTTGTCCCTTGGGGTCGTGGGAAACATTGGTGGAGGGAGGGGCCCAGGGCCTGACAGGACTCCTGGGGTCTTCTGAATCAGGTGTTTCCTCTTTCTGCAGAAACTTGCTCTCCAGGGAGCGATTAGGGTAAGTGAATGGGTTAGAGGACCCTGAGAGAACACAAGACTTAGGTTCAGTGGCCCTGGAGGAGTCCAGGTGCCTCTCTTCCCACCTGGGCCAGGCAGGTGCAGGCTCTGGCCCCAGCCAGGCTACACGCAGGAGTGGCCTGGGATGCGGCTCCTGGGCAGTGGGAAAGCCCCTCATGATGTCCACCCCTGTGGCTGGGCTGCTGGTGGGGGACTTTCCATCCTCCCAGATCCCCTGAGGTGCCTGTAGCAGGTGTGAGACCCAGATTCCTCCTCAGCACCTCCCGGGCCCTCAATAGTCACTGTCACCCCGTTTGCCTGATGGGGTGCTTAAAATACGCCAGGGTGTGGCAGGTGCTAATCTAACGTGGGCTTCCTGGGTCCCTCACTGGCTGCACGTCACTGGGGAATGGAGGTTCAAGGCTTGTCCTAGTCACCTGCCCAGCTGTGGGCAGAGCCAGAATCCAGAACTGCATTACAGTCTTTCCTCACCCTCCTTTTGGCCCGAAGGCCTCCCATCACCTCTTCACACACGGAGCCTGTGGCCAGCCTGCCAGAAGGCCCATGATCTGTCTGCTCAGAGATGGTGGCTGGAGCCCCGGAGAGCCCAGCCTGTGCCCTCGCCCCATATCCATCCTCACTCTGACGCCATCCACTACTCCCTGTCCCATCCTCACTGACACCCCTTATTTTCTCCCCAGCACCCAGGGCAGCACCACCCAGCTCCTCTGTCCTGTGCAGGAACACGAGACGAGCCTCTGAGACCCGGCTGGCTGCACCCTCTGCCACCCTTACTGCCCCCTCAGTCCCTCTCCTGCTTCTACATAAAGAGCTTCAGCAGCCCCTGGTGACTCTGCCTGTCTGTGGGACCCCAGGGTGGGCTACCCTGGGTGCTCCCTTTGCGAGTCTACTGGGGGGTGGGGAGCACCAGGGTCCTGGCTTTGTCCTGGTTCTCCACAGAGAGTGCTGCAGGCCAAGGGGCACAAGTGGCTGGGCAGAGGGCAGGTGCTGGTGGCTTTGCCCGAGGGTCCCATGGTGCATCTGCAGGCCTGTGCCTGAGAAGCTGCCCCTCTGGGTGGGGGTGTGTGGGGGCAGGGCTCAGGCCATGGTGCTGCACAAGTAGGACCCATCAGGCCAGGGACAGCATGGAGCTTCTGCTCCAGGTGGGCATTGGACAGGGTCCCCTGGGCCCTTGGTACTGACCGTGTGTCTGAGCAGGTTGGACATGGTGTTGGGGGGGACAGCCACTTGGCAGGGTGTGGCCAGGCCTGGAGCTCACAGGGAAGCCACCCTGTCCTCAGGCATGCACACCTGCACTGCCCACAGGGCCTGGCTGCCAGCTGTCCTTGTCTGGGCCTGGGCAGGTTTGGGAACTCAAGGTAGCAGCATGGGGATGAGCCACCGACAGGCATCAGACACCTTCCCTGCATCCTGGTGGTGATTTGAAATTTCTTTTGATGGTGCAACTCAGAGGGATGGAAGACACAGGTCTTTGTTACTTGCTGCTCCAAAGGGGAGAGAAGGCTGCCACACAGGGCCACACGGATGGCGTGACCCAGGACAGGACAACAGGCAGCTGGAGCCGTGGGGTGGGGGTAAGGGGGCAGCCCCTAGCAAGCCAGGGGGTTGGCTGGGTCCTCAGCTCAGCAGGCAGCTGACTTGAATACTCTGGGGGCTCTAGGGCATACAGGCTGACCCTAACTATCTGGTACCTGGCCCAGGGACAATTAGGGCTGGGGCATAGGGCCTCAGAGTGTGAGAGTCTAATAAGGACAGTGATTGGGGTGTGAACTAGTCAGCTGCTCAAGAAGGGGACAGATGGTCTCTACCCAGGGCCTGAAAGATGGGACAAGACATCCTTTTAAAAAAAGAACAAACTTGGGAGGCACCTGTGGCTCAAAGGAGTAGGGTGCTGGCCCCATATACTGGAGGCGATGGGTTCAAACCTGGCCCTGGCCAAAAACTGCAAAAAAAACTCTATTCCACTGAGGGCTCTGCTTTCCGTATCTTAGGAATGGATCGTGGCTCTTATGTGGTATCTGAGGTTCTTCCTTATAGCAGAAGTTACCAATACCCAGCCCCATCTCCCATCAGCCAGGCCCCAGAGTCACCTGCAGCTGATAGACGTGACCAGATGGATGAGCGTGCCCACTCTCAGGTGCCCGAGTGTCTCTGCCCCTTCTTCCAGACCCCAGTGCCGACAGCCCACGGTGCCGCCTGGCTGACAGTGCCACAGACCCTACACAACCTCCACGGGGACGCACTCTGAAAGGGGTGGCCTTGCAAAAATGGTAAAATTAACAGGAAAATACCTAATCCTGCAATTCGCTAGTAACACTTAAAGATCAATCCTGAGCGGTGCCTGTGGCTCAGTAGGTAAGGCGCCGGCCCCATATACCGAGGGTGGTGGGTTCAAACCTGGCCCCAGTCAAACTGCAACCAAAAAATAGCCAGGCGTTGTGGCGGGCACCTGTAGTCCCAGCTACTTGGGAGGCTGAGGCAAGAGAATCGCTTAAGCCCAGGAGTTGGAGGTTGCTGTGAGCTGGGTGAGGCCACGGCACTCTACCGAGGGCCATAAAGTGAGACTCTGTCTCTACAAAAAAAAAAAAAAAAGAGTTTAAAAAAATAAATAAATAAAGATCAATCCTATAAATTCTTTTGCTAACAGGCACCCTCCCCACATGGGAATTCCGTTCTGCACAAATTCTGAAAAGGGCTGATGAGACAGAAGAAGATGTAAATCTTTCTCTTTCAAAATTGTTTTTGAGAATTTGTTTCTCACAGAGTTCCTGAGTAAACAGCAGTGAAGGAGCTTCAGGCTTCAGCACATCTCAAGGGCAGACTCTGCCCATCTCCTGTGATAGATAATCCCGATGGCAACGTCAAAGAAAGGCGGGAGAGCCAGCTCTCCGACTTTGACATCATCCGGCCTGTCTCTAGTCTACTTGCCACCAAGAAGAAGGAAGGAACAGATGCAGCCGTTTCCCAGCTGCGCCCCACTGATGTGCAACCCCTTGGCAGGGGCGGTGGATCCCTGCACAGGCATCCCCTCCCTTTCTGGGAGATGCCGCCCCGCCTCCCTGCGCTCTCTTCTTCCTCCCTTTCCCCCACCCTTCTTTGCTCTCTCCCTTCCTCTTCTCTTCTAAAAATAGAAAATAAATTTTATACTTTTATATACTGATCTTGGTCTGGATAGAAATCTTTCTCATCTCGAGAGCACCTACTGAGCTGTCCACCCTAACACACTCCAGAGCCCAGGCCTGGGTGACAGTCTGGACAACTGTGGAGAGAAGAAAGGACACTGGATGTCCGTGATGGAAGAGGACAGGCACACAAACTGGAGCTCCCCCCAGTCAGAAGCACCCACCCTGAGTGAGGAAATACTGAGGACTCGCACTGGGCTACAGGGGAGTAGGAGAAGGGAGTTTTTGAGGGGCAGGACCAGAAGCATTGTGGGGGGGGGCTCAGAAAAGGATGTTCCCATTCCTGAGATACTTTACCAAGAAGAATATGTTCCGGCTCCATCCATGTAAACATGAAAGAGGTAAAGTCTCCATTTTCTTTAAGGCTGCATAATATTCCATGGTGTGCATAGACCACAGTTTATTAATCCATTCATGGATCGATGGCCACTTGGGCTTTTTCCATGAATTAACAATTATGAATTAGGCTGCAATAAACATTCTGGTACAATGTAGTCAGTCCTACTATGAAACTAATGTATGGCTTTCATATGAAAGCTATAACCCAGGTATAACCTAAGAATATGGGAAAGGGGGCAAGGGAGGGGAAGGGGAGAGAGGGCGGAGGATGGGCGGAGGGAGGGGGATTGGTGGGATCACACCTACGGTGCATCTTACAAGGGTACATGTGAAACTTAGTAAATGTAGAATATAAATGTCTTAATACAATAACTAAGAAAATGCCAGGAAGGCTATGTTAACCAGTGTGATGAAAATACGTCAAATGTTCTATAAAACCAGTGGATGGTGCCCTATGATCGCATTAATGTACACAGCTATGATTTAATAATAAAATTTAATTTAATTTTAAAAAAAAGAAAAGCATGTATCCGTCAGAGCATTCTCAATGATGGTGAAGAAAAAGAAGCAACCAAGTGGCTGATGTGGAAAGTCTGATGAGAGGTCAAGGGATGGCCTATCACCCCCAACACCACCATTTATTCAAATGCCGTTTCATCTATTGGCGGCTTAGCTGTCCCTCCTTGAATGAGTTTAATGGAGGCTTTTCTAGGGATTGCAGTAACAGCCTCAACATCACAGTCTGCTTGGAAGTAGTATGCCACTCTGCTTAAAAAATAAAGATCTTGCAACCATATGGGAGCATTCTCCCTGACGACTAATAGATTATTTCTACTTGTATTCTAGACAGCACAATATTGCAGCAGCTACAATGCTTGCTTCAAGCAGTCATACAGAGGATGAAGGAGTTCAGAGGGGAAAGCAGGGTTTTCCCTCTACCCACAAGCCTCCCTCCTCTCCCACTCTTTGATTCAGAGGGTCCCAGTTTCCATCCTATGTCATTTTCCTGCAGCCTGAATAACATCGCTTAGCCTTTCTTATACCGTCGTCCTGCGACCCAGAAATTCTTCCATTGCCTTTTGTCTGAGTGTGTCTCACTTTGCTTTTACTCTTGAAGGATATTTTCCACAGATACAGAATTCTTGGCTGACAGTAATTTTCTTTTAGTGCTTTAAAAATGTCTTTCTACCATCTTTTGGCCTACGTGGTTTCTGGTGAGACATCAGCAAGCAGTTAACTCATGGTTCCACCGTATGTAATTTGTCTTTTTTCTCTGGTTGCTTTCAAATTTTGTCATTAAATGTGGTTTGGGCATTTTGACTTTGATGTGCCCACTACCATTTTCTTTCTGTTTATCCTGCATAGGGTTTTCTGAGTTTTTGTCCCTAACTCCACGAAATTTGGTCCATTTCCATCTGTCATTTCCTCACTGCTTCTTCTGCCCATGATTGAGTTCCTCCACTCCTTCTGAGACTCGATTATACATATGTTAAATCTTCTAATATTATCTTAGAAGAATCTGAGGCTCTTCTTTTTTCAATATTTTTCTATTTAGTCATAGGATTGGATTATTTCTATTACTATATCTTAAAGTTCACTGAATCTTCTCAATTTCTGTGTTAGCCCTACTCAGTGAGTTTTTATTTCCATGTTGTAATTTTGAGTTTTAGAACTTCCATTTGGTTGGTGGTTACAGTTCTATTTTTCCACTGAGATCAGCCTTTTCATTCATTAAGAGAACACTTTGGTGTTACAAAACCTTCTTTAGTGTCCCAGGCAGCTCCTTCCAATATCTGCTGTCCCAGGATCAGTCCTTTATCTTAGAATGGTCATATCTTTCTGTTTCTTCATCTGTTTAGTAATTCTGGATTATATCCTGGACATTGTGAATGATGTACGAACCCTGGATTTTGTTAAGTTCCTTTGGAGAGTGTTGGAAGTGAACTGGACTGGACTCAGACAGTAAGCTCTGCTCCCCGGCAATGAGCCACAGGTGAGGTCCCATTTCCTTGGTTCTTTTAGCCTCAGCTGGTTTCTTGATCTCTTCCGGCGCACCCATGCTTTAGGGGTCAGCCTGAGATGTGGACAGTTTGTGCACAGAACTCGGGTTCTCTTCTTTGCAGGACTTCTCTCTTCGCTTCCCAGCAGCTCCCCTGCCCTGGTCTCTGTCTTCTGGTTCTGGAAGCCAGTGGAGAGGCAGGGTTTCCATCGGAGCTCTACCGGGTCTGCGTGGTGCAGACAGGGGCCTGCAGTCCAGACGGAAGCAGCGGGGAGCTCGAGCTGTGCCATCGCCTCCTCCCAAGTGCTGACTCGCCTGAGGTCTCTGTTTCCTTCTGTTGCTCTTCGGTGCCTTCGGGTAGTTGTTTTTAAATTTTTTCCACAGTTAATAATCGCTGGTGCAGGGAGGTTTGGTCCAACAGGAGCTATACAGTGGGAAGTGGAACGCGCAGCCACCTGGTGAGAGAAATGCACTTCACAATCTCAACAGAAGAGGGCAAGCTCGGACCAAGAAATTAGGGGGGCCTAGGGCGCCCTCTGCTCTGCGCAGGGAATCGCTTGGGCCTGCAGATCAGGGAAACTCCACCCAGATTATCTGGGCTAGAAAATGGTATCATCACTGAGTCACTACAAAGAGAAAACAGAACGTGAGTGTCTCAGAAGGGGCTTCCCTGCACCCGATAGCGCATCCTCAGGTTGCTCTGCCCCCCAGCCTGGCCTGCAGCTGGCTGAGGGCTCTGCCGGGAACGTTACTCACTGCAGAGCCAGTCCTGTGAGCCGTCTGGGGATGCCCCTGATCCAGAGAAAACCTGCAAGTAAGGAGCCACAAGCTGTGTGGTCAGGAGTCGCCAGTGTGCACAGGGAAGAGGAGCCCGGGGGTTTGGGGCAGGCACCACCCCCGTTACTGTCTGTCCTGCACCCCCAGGCTGCTCAGGGACTCAGCTTCAGGGTGCAGCCATTATGGTTCTTTCAAATGGAAACAAAGTAAAGGGGGAGGGTTAGTGGGACAAGCCTTGGTCCTTGCTGGTCCAAGCCATTCTGCCATTTACTTGAAATTCACCATCTTTCTCCTCCACCACCCAATTCTGGCTTCCTCTCACTCTCTAAACTGCTTGCCCAGCCGGGTAGCCTACACTGAGCACCCCAGCAGATGCTCCTTGTGAGGCCCCAGACCAGGAGCAAGTCTGGTCCTCCTAAGCAGCAGCTCCCCCGGCTTACAACAATCAGGGTGGGCTGCTCACCAACATGTAGTGACACCCGTCTTTACCTGCTCATTTGCAGGCTGAGGCCCCTGGAGTGACCTGGCGGGAGCCATCACAGCAGCATTCCGGGAGCACCCTCTACAGAAGTGCTTCCCCTCCTGGCAACCCAGAGCTCGAATCTTACAGAACCTAAAGCTGCAGGGGGGCAAAATTCATAGCTCTAAATGATGTGTATACGACTTAATAAAAGGAAAAAAAAAACAAACAGAAAGTAAAGATAAATGCTCCAGTCAATGGTCCAAGCCTCCACTTTAAGAAGAAAAGAAAAAATTGTGCCTGAAGTAAGCAGAAGAGAGGAAATAGTAAAGATTAGAGAAGAAATTGCCAATGGGGAAAGCAGATAAGGTGGACAGGTGTCAGCCCCAACATTCTGTGTCCCTAGCCATTTGGGTTCTGTGCCTGTCATGGATTTATTGCCCCTTGGTTCCAAATTCACCCTTGATTGCACTATGTGTGATACTGGGGTGGTTCTGACATGCATTTTTCTAATGACTAATGATGGAATTCCTCATGTGCTTATTGGTTATTTTTATACCTTCTCTGAGGAAATGTCTATTCAAATCCATTTTCGATTTTTTTAGTTGGGATATTTTATTATTGAATTGTAAGAGTGTATTACATATTATTGTACCTGTTATCAGCTAACCTCATTTGCTGCCCCTCTCTAGTAGATCACAGCCCTGCTGTCTGATCATTTCACCTCTTCTGACCAGTTTTCCCTCTGTTTGTGATGGGTACGTGACTGCCTGATTTCTGGGTGGCCGTCATCACACTATCCTGGACTATTGCACTATCTTTCCAATTGGTTTCTCTGTTTCTATGTTTACTCCCCCAAAATCTGTCCTCAATGTAGCAACCGGAGCAAATCTTCAAAAGTGTAAGTCAGAGCCGGACTCTGCCAGAGCTCTCCGGAGTCCTCCACTTGGCTCAGGGAGAAGCTGGTGTCCTCACGGTGGCCACAAGCCCCCATGGGCCCTGCCCTCTCCCTGGCCTCCTCTGGGGCTAGTCTCCTGGAACACCTGCTCCGGCCGCTCTGCCCTCCAGTCTGTTCCTGGAACACGCCAGACTTCCTCCCACCTCCAGGCGGGCACTGGACGTTCCGCACCAGGAGCCCTCCTCCCCCCAGGGAGTGCACGGCTCACTTCTTTCATATCTTCGGTTCTCTGTCTGAATGTCACTTGGGCGGCCGTCTCTGATCATTCTACTTAAAGTACAAACAGCCCCTTGTCTCACACTCCCATGGGGCTTGTTCCACTTTGCTCTTTCTCCATAGCACGAGTCACCTTTGCAAATAACATGTAATTATATGAATCAGCAACTGATCAGGATACGGAGACCACACAATAGATTGACAGGGGCAGTTTATAGAACAAACAAGTGACTACCAAAGAGAACTGCAGAGACTAGCTCATGGCAGGAGAGCAGCTAAGGAGGAAATAAACAGAGGCGAGGTCCAGGCCTCATGGGAGAAATTGTGTTTGCAGCCCAAAGGGTGGTGGAGAAGTTTGTTTGGTTTCTTGGGGCCATAGCTGGTCCAGGTCAGGACAGAGGCCAGAAGGTAGGAAATGCAGGCCGGGCCTGGAAGGCAGGAATCCTGTCCTCCCTCCCAGGGGCAGGAGGGCTGGGGCTGGGCAGTCTACATGCTTCATTGGGAATCCAGATGTGGGGGTGCCACTGAATGTCAACAGAAAGTCATTCAAGGACTTTCTGGACTCAATGTGGATAAGCACCCTGGATGTCCCCCATGGGTGCCACTGCCAAGTGGACAGTAAAGAAAAAGATACAAGGCTGAGCACCTATAGCACAGTGGTTATGGTGCCAGCCACATACATCAAGGCTGGCGGGTTTGAACCCAGCCTGGACCTGCTAAACAACTGCAACAAAAACATAGCCGATGTTGTGGCAGGCACCTGTAGTCCCAATTACTTGGGAGGCCGAGGCAAGAGAATGGCCTAAGCCCAAGAGCTGGAGGTTGCTGTGAGCTGTGATGCCATAGCACTCTACTGAGGGTGACATAGTAAGACTGTCTCACAAAACAAAAAGAGGCTCAGCGCCTGTGGCTCAAGTGGCTAAGGTGCCAGCCACATACACCTGAGCTGGCGGGTTCGAATCCAGCCCAGGCCCGCCAAACAATAATGACAGCTGCAAACAAAAAATAGCCAGGCATTGTGGCAGGTGCCTGTAATCCCAGCTACTTGGGAGGCTGAGGCAGGAGAATTGCTTGAGCCTAGGAGTTGGAGGTTGCTGTGAGCTGTGATGCCACAGCACTCTACCCAGGGTGAAAGCTTGAGGCTCTGTCTCAAAAAAAAAAAAAAAGAAACAAATGGAAGCCTCCTAGAACCAGGCAGGGAGGCCCTTCCTCCCAAGCCTCTATTAGCAAAGCTCAGCTTTAGGCCAGGTGCACAAAAGAAATGCCTGCTGGGTCCAGCTCTGTTATCACAAAGCAGGCAGTGAGGGAGGTAATTTGGAGCTGGAGATTAGACACTGGTAGCTGGCACCTTAATTCACTTATGTGTTTATTTTATGTCCCCTGCACCTTTAGAATGTAAACTCCATGAGACATTTTGTGGTTTTACCCATTGTTGCACTGCTGGTGCCTAGAAGAATCCTTGGCATGTAGAAATTGTGCAAACATCATTGAACAGATGAATAGATTTATTTTATTCCTTTAAAGCCCACATATTAAATCATTCCATGGAAACATACACTGTTATTTAGTCATCATTATTTTGATGGATGCTAAGATGTTTCCAAGGTTTTAAGTAAACCAGGATTATCACTGGCCATCACCCCTAGTTCCTGTCAGGGTATGTCTCCTGGGGACAGTCCTAGGCTTTATGTGGTTTTGAGAAAGTATTTATGCTTATTGTGGTTTTTCAAATTAAACTTTTTATTCTGAGATAGTTACGGATTCCATGTAGTTGTGAGAACACATACAGATATCCTGTGCATCTTGATCCAGTTTGCTCCAGTGACATCTACCAACCCGCAGGACAATGCCACAGCCAGAAGACTAACGATGGGACAGCTGTGACAGAACGTTCTCTCATCACGAGAGCCCAGGATGCCCTTATGGCCACACCTGCCTCCCTCTGCCCCACCCCTCTCTTCAATCTGTTCTCTATACTGTAATAATGTGGTCATTTCAGTAATGTTGAATACAGAGAAACACCTCCTACATAAAATTAGGGGACCGGCTTCCTTTCCCATTCAGGATAATTAATTCTCTGGAGAGTCGCCCAGCTTGTCACATTTATTAATAGTTTATTCTTCATTTCTGAGTAACTTTCCATGTTATGGACATACCACAGTTTGTTTAACCATCACCTGTTGAAGGGCATCTGTGTTTCTACTTTGGGACTCTTATAAATAAAACTGCTATAACATTTACCCATATTTTGTCATGTGGAATGTGTTCCTATATAAAATGTACACACATATTTTTGACCCAAACCTTCGGGGAAACACCCCTGGAAAAAATGGCCGAGAGAGACACATCTGGAGAGGGCTAACACTCCCCTGGTAAGTGTGCAGATGGCGCCATCCTCCCGAAGCTGCCCATTTTGTGAAGTCTGCCTCTTTCCTCTCTCCCCCGACCCCTTCCCTCCCCACCACATTGTTGTTCAGGGCCTTGGCAGAGATGGCCACATGTGTGGCTGGCACACAGGGAGGGTGGGAGCTTCTGAGACCGCTTTGCCTGCAGGCAGCCAGGTGGGACCCTGGGGCCTGTGTGGGGTTACCAGTCCCCTCACATGGCCAGGCCTCGGGCCTTGGCCATCACCGCACACAGCCCCACCTGCTTCATCAGCCCCACCACCACCCACTCCAATTGCTGCGCTTAGTGGAGGCTGCTCTGGCCTGCTCCCACCAGATCCTGGATCCTGGACTGGAGCCCTGTGGGAGAGGGTGCAGCACCCTGGGAGGGCCACTGGGCTCACCCTCCCCCACCAACCCATACTACCCAGGTACAGGCTGGGTGTGGTGGCTCACACCTGTAATCCTAGCACTCTGGGAGGCTGAGGCCAGTGGTTTGCTTGAGCTCACAGGTTCAAGTCCAGCCTGAGCAAGAGTGAGGCTGAGGAAATAAATGGAGGCGAGGTCCAGGTCTCATGGGAGAAGGTGTGGTTGCAGCCCTAGGGGTGGTGGAGAAGTTTGTTTGGTTTCTTGGGGCCATAGCTGGTCCAGGTCAGGACAGAGGCTACTAAACATGAAAAATTGAGGCAAGAGGATCCCTTGAATTTGAGGTTGCTCTGAGTTATGACACCACGGTACTCTACTGAAGGCAACAAAGTAAAATTCAGTCTTAAAATTTAAAAAAAATTGGGGCAAAAAGTCCACATTATACATGGCAAAATATAGGTTTTGAACGAAAATGAGTTTTCATTTATCTGGAACAAATTCCTAGGAGTGTGACTGCTGGATCACAGGCTTATTACACGTTCAGTTTTCTTCTTCATCTTCTTTTTTTTAACCTGCTAAACCATTTCCCAGAAACCACCCCGTTTCCATGAGTCCTCACCAGACTTTGGTGTTGTCACTATGATTTTATTTTAGTCATCTGGATGGGGATGTAGTGATGTACCATTGTGGGTTTTATTTGTATTTCACTAACGACTAGGGATATTGAACATTTTCCCTTGTACTCATTTTCCATCCGTATATCCTCCGTGGTGAAATACACCTTCCCGTCTGCCATCCATTTCCTACTTTTCAAACTGTGGATTTATGAAATTTCTGTGTAAAATCTAGAAACTCGTCCCCTGTTGGATATGTGGCTTATAAGTATTTTCTCCTGATCTTTAGTTTATCTTTTCTTTCTCTTAACAGTGTCTCTTACAGAGCAAAAGTTTTTAATTTTCATGGAATCTGTTTTATCAATTTTACCTTCCATGGATCATACTGAAAACTCCTGATCTAGCTCCATCTCCCAGAGATTTCTCTCTCTCATTTTCTAAAAGTTTTATAGTTTTATGTTTTACTTTTCAGTCCGTTAACTCTTTTGAGGTAGTTTTTTATAAGACGAGAGACCTTATGCTTCTTTTTCTTGTCATTTGTCCATAGATATGCAGTTGCTCCAGTACCATTTGCTGCAAAGGCTATCTTTCCCACACTGAATTTTGCATCTTTGTAAAAAAAATTGTTATGTGTAGCTGCGCAGGTCTATTTCAGGATTCTCTATTATGTCTGCCCCATTGATCTATGCACCTGTCCATCCACCAATACCTTACAGTCTGGGTCACCATAGCTATATAGTAAGCCTTGAAATTGGATATCCTGATTCCTCCCACTTTGTTCTTTTTTAAATAAAATTATTTTATCTATTCTGGTTCCTTTTTCTTCCCACCAAATTTTGGAATAATCTTGTCCATATCTATACAAACTCTTTCTGGAACTTTGATAGAAGTTCTTTTCAATCTTTATATCATTTGAGAGAAATGACATCTTTACTATGCTGAGTCTTCTAAGCCACGGATTCAGTGCATCTTTCCACTTGGTTAGGTTGTCTTTGATTTATTTTGTCATCATCGTGTTGTTTGCACCATGTAGATCCTACGCATGATTTGTTAGGTCTATGCCTGGGTGTCTCGGTTTTTTTTTTTAGATATTATAGATGATATTGCGTTTTTAATTTTAGTGTCCCTTGCTAGTATGTAGACATACAGCTGATTTGTACATGTGTTACCTTGCATCCTGAAACCTTGCTGAACTTACTTATTAGTTCTGGGTTTTTTTATTTTGTTTTGTTTTTAGGTCCTTTGTATTTTCTACATAGGGAATTGTGTCATCTGCAAATAGAAACAGTTTTATTTCTTCCTTCCTAATCTGTATATCTTTTACTTCTTTTTTAAAAGCCTTTACTACCCTGGCTAGAACTTTCTGCACTATGTTAAATACAAGTGGTAAGAGGAAATACCCTTGCCTTGTCCCTGATGTCAAAGAGAGCATCACGTCTTTCCCCATTAGGAATAATGTTGACTGAAGATCTCTTGGACAGGCTTTTCATCAAGTTAAGGAAGTTCTCTTCTATTCCTGTTTTTTGAGTATTGAGTTTTGGCAAATGCTTTGTCTGCATTGATTAATATGGTCATGTACTTTCTCTTCTTCGTCTATTAATAAGGTTAATTTTTAAGTATTGAACCTGGTTTCTGTCCCTGGAATAAACTCTTTTTCATCATAGTACATAATTCTTTAAATGTATTAATTTGCTAATATTTTGCTAAGGATTTTTGTGTCTATATTCATGAGAAATCTTGTTCTGTCGCTTTCTTTCTTCTGCATTGTCTGTTTTGGTTAGAAAGTGTTCCCTATCTGGGATTTTCTGGAAAAGATTCTGTAGAGTTGATATTGTTTCTTTATTAAACACTTATTAGAATTTCTGGTGAAACCATGTGCACATGGAGAATTCTTTTACGAGGTCTTTTAAATTTAAATTTGAACTTCTTTAATAGTCCTAGGACAACTCAAGTTATCTATTTTTTATTGGGAGTGTGTTTTTTGAGAAATTGGTTCACGTCATCTGTGTTGTCAAGTCACATGTGTCGTTCTGTTCATGGTAACCTTTACCACCATTCAGTGTCAGCAGCCTGCAGAGATAGTCTTTGTTTTATTCCAGATGTTGATAATTTATGTCTTCTTTCTTCTTTTCTTTCTCAACTTTAAGGAATTGCCTCAATTTTATTGATCTTTCCAAAGGATTCGCCCTTTGTTTCATTGTTTTTCTTTATTGTTTTCCTATTTTCAAATTTGTTGATTTCTGCTTTTATCCTTATTTTTTCTTTTACTTGCTTTGGGTTTCTTTTTTTCTTTCTTTTTTTTTTTTTTTTTTTTTTTGAGACAGAGTCTCACTTTGTCACCCTGGGTGGAGTGCCACAGCATCACAGCTCACAGCAACCTCCAACTCTTGAGCTTAAGCGATTCTCTTGCCTCAGCCTCCCAGGTAGCTGGGACTACAGGTGCCCACCATAATGCCTGGCTATTTTTTTTTTCTTGCAGTTGTCATTGTTGTTTAGCTGGCCTGGGCTGGGTTCGAACCTGCCAGCTCTGGTGTATGTGCCTGGCTCCCTAGCCACTTGAGCTACAGGCACCGAGCCTGGGTTTCTTTTGATCTTCTTTTTCTAGATTCTTGAAGTGGAAGCTGAGATGAGTGATTTTGGACTTTTCCCCATTTCTAATGTATGCATTTAGTGCCATAAATGTCTTTCTTAGCACTGTTGTCCTGCAAATTTTAATATATTGTACTTTCATTTTTGTCTAGTCCAGAGCGTTTTTCTCATTTACCTTGAGACACTCTCTTTGATCTGTGGATTGTTTAGCTGTGTGTTGTTTAGTTTCTAAGCATCTGAAGAGAAACTTCCTGTTACCTTTCTGGTATCCATTCCTAGTTTGATTTTATAAGTGGCCAGAAAACACACTCTGTGTTATTTAAGTCTCAAAAATGAGTTGAGGTTCATTTTATGATCCAGGATATGATCTATCTTAACACATATTCTGTGGATACTTGAAAAGAATGTGTGCAGTGCTCTTGGGGGGGTGTGTTCTTCAAGCCCGTGAGACAGTGTGGGCTGGTGATGTGTTCGAGTTCTTGGTTGTTCCTGCTGGTTTTCTGTCTAGTTCTATTCATCATGGAGAGAGAGGAGGGTTGAAATCTCCAATTATAATTGTGGGTTTTTCTGCTTCCCCTTTCAATTCTGTATGTTCTGCTTCCCATACTGGGCAGCTCTATCATGTGGGATTGAGCTCAAATGATACATTTGGGATCACGATGTCTTCTTTGTGAACTAGCCTGTTTATTATTATGTAATGTGCCTCTCTATTACTTTTTCTTTGTTTTCTTTGTTCTGAAGTCTATTTTATCTGTTATTCCTTGGATTAATATTTGTATCTCTCCTCATGCTTTAACTTTCTTTCTTCTTTTTTTTTTTTTTTCCTTTTTTGCAGTTTTTGGCCAGGGCTGGGCTTGAACCCACCACCTCTGGCATATGGGGCCAGCACCCTACTCCTTTGAGCTACAGGTGCCACCCCATGCTTTAACTTTCAACATGCCCTTATTGTCAAACTTAAAGGAAGTTCTCTGTAGACAACTTATAGTGGTATCGTGGCTTTTAATTAACTCTCCCAATCACTGTCTTCTAACTCAGTGGTTCTCAACCTTCCTAACGCCACAACCCTTTAATACAGTTCCTGGGGGTCACGACCCACAGGTTGAGAACCACTGTTCTCATTGGAACATTTAGACCATTTACATTTGATATAACTATAATACGTTAGGGCTTGTTTTATTTTCCTAGGGTTGCTATAACAAAATATCACAAACTGAGCAGCTTAGAACAGAAATTTATTCTCTCACAATTATGGAAACCAGAAGTCTGAGATCAAGTAAGATTTGGAGGGTAGAATAAGCAGGAAGAGATATGTTAATAATAATAAAAGGTTACCCTTGCAGGCGATTGGGATTCGGTTCTCCTGAAGACTAGCTTGGGAAATAGGGAGGAGCCATATCAGATTGTCCCACTGAAAAGGAAGAGCCCAGGCCATTTATTCCACCTGTTACTGTCCGTATGAACTTGATATATTAATTCACCTGCACATCTGGGTTTCACTGGTCAGGAAAAGAACAGAAGAAAGGATGCAGGCCCCCTTATGGTGGGATGCTGTGGATACGTCCGTATGCCAGGAACTGTACAACACCTGCAGGGTGCTGAGAGGGCTGGCCATCAACTCCTTCAACCACAGTCCACCACTATGCTGCACAGAACCATCTCATGTTCCAAATCAGGTCCATCTGTAACCAAGGCTTCTGGGTAGGGATTGGCCACAGTCTCTAAAATAATGAAAACAGATGGTTAGAGTCCAGGTGGTCTTGTAGCTTAATTGACATTCATCCTAAGCTTCTCCCTTACATTTTCTAGATATGCCTCAACCCCAGCCAGCACACACTCGGGTCTGGGTGTTTGTTTGACAAGGTCATCGAGATCTTTTTTTTTTTTTTTGAGACAGAGTCTCACTATGTTGCCCTGGGTAGAGTGCTGTGGCATCAGGGCTCACAGCAACCTCAAACTCTTGGGCTTAAGCGATTCTCTTGCCTCAGCCTCCCAAGTAGCTGGGATCACAGGCGCCCGCCACAACATCCAGCTATTGTTTTGTTGCAGTTGTCATTGATGTTTAGCTGGCCCGGGCTGAGTTCAAACCTGCCACCCTTGGTGCACATGATTGGCACTGTAACCACTGTACTACCTGCACTGCCCATCAAGACCTTCTTATGATCAAATGTTGAGTCAAGCTCAGACACTGCTTGCTTCAGTGAGGCACCTAGGAATTAGCAGTCGTGAGAAACCATGACCACCCCGGTACTCAAGGGCAAGGGCAGTGAGGGGTGTCACCAAAGAGAGTGAGCTGTGGAGCAGGGGCAGCCAGCAGAACTCTCATCAGAAGGAGCACAGCCATCCAGAGAAATGCCCCAGGCCGTGGAGCGGTGGGTCAGGGTCTCTCCCCCTTCTGCCCAATGTTCTCACAAGGGGTCTGCATGAGTTGACCCCGACCTCCTGCCAGACTCCCTGCCTGCCATGGGTTGACCCCAACCTCCAGTCCTGCTATTTCCTGATGGTGTCCCCTACCAGCTGAACCCTACTAGGGTCTAAAAAGAATATAGTTACAGAACTCCTAGAGCTCAGGCCATGGGGACTCAAGGGGAGCTGGGTGAGTGACGGAAGGCACGGGTGGCAAGCACACGGAGCGTCAGCCTCACGGGGGACAGCCTTGTCCTCCCACCTTCTGCACGTGTTGTCCTTCTACCCTTTTCAAGGATTTTGTTAAAGGTGCCAATGTCATAAAGTACCTAGGTGATGATTCACATGTAACAAGGAAGTGCAGGTGCCTGGAGCACATCAACGAGAACAGGTGGCGGACAAGTCTTCCACTGATGCAGAAGGGCCAGCCTGCTGCTGATCTCAGCTTCTTCAAGAGCCTGGGCCCTGCCCTTTCCCGGTCCACAAGAAGTGTGGGCTTCCTGCTGGGCAGCACCTTCCACACTGGGGTCAATAGCAGGTGTGCTGTATCTTTGGCGCAGCCCCTTGGGCTGTTAGGGAGGGTGGATTAGTTAGTATTATTTGGCAAGTACTTTGGGGTCCAATCTTGGGCCAGAGAGGCACAAAGATGCCATTATATGGCCCCAGCACCTGTCTCAGAGCCTGGGTCAGTGGTGGGTCTTAGGGCAGATGATGCAGACCTGGGAACTACAGAGACAAGGAGAGAAAAGGCAATTCTTGCTCAAAGAGGCCAGGGATAAGGCCAGCAGAGCACCCAGGGGAGCTCAGCCGGGGACTCTGACCGCAGCTGGCAGGTGGCCTCCTGGTACCTCACTGGGCCCATTTATTTATCTACAAGACTGAGACGCAAGGCCTGTCTGATGGTGAGACTGGGTAACAAACACAAACAAGAAAGAATGAACAATGGCTAGGCGCCCATGGTTCAATGTTTAGGGCACCGGCCACAGACACTGAGGCGGGTTTGAACCTGACCCGGGCCTGCTAAACAACAATGGTAACTGCAACAAAAATAGTCGGGCATTGTGGAGGGCACCTGTCATCCCAGCTACTTGGGAGGCTGAGGCAAAAGAATCACTTAAGCCCAAGAGTTAGAGGTTGCTGTGAGCTGTGGTACCACAGAACTCTACCCAGGAGGACATAGTGAGACTCTGTCTCAAAAAAAAAAAAAAAAAAAAAAGGAAAAGAAAGAATGAACAAATAATTCAGAAAGTAACAAACACTCTATGAAAACACAGACAGGCTGGGGTGCAACATGAAGCCAAATGGGGGAGGTCATGTTGTCCCAAGTGGGGCCAGTGATATTTAAAATGACCCTGAGCCAGAAAAAAAGTGTCCTCCCTCACCCCAGGAAGCTTCAGGTGGAGCCCCTGGACAAGGTGGGTTCTCAGGCCAGTGAGAACCCCCTTGGGTTCCAGGGGGCGGGGGCGCAGCAGATGGCAGGCCCGGGTCTCTGTGGGGCTAAAGCTCAGTCCCTGTCTCATCAGCAGGAAGCGAGGAGGCCGGTGCCCCCACAGAGCTCTCCAGGACCCTAGTCATGGTGCTGGGAGGAAACAGGTGGCAGAGGAAGCGTCACAAAGCTGTGGCCTTCCCTCCCTGCCCCCGCTCTAACAAGGCCCCTCCCGCGTGTTGGTGAGTGAGCACGTCTGGGGGGGAGAACACTGGACATCATCACATGGCTTTTCTTCTCTGGGTGGCACTCAACTGCCATTCATCAGATCCCAACAATAGCGACAGTCCACCTTCTCGGAGGAGGATTGGCCACAATGGGTGGGGGAGGGGTGGGGTCTGTGCCAAGTGCTCACAAGCCACCGGCCAGGGCTATAAAGAGCATTGCGAGGGTAGCCAGCACAGCCACCAGACGCTCCAGGTGACCTGCTGAGGCTGTGAGCAATAGCCCTGGAGATGAAGGCCCTGCTCCTGACAGCCGTGCTCGGCCTGGTCGCTGCCCTGTCCTTGGCCCTGGAACATCAGGATGTGAGCTGGGCTCCCACCCTGTGGGAGGGTGAAGGAGCGAGGCTGGGGAGGTGGCCAGGGGCCCTGTTCTAGGAGGTGTCCTTTAAGGCCAGCTCTGACCCTGCTCTCGCAGCCTAGAGTGTTCAGAGAACGGGGCCCTGTTGTCCTGGGGCAGACACAGCCCCCAAAGAGGCAGGCTCAGCTCAAGATCCTGCTGCGCTGTCTCCCAAAGCCCAAGGCCTTGCAGGGAGGGCTCATCCGGTGCCAGGCCTGGTCCATCAGGGCCAACACCCTCTGTCAATGGAGCCTGGGAGGCTGAGGGCTGGGCTGGCTGTACCTGAGCGTGGGGTGCAGGGTTTGGGGTGCAGGGTGAAGATGTGCCCAGCCTGACTTTGGGGCTGCCGCTGGGATGCTGGGTTGGGGGACAGCTTGGGCTGGTCCAAGGGGAGCTCATGGCCTGGGCTGCTCCAGATCTCAGGGACTTGGTACGTGAAGGCCGTGGTGACTGACAACGACCTGCAGAAGGACAACAGGCTCAGGAAGGTGTTCCCTGTGAAGGTGACAACCCTGGAAAATGAGGACGTGGAAGTCACAATCACCTTCATGTGAGTGTCGCTCCTCAGCCTCCTGAGGCTGCTTTCTCTCCCCCTCCCCAGCCCTGCGTGGGGCCCCTCGTTTCATTTGTGGTGAAAATCCCTGACTCTGAGTGGAGATAGCTGAGCACCCTCGAGCTCCATGGGGGTGGCAGTGGTCTGGGAGGTTAGCTGAGGACGGCTCAGGGGTGTCCTGGGGGCAGTGGTCTGGGTGACACACCAGGTTAGCTGACGATGGCTCAGGGGTGTCCTGGGGGCAGTGGTCTGGGACGTTAGCTGAGGACAGCTCAGGGGTGTCCTGGGAGCAGCCGCTGAGTGCCTCCTGTTTTCCAGGAAGGAAGATAAATGCCACCAGAAAACAATTCTGATGCAGAAAACCAACGAGCCTGGCAAATACACAGCCGGTGAGTCCAGCCCGGCTGCACCAGCCCCACTGCAGCGGGGCACACCTGGGCAGCCTTTCTGCTAGAAGGCTCTGCCCTGTCCACCTCCCCCTTCTCAGGGGCCTTCTGACCGGATCATGCCTTCCCTCTGGGTGGTCTCAGCTGTTGACCCATGGGGGCAGAGGGTTAGAGGCGGGAGTGGTGCAGGGCAGCTGCTCGGAGTTTCTCTGATGTTCCCTGGCCTCTTGTGGTCCCAGTGTCGGGGGAGCGGGGAGCCCTGGAAGAGTGTCCCACAACGTGATCTGCAGCAGCCCCTGTAGGAAAGACGACACCACAGACCCGTTTTCTCTGCCACCCACAGATGAGGGCAGGATGTTCCTCCAGGTGCAGAAGCTGCTGGGGACAGACCACTTTGTGTTTTACTGTGAAGACCAGAGGCGTGGGAGGCTGCATCGCATGGCACAGCTCATGGGTGAGGGCCCTTGGAGACCAGGTCTCCTGCCCACGTCTCCATGTCCAGAAGCCAGTGGAACCGACCTCAGCCACACCACCACAGGGGATAGGAATCTGCTGGCCTCTAAGTTCCCGCAACAGTGTGGGCTGGGCTGTGGGCTGGGCTGTGGGCAGGGGCAGTGTAGGCCACTTACCAGGGTGCTCTGGACACCATAGCCGCCAAGTTATACTTCCTCAGGTCTCAGTTATCGGGGAGGGGGGTCACCTCATGTAGGGGTGGTGCCCTGACAGAGGCCTTCATGGGGCAGGGACCCTCCAGGGTGGTAGGGCAGCTCAATGCCTCTAGGACACAAGGTCCTTCCAGGTCAGGGTGTGACACTGCAGGGTGGCACTTGGAGCCACTCAGGTCCCCTGGGGTTGCTCAGAAGCTCACAGACTCCCCAACACCGTCTCCCTTCCCAGGGCTGTGTCAGCTGGGCAGTGGCCATCTCCTCCATACTCCAAACCCACCCCAGACCTCCGTGTCCACCCTTGGGTCGTGTGCTCTAGGACGAAGTCCCCCACAGGCTGTGGCCATCTCCCAGTATCTGCTCTCTGCTCACCTACCCTCCCCACCCAGGCAGGACTCTTGATGCTAACCCCAAGGCCCTGAGAGAATTCAGGAAAGTTGTGCAGCGCAGGGGGCTCCTGAAAGACGAGGACATCTTCATGCCCGTGCAGATGGGTGAGAGGACAGCTTTGCCCACGGCCCCTGTGCCCTGTGTCTCGCGACCTCCAGGTTACCCTATGACCCCTGTATTGCCCCAAGTCCCCTCACAGGGACACCAGGGCCCTGCCTTGGATCTTGGTCACTGGTGGGTCTGAGCTGGGCTGTCATGGGGTGTGGGCCCGCGTCCAGGCATCTCCTCACCCTGGGTCTTTCTTGGTGTCTACAGAAAGATGTGTCCCCAAACGCGTCTAGGGTAAGTAACACTTTGGGAGCCACCTGAAGAACCCAGAGCCCTGGGTTCCCCAAGGGAGGGTCTGTCTGCATGGGCCCCCTTCCATCCCACACAGGCAGGAGCAACCCCACCCTGGGCCAGGCAGGAGGTCAGCACCTCGGGGTCTGTCCCCGTGAATTCCCAGGACATCAGGAAATCCTTTTGTCCCCTAAGCCCTGCATCTTGGCCCATGGAGGTCTTCATGGGCTCTTCCAGGGCCCAGGCCTGCAGGGAGACCCCCAACATGGCAGCTCGGCAGTATCCACCCCTGCACTGGTCCCACTAGGTCCCCCTCACACACTTTCCAGAGTCCTGCCAGGTCCTAGGAGGTCTGGATCACTCTCAGGCCCCATGGCTGCCCAGCAGTGACCAACATGGGGCCTGAGGCAGCTTGGAGTGGAAACTCTGCCAGATGTCTGCCCCCTCTGTGGCCCTCCAACCTCTGCTCCCAGCCCTCCAGCCCCAACCTCTGTTCCTCTTCCCAGCTCTGGAGCTCCTGGGTCTATACCTCCAGAGTCTACCCTGCTGCCCAGTGGAGCCCCAGCTCACCTGGACCTGCCTCCCACCACCCCCTCCCTTACCCCTCCCCACCTGACTCCAAATAAAGAGCTTCAGCAGCCACTCTGCACTCACCTGTCTGTGAAGGGATCTTGTGTTGGCTGTTGGGGGCTGCTGGGAGAGGGAGCCACCTGGGAAGCTGGGAAGATGCTGGACCCAGCAGGGGTCAACCCCAAGAGACAGCATCTCACAGGCCCAAGGGTTGTGTAATTAATACAATTCCTGTGGGTCGTGACAGGTTGAGAACCTGTCCTAGAGGGTCCCTGCAGAGCCACCACTGGAGAGGCTCAAGCTCGGCTTGGTTTTGTTTTTTTGTTTTGTTTTGTTTTGTTTGAGACAGAGTCTCATTTTGTCACCCTTGGTAGAGTGCCTTGGCATCACAGCTCACAGCAACCTCAAACTCTTGGGCTTAAGCAATCTCTTGCCTCAGTCTTCCAAGTAGCTGGGACTACAGGCACCTGTCACAATGCCCAGCTATTTTTAGAGACAGGGTCTCCCTCTGTCTCAGGCTGGTCTCTAACCTGTGAGCTCAGGCAATCTACTTGCCTCTGCCTCCCAAGGTACTGGGATTATAGCCATGAGCCACCACCCCCAGCTCGGCTTGGGACTACAGGGTCTGGCAGAAGAGCATTCGTGAAGGCAGCAGGGAGACTGAGTCAGGGCTGCAAACAGTGCTGGTCCTGGCAGGGCTCCCGCCCCAGCAGCGACTCAGTGGGCCCTCCGGGGCCCCATTTTGGCAGCCTGGCTTGTGGCAGGGCTTGAGTATGAGCCTTGGGGGTCTTCCCTTGTCATCCCCCAACCCCAGCAAGACAGAGCTGGCAGGGGCATCCATGGATCCGCCTCCCCACCCTGGCCTTCCCGTGGATTATCTGAGGACCAGGGTCTGTGCTGACGCTGAGCCCACAGGGACATGGGGAAGTCTGCCACTGTGGGAGAGGAGAGGTTACCTTGTCACGGGTGATAAACACACCCAGAAAATCCAAAGGGGCAAGCTTCCCAGAGGACAAGATTGCTAGGAGCCATCTCTTCCCAAGGAGCCACTGGCCCTTCAGCCAAGGGACCGGCCGTGTGACTCTCACCTGACCTACCATCCTCTCCTCACTCCTCCCAATGGCCCTGACTCTTGGGGGTGGGGGAAAAGGGCAGCTCTGATATAAGGCAACTTCCCAGGAGCCAGGTGGAGCCGGCAGAGCTGTGCATGGTGTCCAGTGGGGCAGACCTGCTCCCCCTGAAAGACAGAGGGCAATGTCTTCCCTCACTCCATGCCCCCATACAAATCCAGAAGGGGGACTTCTATGCAAAAGTAAAAGAAATAGATAAAAATATTTAACTGATCACAGGGTGGAAAAAGATTATCGAAGCATCTAAGCAATGGGGGTGAAATGCCGGTTGGAAAGAGGGATTGGACTATGAGACATGTAAGCCTGTTTCCATGGGTTTTGACCATAGGACCCTCCCAGACACCCAATATCCAAAGCAGTCAAAGACAGCTGTTAGGAGTAAATTGGGAGAACTTTCCATCCCCTGCCCAAACTCTGCAGGGCATGGGGCAGGAACTCCACAGGTGCACAATGGTCCCTTTGATGCCTAAAAATCAAGAAATCACACAAATGTGGATAAAACCCAAGTTCCTTTTCTGTTTCCTTAAAAACGAGGTTTTGTATATACGTGCAAAGGAATACGTGAGTCCCGGAGAGGGTGTACCAAGACCAGTCTCACTAACGTCATTTGTCCAACAAGGCCAGCAGCAGCGCTGCTGATTTTATGACAGCTCCCCTCAGCCAGGAGGGGGCTGAGTGTGGCACCAATTCCCAAGCATTCCAGCTGCTGCAGGGGAAGGGTGGGCTTCCGTGGGAGGAGGAGCCCCCCAAGAGAGGGGCTGAGGGCGCTGCAGGTGGAAGTGTGGCCAGTGTAGCCACAACATTGAGACCCGAGGGGACACAGCAGACCCAACTGCACCCCCCGTGGGCCCTCGAGTGGCCTCAGGAACACTCACGCCCCTCCTTGAAATCACACTCTTCTGTCACCAAGCCTGCAGGGTGTTGTTTGCCTGTGACAATTTCTAAAAAACAAAAAGGAAAGGGTGGTACCTGTGGCTCAAAGGGGTAGGGCGCCGGCCCCGTATGCTAGAGGTGGTGGGTTCATACCCAGCCCCGGCCAAAAACTGCCAAAAAAAAAAAAAGGAAAGACTTCGAGCAGAGCAGTGTTGAGCGAGGCAAGGCTCTGGCTGCTGCTATCTGTGCCGAGACACAACTGCTGTTCATCTTTCCCTCAACTCCCCTGGCCCGTGACCCCACTGGCCTGGGTCACTTGTCCAGTGATCACACCAACCTGCCCGAGGTCTGAGCCCCCTGGTGCGTTCCTTGAGGATTGTGGCTCTGCCCAAAATGTAGTTTTCATTTTATCTGAACTCAATTTATGGCTCCAACACCCATCCCCGCCCCTTCATGGGACAGTATGGCTGTCATACAGGGTCTTTGTTCCTGACAACAATACAACTAAATAAAAATTCATCAACAGAAATATTTTTTGAAAAATCCATAAGTATTTTAATACTAAATAGCATACTTCTAAATAACCCACAGGACAAAGAAGAGATAAAAAGGGAAATGGGAGGCCTAAATAAAAGAAGGTGAAAATACATGGTGAAAAATTTGCAGAACGTCACTACAGTTATAGTTAGGAAGACATGTATGCCATGAATGCCTACTTTTTAGTTTTATTGGAACTCAATTTATTTTATTTGAGCCCTGCCCAAATTGTGGAATTATGTGCAAATAAATGGGTGGTTGTTGTTTAATTCATTAAGTTTTTCAGTGGTTTGTTACTCAGCAATAGATAATTAAACATCAGCCCCTGCTAATCTTTACCTAAATTAAATTTCATTTGGGGGAGTATAAAATAGCTATGTTTTCATCCTGTTATTCCTTCTATGTTTATTATCTGTTATTATTCTGCAAAGAACATCCTCCCCCTCTCTCTCAGCATCACTATAACCTCATTGGTTTAAAAAATCGTATTCAATGTATTGTAATCCTTCCTATTCATTATGAATTTTTATAAACATTTTTCTTTTTTTCTCTAACCCAATATGACTTGTATATGAAATGTTCTTGAAGTACAATATTCATACAGAAAATTGCAGAAATTCTAGCATTCAGTGAACACAAAAGCCACTGCCCAGATTAACACATGGAGAATGGGCACCTGGCCCCTACTTGGCTACTATTATCTCCAAAGGCAGGAGTTTTCTTGATTTTTAAAATACCATAGATGAGATTTTCCTTCCCCTTCTCTCTTGCTTCCCCCCGCCCCACCCTGCTGCCCGCCTTTCCTCCCCTGGGGCAACAGTGGCTTGTGCTAGGTGTTCCTCAAACGTCTGTTGAATGAAGTCGCTGGCTCCCCTTTTAGCTCAGTTTCTTCCTCTCAGAACAGGAGGCTGATGGCTCACGCCTCTCTCTGTGCTGTGAGACTGCATGGAGTGACTTCTACCACTCCTCAGCTCCACAGGCCGGTCACCATCTCCCCCCAGCCCGCCTTGCTGAGCAAGTGAGTGTGCGGGGCTCTGCTGGAGAATGAAGGGGCTGCTTGGTGCTGGCAGGTTGGGATGGTGACTGGGCACTTGCTGGAGACTCCTACTCCAACACAGAAAATGATGCCAGGGAGATTATAACGTGAGATATTTCATAAACAAAATATTTTATTTTCCCCTCAATTGCAAAAAGCACAGAGAGGGAAACATCCAGGCTCCAGAAGCAGAAAGGGAGCTCAGAGCAGTGGTGGGGGTGAAGCCACAAGGTCCCTGAGAGCCGGAGCCAGTCCAGGCCATCAGTGGCTGTTCCAGGGCTGGAGAGGCAACCAACGTGGGGCCAGGAACAGACAGAAGGGTGCTGATCTGTGGCATCCCCACCTGCTGATGGGCACCTCCAGCCGCAGACTCCGAGTCTCTCTCTTCCTAGCTTCCAAATATCTGTGGGTTTTCTTGATAACTTCTTATTATTGATTTAATAATTTATTTCCTTGCAATAATATCATCTTAATCCTATGACCTACACAAACTCATTCTTATCCCTTAATTATGGACTATCTTGGAGATTTATGTTTCAAGTGCACTTGAAAAAAAGTGTGCTCTGAGTTGTTGAGAGCGTGTTCTCTAAGCACCAGCTAGACCAAGGCAGTCAGCATTCCTCACAGCTTTGGTGCCCCCGACACTCCGTCCACTTGTCCCAGCAGTGGCCGAGACTCTCCTGTTGTAACTTGGGTCTGTCTATTCCTGGCCTTTGTACTCTTATTTTCCGCTTCATGTGTTTTAAAGGATTTTTCTAGGTGCATACATGTTTAGGGTCGATTCTTGTAAAGATTTTATCCTTTATCCTCATGAAATGTTCCTTTTTATCTCCAATAATACACTTTATCTAGAAGTATATCAATGTAGTCCTTCCCGGTACCTTCTGATTACTGTTTGTGAGATCTTTTTCCAACCTTTCACCACCAGCTCCCTGTGTTTTAATATTTGAAGCCTGTCTCTTGTAAACAGCATGTAATTTGATTGGTCTTTGCATCCAGTTTGATAACCTTTTAATTGGAGTATTTACTCCTATTACACGTAACAAAAGCAACACATTTGGATCTAAACACGCCTTGTTACTGCTGTTTTCTTTCTTTCTTTCTTTGTAGAGACAGAGTCTCACTTTATCGCCCTTGGTAGGGTGCCGCGGCGTCACACAGCTCACAGCAACCTCCAACTCCTGGGCTCAGGCAATTCCCCTGCCTCAGCCTCCCGAGTAGCTGTGACCACAGGCGCCTGCTATTTTTTGTTGCAGTTTGGCCAGGGCCAGGTTTGAAGCCGCCACCCTTGGTATATGGGGCCGGCGTCCTGCTCACTGAGCCACAGGTGCTGCCCCTTCTTTTTTTATTTTTTTTTTTAAGACTTTATTGTTTAGAGCAGTTTTAGGTTCACAGGAAAATTGAGAGGAAGGTGCATATTCTACGCCTCCCACACGTGCACCACAGCCCCTTTGATTAATATCCCCTGCAAAAGTGTGACATTGTTGCAACTGATAAACCTACTTTGACACATTATTATCACCCAAAGTCCATAGATCCCTTAGGGTTCACCCTTGGTGTTGTATATTCCTTGGGTTTGGACAAATCTATAATGATAATTTATCCACCTTTCCTATACACCTCTACTTCCTGGGCTGCACTGACCTCCCTGCTGTCCATGTCATTGTGTGGGGGTCGCCATCGTGTTTACAAGGTGTCCTCACCTTCCCCCCTCACGTCTGAGTTAATATTACCCTGCCTTCCTCACAGCACGGAACCTTCCACCCATATGTTTTCTCCCAAGCCCTCTCATTTTGCAATTGTAGTCATACACGTTAGGTGTCTGTGTATCATTAACCATGGAAGGCATTGTCATCACTTATGGTTTTAATTAGTCAGTTGAATTTTAAACAACTTGAGAAAAAAAACGCCTTGGTGGTGACCTGCATGTGCGCCGTGTGCGCAGGCTTCCCGACAGCCGGGCGTCAGGAGCCTCTCGGCCTTCAACCTGCAGGCTCTGACAGGTCACTCTGCTCGGGAGGAGGACTCCGGCTTCCCATTTTTCTGGAGAATTTTTCAACGAGTATAGATTCGCATCTTTTTCTTTTAGTACTTTGATGATTTTGTTCTATTGCATCCAAAGTAGGATTCTTTTTAAAGAGAAATCAATACTCACATTTATCATTTTCCCCTGTACATAATGTCCCTTTTTCCTCCGGCTGCTTTTAAGATTTATCTTTGGCTTTCAGCAACTTGACTTTGATGTACCTCAGTGTAGTTTCCTTTTTTATTTATCCAACTTGGAACTTACTGAGCTTACAATTGTCTGGTAAGGTTATAAATGAGCCGAAAAATTCCCATCAGCTAGTGATGTCCCATCAGTCTGTGGTGTTTGGTGTTCACCAAGTTTGACAAAATTTTAATCATTTTTACTTGAAAATATTTTTCTGCTCCCTGGGATTTCACCTACATCGATATTGGACCACTTGACACTGGCCCTCAGTTTCCCAATGTGCCTTTTCACCTGTTTATTCCGGTTTGCCTCAGTCGGATGGTACTTTTTGAATGATCTTCTTATTCACGGTCACTCTTTTGGCAATGCTCGGTTTTCCATTAATGCCAGCTGTAGTATTTTTATTTATGTATTGAACTTTTCAGTTCTAAAATGTCCCTGTGGTCCTTTCACTGGTATTTGATGACACACACCCATACATATTGGTGTAGACATTGACATTATTATGATGCACATCCTCCTCCCGCCTCCTTCTCCCGGCCACCAAGTCCCTTCCAAGGGGGCACCGTTACTGCCATCTCATCTGTGCCTATTTATAAAGGAGGGCATATAAAGAAGTTGCAAAAAGTGCATATGAGCGGCGCCTGTGGCTGAAAGGGGTAGGGTGCCAGCCCCATATGCCAGAGGTGGCGGGTTCAAACCCAGCCCTGGCCATCAACTGTAAAAAAAAAAAAGAAAAGTGCATACGCATTTTAAGAAAGGAACAACTGTCTCCAATTTGTAATACTCAAGTCACATCTGACTTCTGCAATTACAAGAGGCCCTCAGCGTGACTTGAATTCATCCTCTGCTGTCAGTATATATTATTGCAATTTTAATGCAATTTTTTTCCTTTCTTAAAATGTGTATTCATTTTTTCAGCAGCCCCTGCACTTTTGCAAAACTAGTAGAGGGACAAGATACATTTCAGTCATGCCACCCACGCTCTGCATAACAACATGCCAGTCAACAAGGAACCAGGTTTCCAACAGTGGTCTCATGAGGTTACAACTGAGCTGAAAAATTCCCATCACCTAGTGACGTGGTAGCCCTTGTAACGTCTGGCACAACACATTACTCACGTGTTTGTGGCGGCGCTGGTGTAAATAAACCTATCGCACCGCTGGCCATGTAGAAGTCTAGCCATACAATTAGGTATAGTACATAATACTTGGTAACGATAATAAATAACCATGTTACTGACTTGTGGACTTGCTGTACTTTTCAGGGTTAGAGTATACTCTTTCTATTTATAAAAAAAAAAAAATTGACTGTAAAGCAGGCCCTGGCAGGTCCTCCAGGAGGTCTTCCAGAAGAAGGCACAGTTTTCACTGCAGGTGACAGCTCCAAGTATGTCATGGCCCCTGGACACCTTCCAGAGGGACGAGAGGGGGCTGAAGACAGGGACGCTGACAGTCCTGGCTCTGTGTCGACCTAGGTTGATGTACATTTGTGTCTTAGTTTTTAACAGCAAAGTTTAAAACATAAAATAAATTTAAAATTTTTTCCAACTACTAAAAAGCTTCTAGGATAAGGACACACAGAAAATATTTTTGCACAACTGTACAATCTGTGTTTTAAGCTAGGTGTTATTATGGTTCGTGAGTTAGAAAATTTTTACGTTCGTAAAGTAAAAATATTACAAGAAGCTAAGGTTAATTCATTCTTCAAGGAAGAACAAAGTTTTTCATCCATTGAGCATAACCTAAGTGTCCAGTGTTTATAGTCTGCAGTAGGGGACAGCGATGCCCTTAGCCTTCAGTCATCACCCCTCACTGACCACCCAGAGCAACTGCCAGTCCTGAAAACTCCATTCATAGCCAGTGCCCTGCACAGGTGCACAGTTCTTCCCTTTTCTATCATGTTTGCTGTGCCTTTTCTATGTTCAGACACACACGTACCCACACTGTGTCACAGCTGCCTGCAGGATTTGGTACTGTAACACGCTGTGCAGGTGTGTGCTTGGGGCACGGGTTATAACACAGCCCACCTGTGCAGGGGGCTGCACCTCCCAGGTTTGTGTAAGTGCCTCCGTGAGGTCTCACAGAGACCAAATCACCTGAAGACACATTTCTCAGAACTATCCCTGCTGTGAAGTGATTCGTGACTATCCATCAAGCCCCCTGCTGCAGAAGTTGTCTGGATGGGAGACAAAAGGTCCCGAGGGTTCCATCCTGACAGGGTGGCAAGAAATGGAGAGAAATGTAGGCAGAGGGCCGGTGACGGGGCCTCCCCGACAGGTGGAGCCTTCAGAAAGCTCTCACTCACGCCCACCCACAGCCTTCGCCTACCTGCTGCCAGCCCTGCCCAGTCACCCAGTGAGTCTGCACATCAGCAGGCCTCCCCCTGCGGAGAGCCTTTTGCTGGCTCTGCCGGGGTGGAGCTCACCTGTCCCCAGATGTCCTTCACTTGATCCTGGCTGCGGGGAGGGCTCCTGGTCGTCACCACTTGTCTCTGAATAATCTAGGGATGCTTGTTCTTCCGTTCTGGCAGCTTCTAAGAGTTCTTTTTATTCTTGGGGTCAGAACCCTTCCAGGATAGCCGTGGCTGTGTGTCTTTCCTCCCTGCCTTACCTGGAATGCCTGTGCATTTTTGATCCACACTCAAACTCCCCAGTGTCCCTCCTGCCAGGGGAGGTCTCGTGCCACCTGTTCCTACTCCAGCCACCTCTCCTCCTCTTGGCTCCTCTGTCCTCCTGGACGTCCAGTGTCTGCACGGAGGCCCCTGCAGCCCCAGCCGCCTCTTCCGCTTCCGCTCTGGCTGCCCGAGGTGCACCCCCGCTCGTTCCCTGTAGGGTCTATCAGCCCTGCTCCTTCCCCCCCCCCCCGCCCCCCCCCGCCCCCCGCCCGCCCAGCCCGCTGGCGTCTTGTGAAGAGCCCTGGGTTTCCAAGCCTGCGTCTTACTTTGTCCTGTGACCGCCTCTTCTCAAGCGGCATCTCACTGGTTCTTAAATCCATGGTGTCTTCTGTCCCCTCCTGCAGTTTGCTCTCCGGGAGGCTCCGTCAGCCACTGATGCCCTGCTGGCTCTCACTGTCAGCCCGCTCAGGAGTCCCTTTCCTTTGCTTGGTCCTGGGTCAGACCAGGCTGCTCAAGCCCCACCAGGGTCGTAGGTCCGCCAGTCACTGGCTCACCTCCTGCCAAGATTCCTGGAAGAAACTTTTGTCCCCACACTTCTCAGTGCAAAGGCCAGCGTCCTCCCAGCCTCAGGCTCAGGGCCCTTCACTGCAGGCCTCCCCTCTCGGAGGTGGCCAGGCTGGCCGGCCAGCAGGGCCTTGGGGCAAGTCAAAGGGGTGGCACTGCCCTTCCATGCAGAGGCCTGTGGGTCTCTGTGGGTCACGCTCCCCCCGAGAAGGACAGACATTACCTGGGCCTGGCCCCACTCGCAGGCTGCAGGGAAGCCTCCTGGGGGCTGAGCCACAAGCAGTCTGGTGCACTTTAGCCACTCCCAACACGTTTGGATATAAATTGCTATCATTATTATTCATTTCTAAATAGTTCATACAGTCCTTTCTATCCCCCAAAATATACACTATCACTTCCTAAAATCTGTTGGTGTTTTCTTTCTGATCTACATAATTGAGAAACCTTTGCGAACATTTCATATGTGTCTGAAACTAATTTGGGGTCTTTGGAGGTTTTATATCTCCATCAACAGCTATTAAGCTGCCAAGCTGACTGATGTGTAATTCTGTCCCCTGATTGACCTGTTTCTGAGATCTCTCTGTTGAACAATCCCACTTAATTTCTCAAGTTCTGTTTAAATTCAGTTAGTTTTTGCTTCATATATTTAGAATTTATAAAATTTGTTTGGTGTATCCAACCGAATGGTGGTAGTTTCTCTTCTAGGGACCGTTCCTGTGACTTTCCATTATTTTGTTTTCAACATTAGTCCCTTTTTTAAATTTTTTTATTACTTTGTTTTAATATTGGCATAGAGAAAAAAGGTTCCTTCGATGTGAAGTTCTGTGGGCTTTAGCAGGTGCGTAGACTCATAGCCACGCCATGACCAGAATGCAGAGTGCCTCCACCACCGAGAGCTTCGTCCGGACCCTCCACAGTCAGACCTGCCCCAATTTCCACACCCTGGGGACTCCCGCCCCCCTCCAGTTCTGGAGTGTGTCTTTTTTAGAATGCCACAAAAACGCAATCACATGGCAGGTAGACTTTTTAGACTGGTTTCGTTCATTCAGCATGATGCCTTTGAGGGTGAGTCACGCTGTCAAATGAATCACTAGTTTGCCCCCCTTTTGTTGCTGAGAATGCTCCATTGCCTGGAAGGACAACTTGACCCGCCGGCGACCAAGGCATTTGATGTTTCCAGATTTTAGCAATTATGAATGGAGCTTTGATGGACATTGATGTACAAGTTTTAGTGTCCTCCTATATTTTCACTTCTTTTGCATAAATTTCTCTGAGAGAAACTGCTGGTAAGTTTCTCTCCAAATTTATAAGAAATTTCCAAACCGTTTTCCAAAATCATGGCACCATTTTATGCTCTTATCAGCAGTGGACCAGCCCCTGTTACTCTGCGCCCTCACCAGCATCTGACATTGTGAAGATTCTTTCAGAAAAATGTCTTGCCACTCTGTTAGATGGGCGAGGGTGTCCCCGACAGTTCTGACATGCATGTCCCTGATAGCTGGGATGCTGTGCACCAGCTCCCGTGCCATCCTCCTGTCTTCTTTGGCCAAGTGTCTGTTTAAGAATTTTGTTTACTTCCACTGAGTTATTTGCTTTCTTAATCTTGAAGTCTGACACTTCCTTATATGTTTCTTTCTTTGGGTTATGCAATTTGCAAAGGTATTTTTCGTTAAGTATGTGGCTTTTGAAAAAATTCTCCTGACAATGTCTTTTGCAGAACAGAAATGTTTATTAATTTTTTTTAATTCAGATTACTATGAAGGTATGATGATTAGGTTACGTTGTATTATTTTTTTAATTCAGATTACTATGAAGGTACAATGATTAGGTTACGTTGTGAGTGTTTCTGAAGGTAAAGTTCAAGTTGCAGTCGAGGCAGTTGAGCCTGGGGACACAGTCTTCACAATGTGTCCGGCGGTGAGAGCCTACCGACCCTCTCCCTCCTCCCAGCTCCCCCACTTGAATATACTTATGTTATTCTCTCGTAGTTGTTTTTTAATAATTCATGTTAGTACTGAGAACATTGGATACTTGCTTTTCCATTCTTGTGATACTTTACAAAGAAGAACATGCTTCAAATCCACCCAGGTAAATACAAAAGGTGTAAAGTCACCGTCGTTTTTGTAGCTGAAGAGTACTCCACGGCATACACATACCACAGTTTATTGATCCATTCATGGGTTGATGGGCGCTTGGGTTGCTTCCATGTCCTGGCAATTGTGATATATCAGAGCTTATGAAGTTGGAGTCACTCAGGAAACTGAGAGCAGAAATTTTGTTTGTTTTATTGTTGGGGATTTATTGAGGGTACAAGAAACCAGGTTACACTGATAGCATTTGTTAGGCAAAGTCCCTCTTGCAATCGTGTCTTGCCCCCAAAAGGTGTGCCACACACCAAGACCGCACCCTCTCCCTCCTTCCCTCTCTGAGAGCAGAAATTTTTAATGCTGATGAAGCCAAATTCATTGCTCTCCCTTTAATGAATTATCCTTCGGGTGCCCTAAGAATTCCCTCCCTAACCCCAGGTGGTGGCAATCTGTCCTTTGGTTTCCTCTGAACAGTTTGTAGAGTTACCTTACCTTACCGTGACCTGCGATCACTTTAGAGCTAATTTCATATAAGGGAGTCCTGCAGCTTACATCCAGGATTGTTGATTTTCTTGGACGCGCACTTGTTCCAACACCATTGGTTGAAAAGACTATCCTTTGTCCATAGAATTGCTTTTGTACCTGTGTCAAAAAATAAGTTGGCTCCTTCTGTGCAGCTCTGTTCCCAAATTCTCCATCCTGTTCCATTGTGTGTGTGTCCAGCCCTTTCCAACACACACACACACCCTTTATAAACAGATGTGGAGAAAACGATTCTTATCAGCCCAGCGTGGCTGACTCCCTGGTCACCCTCGCGACCTGCCAGCACTTCTGTTGTGTTCCTTCCCAGCAGTGCCTTGGCCGGCCTCACAGCGCCCCTGAGTGTCTAGGCTCCTTCTGAGAGTGGGCCAGTGCAGTGGAGTCTCTTGGGAACTGGAAGGTCAGGGGTCCAGAGATCTCCTCTCTGAGATCCCCAAGTGAGTGGGATCCTGCTGTCACTGGGACAAGGTCAACATGACAGAGCACCTGAGTCTTTCCCTCTGGCCCTGGGAGGATTAGACCTGCCCACTCGTCTCTGGACTGAGAAGGAGGGTGCTGGCCCTGTCCATCTCTGCCTGGCAAGGCAGGTGTTATTCAACATAACCCTCCTGGTAATTACCAGGGTCAAGCTGACACCCATGGTTCTGTCACTCGGGGTTGAGAGTGTGCAGGAGAGGCAAACTCTGGGGCTGAGAGGCACAAAGACGCCTTTGTAAGCCCTGGCATCCACCTGCAGCCCCTGAGCTGCTGCTGGGGTCAGTCCTGGGTCCCAGGACAGATGCTCTAAGCCTAGGAACACCCCAGCCCCTGGCTCAGAGAGCAGCAAGGCTCAGGTCAACAGTCCCAACCCCTGAGCCTGACCTCTGGCGTCCGTGCCTGTCACCTCGCCCACACCTGGACTGGAATGGAGACAGGGCTACCGCAGGAAGGTTCTGGAGGGCACAGAGTCAGAAACAACAGGGAGGCCAGGGTTCCCAGGGCAACGACTGAGCCTCTGTCAGAGAGCAGGCTCCTTCCTGCAGGTACAAAGTCCCTACTCTCAGGCAGCTTAAATTCTACCAGGTGAAGATGGCAGTAAACAGGAAGGCAAACAACCAACGGGCCCTTCTGGAGAGAGGCCGTGCTGCAGTGGGCTAAATGGAGCCCCGGGAAGGAACGCCCACCCGGAGCCACGAATGAGAGCTTACCTGGGGAAAGGCTCTTTCCTGCCATAATTAAGTTAAGGAGCTCTTGATAACCAGTTTGATGTAACTGTTTCAAATTGTATAGAAAACCAGCACATTGTACCCCATAAGTGCAATAATGTACACAGCTATGATTTAATAAACAAAAATAAAAATCTCTAGAACCCGCACCCTGGTTTCAGGGTGTCTCTTCAACGGGAAGGCAGAGGGAGATTTGGGACACAGAAGAAAAGGCCACATGAAGATGGTGCCACAAGCCACAAGCTGAGGGTGCCTGGGGCCACCAAGCACTGGAAGGAGCAGGAAGGGTCCCCAGGAGCCTCCAGGGGATCCTCTGCCCACTCCTGACTACCAGAATGTGGACTTCCTACCTGAGAGATGAAACCTTTCTGTTGTTTTTAAGGCCCAGCCTGTGGCGATGACCCGGTTTTTGGTCATTCGTTGCATCAGCCACCGGAAGTGCTCCCAGACACCGCAGAAAGGCAAGCATGGACTGTGACATGCTGGGGCAGGGTGACATTTCCACAGCATATCTGGGGACCGCTCCCTAAGCTGGGCCCAACTCACAAAACAGGCCCTTGCAGGATGACTAGAGAGATGTCCCAGGCACAGGTACCCCAAGTTTGAGTGGGCCAGGCCCAGCTGGGCTGAACTGAAAAACTTCCCCTCTGCAAACTCTAAACCCTTCCTCCATCACCCCCGGCTCAGACCTCGCAGCTTCCCCTGCGGCCCCTCCCCCATTTGGTCCACATCCTCCTCCACTCAGGCCAGGGTGGGAATTAGCACCCGGGGAGGACAGGGTGCCTGTTGGTCCCTTAGGGCTTAATTAGCAGTTATTCAAAACAACGGCAGTCCCTGCCAGCTGGCCAAGGTCGTGGTGGAAGGGACAGGACAGTGGTCTGTGCCAAGTTGCCCGGGGACCCTGAGCCACCCGGTATAAAGGGCAGCCACCAGAGAGTGGAAACAGCTTCTCCCAGCGCAGCAAGGGACCTGTCGGCAGCCGTGTGCACACCCTGGAGATGAAGACCTTGCTCCTGACTCTCGGCCTTGGCCTAATAACTGCCCTGCAGGCCCAGGACCCCATGGCCTTGGACTCCGAGGAACTAGATGTGAGGCTGGGTTGGGCAGTACGCGAAGGAGAAGCCAAGACCAGTGTGCAGAGGCGCACCCCACCCCCCCGGGGCCCAGGCTTCTGTGCTCAGGAGCTAGATCCTACTTAGGGCTCTGACTGCCCCTCCCAAGAGGCAGAGGGAGCTGGAGGGTCTGGAGCCCCAGGACCTCCTGCCTGTGTCATCTGCCCCAGGGGCACTGGGTGTAGGCCCCGTGCTGGAAAAAGGGCCCTGGTGTTCTGGGAGGGAGCAAGTCCCCATGATGCCAGGAGTAGATGTGCAGGGGGAGGTGACAGCAGGGTGGGAGGGACGGGGGAAGGAAGGGGTGAGACTGTACAGAGGTGGCAGAGTTGCCGTGTGGCGGGCAGGACTTGGGGGCGTATGCACAGCACAGGTGGTGGGGGAAGGCAGTATTACCTGTAAAGGAAACACGGTTTCCAGATTTCAGGGAAGTGGTACATTAAGGCCATGGTCTCAGACAAGGGGACCCCCGTGAGTACGACGCCCCCCATGACATTCTCGGTGCTGAGCAACAGGGATGTACAGGCCTCCTTCACACTGATGTGAGTGTCGCCAGCTCCAGCCAGAACTCCCACCCTGGCCAGAGCCGTAGGGGGGGTGGGGGTGCAGGGCTGCAAAACTGGGTCCTCCCACTGTCCCATTGATGCCCAAGGGTAAGAGAGCTCAGCTGGGACACAGGGGTGGCCCCATCAGAGTCGGGATCCCCTGCGTTGCTCTGGGGTTGGGGGTGGGGTGGGAGAGGCCCTGGTGCATCCCCCAAAGCAAAAATGGACATCAGGCACAGCCCTGCCCTCCTGCCTTTGTTTTCCAGGCACAACGGTCAGTGTCATGAAGTAGAAATTCTCCTGGAGAAAACCAGTGTACCAGGCGAATACACCAGCTGTGAGTCCTGGGTGGCTTGTGGGAGAGCGAGCCCCTCCCTTGGGCACCTTCCACTCAGACACCCCACCTTTGCTGCTGGTATAGCCCTGTGCCCAAGAGGGGCTGTCACAATACTTGGGGTGTAGGATGTGGGGACCCCAATGCCCAGGACTCAGGCTAGGCTGGTGCACCTGGAAACAGGAGTCGGACCCCAGGAGGCACAGTGGAAAGGAGCCTGCACCCCAAGGTCAGAGTGACAAGGTGACCTTTCTCCCTGCCCTGCGCAGTTGGGGGCTTGAGCCGCCTGCATGTTGAGGGCTCATCTGTAGAGGACCACCGCCTGTTTTACTGTGAAGGAGAATTCCAGGAGGAAAAATTCAGAATAGCCAAGCTCATGAGTAAGTGTCCCGCTGTCCCCAGGGCTGTACTCCCTCTGTAGTTGCGGCCCTGGCCCCGCCATCTCTGCTCTGGGTCTGCTGAACCCAGCATCAGCCCCGCCATGGGGACAGGTCCAGCATCTCTTCACAGAGCAGCACTTGAGTCCATGAGCAGAAGGGAAGCCTTGTGGCCTGCCCGTCTCGGCCACCATGTGCTACTAGGTGGCCAGTCCCAGCTCTCCAGCTCTGCCATGGGAGTAGGGTGGGCCCGGCAGGGCTGTCCAAGACAGGAGCTCTCATGGCCTTTGGTGACACAAACCTGCCAAGGGCTTCTTCCTGGGACCTTGTGACATTAAGGCAGGGTTAGTGTCCTGACAGAGGCCTTCCTGGGGTAGGCCTCAAAGGGGTGGCAGCCCAGTGCCTCCAGTACACAAGGTTCTTCTAAGGAAGGGTGTGACCCTGCAGGGTAGCTTCTAAGGCCACCAGGATTCCCCGGGGTCATTCAGTGGTTTGGGGAGTCCCTACCACTGTCTCTCTTCCCTGGGCCCTGTCGCTGGGCAGTGGCCATCTCTTTGTGGCATGTGGTCCCCACTAGGCTCACCTGGTCACCTCCCCTGCAGGTCAGAATCTAGAGGACAGCCCAGAGGCCCTGGAGGAATTTAAGGAATTTATTCGGCACAAGGGATTTCAGGAGAAAGACATCGTCATCCCAGTGCAGACAGGTGAGAGGACAGGCCCACCCAAGTCCTCATGTGCCCCAGTCTCTCTGCAACCTACAGGGTACTCCCATGTCCCCAGCTACTTCCTGGTATTCCAGGTCCCCTATGACTCCCTCCCCCCAAGTCCCCTCACAGGGACACCAGGACCCTGCTTTGGGTCATGGTGACTGGAGGGTCTGAGCCCTTGTCCAGGGCGTCCCCTCACCCTGGGTCTTTCTTGGTTGCTACAGAAAGCTGCGTCCCTGCCCGAGGCTAGGGTAAGTGACATCCGAAGCAACAAGAGTCCTGGCATTTTCTGGGCGTCAAGGTGCCCCTCAAGCACCCCGAATTGGAGACAGGAGGGACGCTGCCTTCTCTGCTCTGAGACCCTGGATGTCCCAGCGTCATTCCCAGGACACTGAGGGACTCTTTCTTTTCTCTAGCTGACACCTGGGTTCACAATTTGTGTAACTTGAGGATAGCAGGCAGGAGCTGGACCCCCATTCCCTAGGCCCCGGTCGAAAGAAGCCCCCAGGCCACCATCGGTCTATCTGGCCTGTCCCTTTCAGCCCCTCCTCAGGCTTCCCCTGTGTGTGCCACTTCCCAGGCACCTTGGACCTGCTGTGAGCAGAGCCAGGCACTCACCAGGTCCTGTGATGGTCGCATTCTCACAGCTACACCCTCTCAGGCCTCCCCAGGCAGACAGAACTTTGGTTGTAGGGACTCTTCCGCTCAGGCCAGCTGCAGACCCCCAAACCAGACATCTGTTCCCCCATACCATACCCCCTGAGAGCCAGACACATGCCCCACCCTGCAGCCCCCCACGCTTCTGTTCCATACTCACTGAGCCCCCTTCCTTTCCAGAGGAGGAAGCATCTCAGCTCCCCAGTGCCCAGCAGCACCACCCAGCTCCTCTGTCCTGCATAGGGACACTGGAAGAGCCCCCAGGGCCCAGTCAGCTGCACCTCCTGCCACCCCGCTGATCCCACACACACCCTGTCCTGGTTCTGCATAAAGAGCTTCAGCAGCCCCCATGACTCTGCCTGTCTGTGGGGCTCCTTGGGTGGGCTGCCCAAGGCACTCCCTCGAGGATCTGCTGGGCATGGGGAGGGGATGGGGAGCACTGGGAGACAACCTTGTCCTGGTTTTCTGTGGTCGGAGCCGCAGGCCCAGGGCACAAGGGGCCAGGGAGGGGCTGCTCTGTCCAGGAGGCCCTCGGTTCTCTGTGCAGGTCTGTGGCCCACAGAGCTGCAGTTCTGGGTGGCAGGTGCAGTGGGAGGAGGGAAGAGCATGAGCCCCTGGGATCCAGCTCAACAGACGGTCAGGACCAAAAGCCAAGGGGCCGGCCCTGCAGGGGCTCCCCAGCCTTGACCACATTTCTCCTGGAGGCAGACTCGAGAGGTCCCAACCGACAGGTGGGGGGATAACCAGACCCAGCTTGGCCACTAAGGACCTTCCCTCCCGAGAGGCACACTTCTCCCACCCACCCTCTCCCCACCTTTGCCCTCACATATCCCAGCTCGAGATGCATCTTCCCCCCTCGCCCCGCAAACGGTGCCTCTGATTGTCCTCAGGGTGAGCGGCACAGTGACCTGATCTGCCAGCCTCAGCCACAGAGCCCTCCACTGCACACAACCTGATCACTGGTGTCTTTCCCTTCTGGAAAAGTCTCGGTGACGGCTGCGTTCACTCTTGCACCTCTGGAATCCACCAGATGAATTCTTTTCCTAGTGTGTGGGAAAATCCACATAACATAAAATCAACCATTTAGAGCGGACACTTTAGTGGCATTTAGGGCACTCACAATGTTGTGTGACCACCCTGATGCCAGCTCCAGAACATTTGTCACTGCAAAGTGAAGCCCATCCCCACCCCCTTCCCCAGCCCTGGCAGCCACGAATCCCCTGTCTCTACGGATTTGTGTCTTCTGGACATTTCATGAGCATAAAGTTGCTCAGTGTGTCCGCCCTGGCTCCTTTCACCCACATGATGTCTGTGAGTTCGTCTGCACCGGGGCAACTGTCGGATGTCATTCCTTTTCACGGCTGAACAACGTTCCACAGTGTGCACAAATTCTAGGTAATTTAAGCAGAAATAAAATCTAATGAGATGATCCTCCTCCTCACAGAATTTGCAGTAAAGGGATCGGATAATCAGGCTTGAGAGTGGGTAGGGGCCAGGGAGGGGCAGCCAGGGACGCCCACCCATCCATGCAAGAGCAGGTGGGCAGTAAGGAACTCCAGTGGGGCTGGTCAGTCGTGTATCGGGTAGAGTGATGGGGTGAGGGGTGCCGGTGCTTTGCCTGGAGTCAGGAGGGCTGGACAAAAGGCGAGGTGTGGCCATGTTGCCGTGGCAGGAGCTGGAACCCGGCGTGGCCCAGCAATCTGGGAGCTCAGGGGCCACATTCCATATGGGTGCAGCAAAGGCCTGGGTGGGGGGCTGGACATGTGGGGAGCCTGAGGAGCCGCCACATGCCCCTCCTGGCTTCATTCTGGGGGTGCCGCTTCCCCTTCAATGTCTTCTCTTGTGGATAAGGCTTCCTCAGAGTGAGCCTCACCATCCACACAAAACCAACCATGTTCACTCACGGGGTCAAAGGAACAATGTGATCACCCCATCCTGCAAAATATGGGGACCTATGGGAAGGTGGCGGGAGTCTGGTCTCTGGGTCCGCTTAGAGCAGGCTGTAGTTGGGGCCCATTTATACTCAGAGCAGCAGGACTGGGGCAGGACATGACCACTCCTGCTGACCTGTGATCTGTGCTGCGAGTCCAGGGGCCCCACCCTTCAGGAGATGTGCATTTCTGAGGCACCTGGACTGGGTCAGACTCTCAGGACTTGTTTGGAGTCCCAGGTGGACATTGCCAGAGTCCCCTCTCTGTTGTCTCTGGTGACCTCTGCCTGCCAGAGGAGAGGACCTGAGTGGTGCCCGGGCAAAGCCACTGCCCATGAGAGGACCGCCATCTCCTTGCCACTGGGCAGTGGGAGGAAGCTTAGAGAGGCCTCAGACAGGACAGGCACGGTTGGAGACCAGCCTGAGCAAGAGAAAGACCCTGTCTCTACTAAAAATAGAAAAACTAGCCAGGCATCACAGCAGGCACCTATAGTCCCAGCTACTTGGAAGACTGAGGCAGGAAGATCACTTGAACTCAGGAGGCTGAGCGTTCATATTTTACAACATTATCACATTGGGGTCAATATTAAAAATTAAACATGTTATAAACTTCAAAAATCTACAGTACTGTTGAAACAATATTTAATACCCACAGATGTCCTGCTGCCACCAGCCAGTGGTCTCTAACCTCCTGCAGGCTGTCACAGCCTTCTCAGAGCCCCCAAGCCTCAGGCTGGGCTGACATACATGACCTGGTCACAGAGCTCATGACACGTAGGCCTGTGGACCACAATTCCCCAGCATCTGGATCCCACTGCTGGGTCCAGGGTTCCCACCCTTTCCCACCAACTGTGCCCCCCAAAGCCTCCTTTCCCTTTCAGAGAGCTGGTCAGCTTCCAGCCGCATTCTGGTCCACCTGCACCTGAGGACCTGACCTCCCATCCCTTCTCTGCTCTGAGAGGGACAAAGCTCATTCAATCCTAAGAATCACCCTCAGCCTCTGGGCCCAGGGTTCCCCACCTTTGGCATTGGTGACCTCTGAGGTCAAGGAGGGTGAGTCCCAGGAGCCCAGAGACAATACAAGACCCAGTTGATCCTGGGAAATCAGATCCTGGCTGTTGGTCAGTTCCAAGGGCCAGGGATGTCATTTATGCATGTCATCAGGATAAAACTGCATTTGCTACCTGGAGAAAAGTCTTAGCAATAGTGTGGTTAGAGGACCTGGAGCTTCCTACAGTGTCAGGGAAAATGTAGATCTAGCCACACACTCATGATAATTACTACCCCAGGTTGTTCAGTCAGTTAGTAAATGGATGAATGAGTGGATGAATAAATGGTGGATGGATGGATGGATGGATGGATGGCTAGAAAAAAGGAAGGATGGAAGGTGGATAGATGGCTTAAAGGATGCATGGATGCATAAAGTATGGATGGATGACTAGAATAAAGAATGAATGGAAAGTGGATGAATGGAGGAAAGATAAAGGAATGACGGATGGTGGATAGATGAATGGACAGTGGATAGATGGATGGATGGTGGATGGATGGACAGTAGATGGATGGATGGTAGATGGATGGATGATGAATGGTGGATGGTAGATAAATGGATGGATGGTGGATGGGTGGATGGTGGAAGGATGGATGGATGGTGAATGGGTGGATGGTGGATGGATGGATGGTACATGGATGGATGATGAATGGTGGATGGTAGGTGGATGGTGGATGAATGAATGGATGGTGGATGGATGTATGGATGGATGGATGATGAATGGGTGGATGGTGGGTGGATGGATGTCATATAGATTGATGGTGGATGGACAGATGTCAGATGGATGGATGATGTGGATGGATGGATGGATGGATGGTGGAATGTTGATAGTGTCATTTTCATGCATTCTGCCAAATGCTGTTACACCCAGACCTCTTACTCTCGAATATAAGATGTGCCCTGTGACTAGACCCTGACAGGTCAGGGAGGACAGATGTCCCTCCCAGCATGGGGTCAGCTTCAGGGAAGACAAGTGCTAGGTGGACAGCAGCCTAAGCAAGCTATGCCTGGGCTCCGGAAGATTTGGGAGAGTTGACTCTTGGACAAAGACCATGAAGGGCAGGAGGGGGCATTCAGGACCACTGGGATGATGAAAGAAATTTAGCACGAGAGTCACAAACTTCCCAGGTGGAAATCTGAGCTCTTCAGGGGATGGCGGGAGCTGAGTCTGTCATAGGGCATCCAGGCACATTTGTGGTTTGTGTGGTCACATTCCAGGGTCCTGGAGACTGAGCCAGCTGCTATTCCCAGGTTTGGTAGGTCCTGCCAAAGACAGCTCCTCAAAGGGCAGCTTGAATAGGTGGCCCATTTCTGGTGACGGAAGTGCCCCAAGGGCTCCAGGGGCTGGGCCAGGACTTCCCAACCAGGGCCCTTCTATTCCTTCTCCCAGTACATGGGCCCAGTCCGAGAAGTGCTCTCAGCCCTCATCTGACCCGGCCTTGCTTTGTCCAGCTGGGGTTCTGCAGCATTTTTGCTGAAACAAACAACGGGATTGCCTCAATCCCACAGAGCCCTGCCCTGCCCTCTCCTCCCACTGTGCTGCCAGGATCTTCTGTGAGCACGAGGACACCCGTGACCCCCGTCAAGGCTCCCAACCTGGTCACAAGCCCTTGGGGTTCCCCATCTACTGACCTGGCCCTGGGTTCACTTTCCTTCCAGGAGCATCTTTGTTTCTTCTGCACATACTAAGCTCCCAGAACAAGCCCCGCATCCCTGTGCTGGCTCTGGCTACCCCACCTGCCCCCCTCATGGCGCTGGCAGGTGAAGGCCCTGCCTGGAGAAGGCCCCAAGCTGACAGGCAGAGTGGTGCACACAGGGGACTGGCTCCACTTGCAAACCATGGCTGTGGCTCCTAGGAGCCCTCAGTGCTGCCCTGATCCCTCCAGGTGTCCCTGGGTCACTTCCCACATCCCTCTGCTAGGCTAGGCAGAATTTCCAGATCCCTCCTGTCCTCCGGGACACCCTGGCTTCTGGTGCAGGACAAACCACACAGCAGACACTGCCCAGCGTACAGGTTGTGCCCAGTGTGCACGGCGCCCAGGTGGGCCCCATGTGACGTGTGTGTCGCCAGCCAGGAGGGGCCGGTCGCAGCCTCTGAGACCCAGAGTCTATAGGAAGAGGTTGGGCCTCTGGTTCTGAGAGCCTCAGTCAAAACCCTGCTTTGTGCCCTAGATGTCCCTGAACACTGGAGTCCCCTCCAAGGTTGCAGCTGGACTGGTCCTGTCCCACTGACTAGAAGTCAGGACAAGAGAGCGTGCATGTGTGTAGAGGGAGCCCCACTCAGAAAGCCCCAGTGGTCAGGCTGGGGGAGGGGTATGATGCTCTCGATCTCAACTTCCCCCACTCCCCCCATCTGGATGAGTACAGAGCCTCCTGGGCATGCCAAGAAAGGTCCAGACCAGGCTGGGAGCAGCAGAGAGAAGGTCCGGAGGGTGGCCCAGGCTTCAGGCCCTGTGCCCTGCCCTGCCCCGCTCTGCTTGGAAACCAGAGCGCAGTCCCCGAGTGGGTGGGGACACTGTGGCAAGGTGAGTGGGAGACTGAGACACGCCCTCCAGGCAGGTGGCATGTTCTACAGTCTGCCAGGCGGTGGGGGGCCTGGAGAAAGGAGGAGGCAGGAGGAGCCAGGGAGATAACATTATCGGCCACCCTGAGGTGCTGAATGAGAACGTGGGGTGCTTCACCTCCACAATGAACCCTTGTGTGGCTCCGGCAATGGGATGACGGGGGCGGGTCCATTCCAGGGATAAATGGGTGGCGGGGAGGCCGGACCCGCAGAGCAGCTGTGGACCTTGCCATGAGGCTGCTGCTGCTAACCACAGGGCTGAGCCTGTGCTCTTGTGCTGCCAGCCCTGGGGCCCCCGCGGGTCTCTGCTTGCCCTGCCCAGGTGAGAGCCTGGGGGGACCGGGTGGGACAAGTGTTTCTGAGGCAGCTGGACTGGGTCAGACTCTCAGAACTAGTTTGGAGCTCAGATGGATGTCAGCTGGAGTCTCCTCTCAAGTCTAGTGACATCCCTCAGCAGAGGAGAGGGCATCGGGGGCACCTAGACAAGGCCCTGCCCACAGAAGGGCATCATCTTTAGCCTCTGGAGGGGTCACTCAGAGGCTGACTGGCCCACCCAGCCTCCCTGAGACCCTCCTTTACCTGTCAGGCTAGGAGTTTTCCAGGCTGGTCTGGCTGGACTATTCAGAATCTCTCATTTTGCAACAAAAGACAGACCCGTAGAGCTCTGCATGGAAACCACGGGCAGCAGGGCTGACCACCTCTGGGACCACCTGCTTAACGTTGGCCTAATTCTGGTAAACCAGACGTGCACCACATACACTCAATGGAAGTTCCTTGCAGTGACCGCCTCCATATGGGGACCAATTGGCTACAGTCCCTTGGGCAGTCAATTCACAGAGGGCCTACTAATAATATTTTTACTTTTAAAAATTTGTGATACAATTTTAGAAATGCCTGAATATAACTTCTCTTATCTTTGTGTCCTCATCCTGCAACTCCAATGACCTGGCCCCAGACATGTACCTGGGATCCAGGCCAGTGGTCCAGAAGCCCCTGGCTACCTCTAGAGACAAGTCCAGCTCCTGGGACCAACTGCACTGACCCCAGGGCCCCACCAGCCCTACCTGCTATGCCCCCGAGGTTTCTCTCCTCTCAGGGGCCTGTCAGCCACTGGTCACACTCTCATCCACCTGGTCGCTGCCCTTTTCACATCAAACCCCAGCCTGGATCCTCCCTCTCCCCAAGCAAAGGGCTGGGGACAGACAATCTCAGATGTTGTCCAAGGCCGGAGGCTGGGCTCCCTGTCCTGTAAGCAGGAGACAGATGAGGTCAGTGTGTGTGCCCCAGGACCCCCAAGGGACAAGGGCTGGCCCCCAGGCTGGGTGGGGCTGCTTGTGTTTGAGACCCCATGACCTGTGAGTTCAGGTCAGGGTCAACCGCCCTCAGGTTTGGGAGAAGGTAGACCATTGGGAGGCTTGGAGGAGCTACCCTGGTCTCCTGGGTGGGCCACACCTCCACACCCCGGCCAGGATTAGTGTTCAGTGGTACTCGGTCAAGTCAACCCCTGAGCTCTGCCCACTCCAGCACCATCCTGTCCTATACCCCTGACACAAAGGTGTGACATGGCCCTTGGAGTGACTCCCGGCTCTCCCTTATGGCCAAGCCCACTCCATCCCCATGTGCCAGGCCACACAGTCCCAGCCTAGCCACCACCCCCCCACATCCTCACACCCCTCAGTCCCACCCTGGCCCCCTTCCCTGCCCCCCCATGCCCCTAAAGCCTCTCATGGCAGCTCCCCTCCTGCCAGCTTTTAGGAAAATGGTACATACAGCACTGGGCAGGAGACATGCCCATCCCTGCGAAGAAGCGGGCACACCTACCGCCTCCGTTCACCTTTGTCACCAACAGGTTCAGGATGACCCTCCTGTGAGTGCATGGCTCGTGGCACCCTCCCGATCCAGCCACACCTGACACCACCTGGGGGGTGCTCTTCTCCCTCCTGTGCAGAAACACCCTTCTGATTGCTCAATCAGAAATAGACCGGGCAGGGCAAGGGCAGGTGGGTATGGTATGGTATGAGAAGAATTTGGAGATCTGCGACACCACCTTGCCAGGTGCCCGGAGGGTAGGAAACGGGCACCAGGTCTCCATGAGCAGTGTGAGCTGGTGGTCAGTGGTACTCGGTCGAGTCAACTCCTGAGCTCTGCCCACTCCAGCACCATCCTGTCCTATCCCTGCACCTACCCAGCCTCTCTCCCAGCTGTCACCATCCTAAGCACACAGGGAGGGGGTGTGGGGTCCCCAGGAAGCCGAGTCCTGTGGAGTCTTGGCAGGCCAACATCGGGAAGGACTAGCCAGGGCCTCGTCCCCTGAGCCAGGACAGGGCTCCCAACACTCAGTTGCCTGAGCTGTGTGGGTCTTGCTCAGGCCTGTGACACTGCGTGCACGTGCATGGTGGCCCACCCCCGCCTTAGGGGGGTGCAGAGAGGCCTAAGGACACTGCTCCCATGTTCCTTTGAGCCCTGGACTCCCCAGGCACTGGGACCCACTCCCCCTGGGTTAGGGGTCCTTCTCCAGGTGCTTGGGACCCTGTGGTTAGGAGCAGAGAAGGACTGGGACTGTCGGGGGAGATGCATGACTGTGACTCTGTTTCCAGGAAACCCACTGGGTGCGTCCAGTACCAACTGCCCCTGGGCACAGGCTCTGAGCCGGGCACCTTCAGAACCTGTAAGTGGCCAGATGAGTATTCTCTGTTTGAGCAGAGCCACGTAGACACAACTGGACGGCCACCCAGCGGTGTCACCCCACAGGGTGGAGGCACAAAATCTCCATCGGCTTCCCGCCAAGGAAGGAGCATGCCATCGCCTACTTCAGGGGCTGGATGAACTGGACCCACATGCAGATGAAGCAGCTCATCGGTGGGTTCTAGCACTTTCCAGGTTTTCGGGACTCTGGTGTAACCCAAGGGGCCTGGGCTCATGAGCAGTGTCCTCAGCCAGCATTGCTGTTGCTCTGGTCATACACTGAGCCAGGGGCCCTGAATGGTCCACTTTGCTCCCAGGGGACATTGGGCAAAGTATGGAGACAGTATTTACTGCCGGGATGTCTGGGTGGGTAGGCAATGGCATGTGGTGTCAGGGCCGGGTGCCGCTCACAATCCTGCTGTGCACAGGGCGCCCCACCTGCAGACCTGAGCTTGTCACCGTTCCCGACCTCGCGGCTTCTCGCGGAGACTACTGTGCTCTGACAAGTGTTTTAATTTCTGCCAGAGTTCTCAGGCACATGTTTGCTAACACTCCTGCCCAACCTTGCCCCTTGAGGGCCTCCCGCCCCTGCCCTCATCTAGCACGCCACCCTGCCATCTTGCCCTCCACCACAGCCCATGCTGGCACGCCCTGGCTCCCAGGAGCTCTGGGCCCACAAGACCCAGCAATCTGCCCACTTAGGGGCTCAGGCTGGAACAGGAGACGTAGACAGGAACATCGGCTCTCTGTCTGCTGGCCCCACTTTCAAATCATGACCTGAGACTCTGGGGTCCCTCAGCTGCCTAGACTCTCCCAGGTGTCACCAGGTCAACTCCCGTCTGCCCCTCCTAGACCAAATTCCATACCTCCCTCCTGTCCTCACGGCCACAGTACAGGACAAGCTGCCACAGCAGCCAGGAGTGCCGGCTGTCCAGAGTGTACGGCACTCAAGGCGGGATCCGTGTGACGTGTATGTTGCTGGCCAGGAGGGGCTCGCGTAAACCTCTGAAACCCAGAATCTGTAGGGAGAGGCAGGGCAGAGAGGCTTGTGAGGGGGTAGCCTGGAGGGGCCAAGGACTCCACAGAGGGGCATCATCATGTGGAGACAGGCTGGGGGTGGGCTGGACACTCAGGAGGGGCTGGGACTGATCTGGGACAGGTGTCACTGGAGGCAGAACCCCTCCCCTTCTCACTCCATGGCATCCCCGAAGTAAGGACAGGGCAAGTAGGTGGGGCACAGGGGATAGGAAGCATGGCACTGTCATATCCACAGAGCTCCCTTCTCTGCTCTTGGGCAGTGGGGCCCCTTCCCAAGGGAGCCAGTAAGAAGCCCCCCCAGGGAGGTCAGCCTTACAGCTGGCTCTCTGTTCAGGCCCCAAACGGGCCTGTCCTCTTTTTCTGCCTGGAACCTGGACTGGTGCGGGCTGGGGTGGGGGTTTTCCCAGGCCCCTTCCAGTAGCAGGAGTCCGTTTGGGGCTCAGGTTGAACCCTGGGACCTCAGCCTTTGGGCTTGGCTCTCAGCCCAATTGGTCTGGCCTGGGCTGGGGGTGCTGTGTCCTGGGACTGTAGTGGGCTTGAGTCATGTCTGAGCTGAGAGGCCCTGTCAGTGTAGGCCTGGAGGGGCCCCACCCAGCCCCGCACTGCCCCACCCTGACTTCCCAGACCCCCTCACCCTCTCCCCTGAAGGCCGCACCCTGGATGAAAACCCACAGGCCATGAGGATGTTTGAGGAGTTTGTGGTGAGCAGAGGCCTGAACAAAACAGACATCATCCACCTTCCACATGTTGGTAACGAGCGTGGATTTTTTTATCCCGTGTCCCTGTTCCCCATATTTCATGTATTGTTGAACCCTAAGGGACTCAGTCTGCCCCCGGCGGCACCAACCATGTCTTTGTTCTTGCAGATACCTGTGTTCCAGCAAGGACTTAGGGATGGGCCAGGCAGGATGCACCACGGCCACCAGCTCTGGACTGGGGAGCCCACCCCCACCTGCTCCCCCAGCCAGCAACTCCAGGCTCAGCGGGGGGGCCACCTGCAGCTAGCGTCCACTAGGACAAGACTGCTGTGGTCATTATCCTGAACAGCGTGGGGTATCCCAGAACGGGTCCCCTCCCAGATGGCTCCCTGTACTGTCCCTCTGCCCCAACAGTATAACAGATTCCCTGGGAATCCCTTTCCAGCCCTCTTCTGGGGTCTATACAGGATATAGGCTTCACCAAGGCTTTCTCCTGTGTGTGGGTGCACATGGGGATTTCAGTGTTTGAAATAAAATATAAAAATTAAACCTGAGGGCGGCGCCTGTGGCTCAGCGGGTAGGGCGCTGGTCCCATATGCCGGAGGTGGCGGGTTCAAACCCAGCCCCCGGCCAAAAAAAAAAAAAAAAAAAAAATTAAACCTGAAAGAGAATGCATATTGCCTGATGCTTGGGCCACAGGAGTTAACTGACGCTGAGGACCCTGCCCCAAGTCCACCCCTCCCTGGAAAGCAGCACCTGGAAATCTCTCCTGGCTGGTCCTGTCACTTTCTTTCTGGTTTTGCCACATGGGACACTATCTTGGAACACTTCCCCTCTTACATACACTGACCTTTATGTAAATGAAAGGACCATGAGTTTTCTTTTCATTTTCAAAATTACCTTTAAGTAGACCATTCATTCATTCATAAGGTTCAAACACCAAAAACTAAAGCACCCTTCAGAGAACTTGAGGGGCCTCGCCTGCACCCACTTCTCCCTGCCAGCCACTCATCCCTGCTCCCAGCTCACCATCTAGATCAAACAGGAACAAGACAGGTCGCTTCTCTACACAAAGTCAGCACCACAGTCAGTGCTCTGACCTGGCTGATTTTATCTTGGACATCTCCTGCTGTCAGGACACACGGAGCTTCGCTGCCCCAACAGGTGATGATGTCCTGTTGAACGGCTGTGCCACTGTGCATAAGGCAGTGCTGGGAGCCCACTGCGCTGTGAAGACTGGGTACCAGGCCAGCCATCAGATGGCCCCAGGTGTGATGGCGGGCCAAGTGGGGGACGGTCAGAGTACCCCTCCCCCAGGGACAACTCATCAGCGCTGCAGAACGTGTGAGGTGGGGAGAGAGACCAAGCTGTGGTTGCTGCGCAGTGACTGGACCTGGGCAGGGCCCAGGATCAGGCAGCTGGCACTGGGAACGCAAAAGGGAAGAGGAAGTTAAGGGACTTCAGGTGAACGTGTCAAGCTGTAATTCCTCCAGAAGCAAAGAAAATGTTTTCCTAATAGTGTTTTTAGTTCCCTCATGTTTCAAATGAGTGTTCAGTGTTCACATTATGGCTGCAGCCCACTGCTCTGAGCAACCTTGAATTGTTCCTCTCAACACCAGTAACTCAGCACCTGCAATTTCTACGGGAAAGGGGGCACACACAGAGAGCTGAGCAGATCAGTGAGATTTGCTGAGCAGAACTTTGTCACACTGATGCATTCCTTTTGAGTTTCTTTCCCAGAAACAGGGGAATCTCCTTGCACCCCAAGATAACTATAGAGCCTCACACCACCCATTTGTCCAGAGAAGACAAGATAAGGGACACCAAGCATGGACTGTGCCCAAGGACCCAGGGGGCAGCCTCCTCCCCCCATCCCGCCTGTGCACAAGGCTGAATCACCAGTACCAACCCCTGACTCCTGATACTACCAAAGTCCCCGCCTGGGAGGGACCTGTCCACAGCATTTTGTTCATAGGATGAGTGTGCTAGCGCGGTTCCCCACTGCGCCCCACACTTGCGCTGACCTCACTCCCTTATGCATTATTCATTTGAACCCTGTTGGTTGGGGAGGTGGATTTGAGGCAGGCCGTGCCTCCCACCTCCCGCTTAACCGTCCTCTGCAACAAATCCTTTCTTCTCTGACAACCCTCATCCTGGTTACGGGCTGGCAGAAAGCAACAGCGAATCCCTCCCTGTGGGTTTGTTAACAATTTGGGGACTCATCTGGGATCTGTTGCTTGTGGCTTGGTGGTGGGGGAGCAGGGAGAGACATTGGGGCCTCCCTAGCAGCCGCCCGGCTGACTTTCTGCCAGAGGTTGGTTTTGGTTTTTTCCACTGGCTTCAATGTCACCTGCCCAAATGCTTCCCTGATTGTCAGGGAAGAGTGGGCCTTTGACCTTTGGATTTTGGCAAAGGGGCGAGTGCTGTTTGAGGGTCCCAGGCAACAGAAAGCACCTGTCTCCATCTGAGGCACTCCTCTGGAATTCCTGTTTCCATTGGAATCCTCAACCATTTGGGAGAACAGGACGTCTGACGTCGGTATTTGGCACTTCCTAGGCCTGTTTGTTCGAACTCCAGTCCATTTGTGTGTGTCTGTGTGTGTGTCTGTATGTGTGTCTGTGTGTGAGTGTGTGTGTCTGTGCTTGTGTGAGTGTGTGTATGTGTCTGTGTCTATGCTTGTGTGTCTCTGTGAGTGTGTCTGTGTGTGTTTGTGTCTCTGTGTATGTGTGTGAGTGTGTGAGTCTGTCTGTGTGTGTGTGTCTGTGTATGTGTTTGTGTGTGATTGTGTCTGTGTATGTGCGTGTGTGTTTGTGTGAGTGTGTGTATGTGTGTGTGAGTGTGTCTGTGTACGTGTTTGTGTATGTGTGTGTCTGTACTTGTGTGAGTGTGTGTATGTGTGTGTGAATGTGTCTGTGTCTCTGTGAGTGTGTCTGTGTGTGTGCATGTTTGTGTCTCTCTGTGTGAGTGTGTGTGTGTTTGTGTATGTGTCTGTGTGTGTCTATGTGTGTGTTTCTGGGAGTGTATGTATGTGTGTGAGTGTGTTTGTGTCACTGTGTGTGTGTCTGTGTGTGTCTCTGTGTGTGTGTGTCTGTGTGTGTCTCTGTGTGTGTGTCTGTGTGTGTCTGTGTGTGTCTGTGTGTGTCTGTGTCTCTGTGTGTCTGTGTGTGTGTGTGTGTGAGTGTGTCTGTGTCTGTGTGTGAGTGCAACTATGGGAAATAAGAATTCAGGTCCTGAATGTAGCCCTTTGGGTTGCATTTTTCAAAACTGGTCTGAGTACAGCTCTAAGCCTCTGAAGAAGAAGAAGCTGGTGTATTTGTGTAACACCGCCTGGCCCTAGTGCCTCTCGGGTCTGGGGAGACCTGGCCCCTTCATGGGTCCCTGAGCTACGATGCTATCCTTCAGTTAGGTTTGTTTTGTCATTGTGCAAGGAAATGCGATGAAATCCCTTATGTACAGACTTTTATGCTTCTGTATAAAAACAAGCCAGGTCAAATTAAATGTAAGTTTCTAGAGCACAGGCAGAGGTCTTCAGGAAGGTCGGGGAGCAAGAAGCCAGGTCGAAGAAGCTGGTCTTGCCGTCAGAAGGACAGGCCGTGATGAAGACCTCTGGGCAGCCCGGACAGCTGCTCCCGCTGTGGCTCAGGCTCAGGCCGTGGCACCGACAGCCACTCCGATTTCTTTCAGAGATCCCTTTCCTAGCTCCCTGCCCTCCCTGATGACTCTGGACCCCTCTTTCTACCCCTGCTGGATCCTCTGGCCATCTCTCCTCCCCTGGGACACTCTCAAATAAGTGGGCAATGTCTTCCTGCTCCAGGGACCGTCACAGGAAGCATGAGGACATGGTCTCTCCTTTAAGCACCCCACAGGGAACACAAGTTGGTCGGGATCCTCCCTCCTTCCCAGCAGGGCAGGTCCCTACAAGAGGGACAAATGAGAATGGCAATTGGCTGGATTAACGTGCATTTATAACCCTCTTTCCACTTCTGATTTATACAATTGGAAACAGAATAACCCAGCCTACAAGGACCACCCAAAGTGTATAATTGACCTGTTTGAGTCTATTATGGGCAGATGGGCAGACACATGGGCAGATGTCCAGACCCTGCTTAACATACTGTTAGCCTCTGAGGAGCGCCGCACTGTCCTGAAAAAGGCCCGAGCAGAAGCTGACCAACTCCGTGCAGAAGGCCCAGATAACCAAGCGAGAACGGGAGCTGAGTTAGCCACCCCACTGTGGGACACAACGGAACCCAAACGATGGAGCTGAAGACAAGAGTCAACATTATCCTGGCTGGACTTAGAAAAGGGGTCCCCAGGGACTGTGCCTGTGGCTCAATGAGTAGGGCGCCGGCCCTATATACTGGGGGTGACGGGTTCAAGCCCGGCTCCGGCCAAAAAACTGCAAAAAAAAAAAAAAAAATGGCAAAGGAAAGGGGTCCCCAAAACAAAACGCCCGAACAAGATTCAGGAGATAAGACAGGAAACAAATGAAAATCCATCGGCCTTCCTAGAAAGGATTGCGGAGGCGTCTCGGAAAGATGCTGATGTTGATCCACACAGTCCTGATAATTCATGGTTAGTTAGCATGACCTTCGTTAGCCAGAGCATGCCTGATATCTGGCAAAACTTACAGCAGTCAGAGGGGTTCTCACTTCACCCATATCTGACTTGGTTGCAGTGGCTCACAAGGTCTTACCGTGAACAGACTAAAGAACAGCAAAAGGAAAACAGAAAAGCATGTGAGATGAGACAGAGGCAAAACTTTGGGCAGACGTTCTGATGGAAAACTTTTTTATTTTTAATTTCAGTGTGCTTGTTCATTCTTCTAAGTACTCCTTTTTTGTTGATTTTCTTCTTTCTCCTGTGGTGCTGGCTGTTTTTGATGTTGTTAGTAGAGACGGGGTCTTACTCTGGCTGACTGCTGCTCATACTGGTCTTGAACCTCTGAGCTCAGACAATCCACCCGCCTTGGCCTCCCACAGCGCTGGGACTACAGGCGTGAGCCACCATGCCCGGCCTCTGATAGAAAACTTTAGGGGGTCTCCTCAACAGCAACCACTGCCCCCCAGAGGAAAAAGATTAAGCAGAAATTTTGCCTTAGAAAAAGACCAGCGTGCCTACTGCAGGAAGAGGGTCCCTGGAAGAGGCAGTGCCCTAAGTTACAGTGAAAGAGGGACGGGGTCCTACCGCACCGTAGGCGCGGCTACATGCAGGGGATATAGAATGAGGAGCCCCTAGGCTCCCCAAACTCCATGGAAATAACAGCCAGTGACTAATACCTCTCCTACGGTAACCACAAAATTGGGAGAAAAATGGACTAATGTCTTGACTCATTTTTTAAACCTTAAATTGGCTGTTTATTAAAAACTCAATGCTGATGACCAGGGTTTCTGGGCAACTCTCCCCAAACTATTTCACCAACACGTGGATTGTGCTATTGGAAATTCAGCTTTCTGTGCATCCCCCTGCCACTGCTGGGTCGAGACCTTCTCTCTAATTACAGAATAAACAAGTGCGTGTCTCAATCCCTCCAGAACACACCTGTTTCCTACAAGCAGCTCTGCCCACCCCTTGGCTGCCCCTCAAGAGCTGCCTGCTGGAGTCCTCAATCAAGTCAACCCAGAGGTGAGGGCCACGGGGGTGGGGTGGGGGGGGAACCCGGAAGGGCACACGTGGACCCTGTTCATATCAAGGTAAAACCGGGAAGTTCTCCCCCTTGACTCGAACAGTGCCCATTACAGTTTCAAGTAGGAAGATACTTCAAGCCCTCACTGTGGCTTTTCCCACCTTGTTGCTCTCCTTGTAACACTCCCATCTTGCCAGTTCAAAACCTGGGGCTCAGGAATGTCAGTTTGTTCAGGATCGGAGAGCCATGCACAGAGTGGTGGAAGCCACTCACCTGGGGCGCTGGCCCTTACCCTCTCTCCGCACCCCCGCCCGGCAGTGCTGCCCCTGCAAGAACTCTTTGCGTTCAAATGGGAGGATTTAAAGACTAAAATGAAATGCCAGAACTGTTGGACTGTCCTCCCCCAGGGAGTTAAAAACTCTCCAGCCCTCTTTGGAGAAATTCTGGCTAGAGATTTAAGAGAAATAATTTTAGAAAAGGGAGAATTTTAAAGCAGGAAGACGGCCTTTTGATTGCAAGTGAGACTGAAGCGGAATCAAAGCAGTGCGCTGTGACTATGTTGAATTTCTTAGAGGATATGAAGCATCCCAGACAAAGGCTGAGAGCTCACTGAGCACCGTGAAATACGTGGGATCTGAATGGTCTCAGGGGACTCAGGACCTCCTCAGACGGGAGGAAGGCTGTGAACCGGGGAGCAGGGCCCCCGTCGTGAGCAGCTACAAGCTTCCTGAGGATGGTAGGGCTTGTGGGTTTGGATCCTGGCTTTAGTTAATAGCCCAATCTCTCCATGAAGCCCTAAAGGGAGAGGGGAAAAGAGCCTGCAAAGGGAGAGGGGAAAAGAGCCTGCACTTGGGCAGGACAATGTCACCAGGCTTTTTTGACTAGTAAAGAAAAACTGATGATGCTCCCACATTAGGCCTCCAAGATTTACACAAGCCTTTTGATTTGATCTTCCAAGAAAGGCAAGGGATTGGACTGGGGGGACTAACCCACACTTAGAGGGCTCATAAGTGACCTGTGGCCTACTTCTCTGAAACAATTAGATTCAGTGGCAAAAATATGGCCCACTTGTTTGAGAGTGTTTGCTGCTACTTGTGATATTTTACAAGAAGCTGGAGAGTTTACGCTTGGACAGTGGGTAGCTGTTCCTATGGCACATTACGTGTCACCCCCACCAGATCAGAAGGGGGCTTTGGCTGATGGCTGGCCAGTTGGGCAGACCTCAGGCTACTCTGCCAGATAATCCTATTGTAACTTTAAAGACTGTTCATGTTTCAGTTGTCAGTTCACTCTAATTCCCTCTCTTCAACTAGACAGACGTGATCCCCAATACTCTGAAAAGAGCTAAAGAACGGGGATCCTCAGAGTATGGATCCAAGTTGGCACAGAGGGGAGGGTCTCCTCCTTGACACCCTTGTCAGTCCAGTGCCTGAGAAGATTTACAGAAGTACCTATTTTGAGTAAGATGCTACCTAGTAATGGATACAGTCTCAGATGCCCGGGCCCAACTCACAGAGAACGTCATCCAAAGCTTCCCTATATGCTTGAAAGATAACCCAAGCCTCCCAGAGCCTCATACCCAGCCCTAAAGGAAGGAATGCACGGAGAAGGCGCTTCCCAGAGGGCTGGCAGGTAGACTTCCCCACCATGCTGCCAGGACCTGGGGATTTTCAGCGTCTGCTGGTTTTCATTGATACTTTTTGCAGGATGGTTGAAGTTTACCCTACCAGGACTGAATGGGAGTCAGGAGTCACTAAGCCCCTTTTAAAGGAAATTATTCTTGGGCTTGGACCTCCACCAACTCTCCAAAGTGATAATGGAGCAGTCTTTGTTTCCAAAACCCAAGAAATATCAAGGATTTTAGAAATCTGTAGCAAATTGCATCCTCATAGAGACTCCAATCTTCAGGGAAAACTGAACAAATGAATAGAATTTTAAAAAAGACTCTCTCCAAAGTTTGTGAAGAGACCAACTTAACCCAGGATGAAGTATTTTCCCTTGTCCTACTGAGAATTGGGTTGGCCCTAGAAATAAGCTGGCTCCTAGCCCCTTTGACATTTTATGTGGGAGACCCTTCCTAAGAGCTTCCAGCCAGGGCTCCCCCAGCAATTGTCTGCCCCCAGAGATAGAGGCTCGCTCATATGTGAAACAGTAACATGCTAACTAGTATCCCTGAGTTTGCTTCCAATAGGCTCCAGCTCCCAATGTACAGGAGGTGTCTTTCCATTCCTTAAAGCCAGGAGACAGGTGTTAGGCAAACCTGGAGGGGCCAGCATCCCAAAGACCACCTACGGCCTCCAGGGATGGCCTGCTGGAGCTGTTCCTGGCGACCCAGCCCTCAGTGAAGCTCACAGGTATGACACTGAGTGTTCAGAGCACGCAGGTAAGAGAGGCGCCCCCACCCAAGACCCCACACCTCGAGAATTCACCACCTTCTGAGAGGCTGGAGGAGCAGAGGGCTTTCGAGCCCTGGGAGGACCTGAAGTGGCTCTTCCACACAAAGGGATAAGTGACATGAATTCTGTACCCTGTACATCTTCCTCATTCTGTGGGGAGTTTTGTCTGCCCGGAGAGACAGCTCTTTAGTAAGGGTTTCTCAGACTATCACCTCCTCTGCTAACCTGTTTTGCTACTGCGTTTGTCATCCTAAACCTGGTGCGGTGTGAGACCATTCCAACCCCGCAGTTGTCTCTGTACAAATTGCACTAACACCCCCTCCCGTGCGTGCAGCTTACAGAAGCCTGTCTCTCGGGTCAGAGTATGACTAATAACTCCGTACTCAGAGGCCCCACATTTCCCACCCAGCCTCTTATCACACGTTATGTATGAGGTGACATCAAGGACCTACAATCTCTCAAGTATACTTTCTCCTGGACAGTCTCCCTAAACTGGCCATCCTTGACTTAAACATTTAACCCTAATGTTACCTAAAATTGGCTCTGTAACCCTTCACACAGGCGCAGGTGCTGTTGGTGCACCCTGTGGAGGGAAGGAAGAAACTCTTTGGGCTTAAAGTTGCTTAAACAGCTGGACAATGGGGAGCACTTGTTTATTACGGCCCCTTATTACTCCCTTTGCAGTCCAGGGCAGATCTGAAGTTGCTGTTTCAAGCCAGTTCCCTGACATTGTTCCCATCAATAACTAGAGGAATTTTAGAGACTCTATCTGGGAAGCCACAAAGCAGTATCTCCCAGGGAGAATCCCAGACAGAGATGACTATTTCTCTGGGGACACCCTAAGACCCTGGTGAGGAGTGGCAGCTTCCCGGGGTGTACTCCGTAACCCTGAGAATGATCACGAATGAAGCTGCTTTAGCAATAGCTGCTCAGGGGTGGTGCCTGTGGCTCAAAGGGATAGGGCACTGACCCCATATGCCAGAGGTGGTGGGTTCAAACCCACCCCCGGCCAAAAACTGGAGAAAAAAAAAAAAAGCAATAGCTGCTCAGCAGACATCGTCATAGACTCTCAGCTCAAGTGGTTCTTGATAATCACATTGCTCTTCACCATGTTTTAGCAGAGCTGAGAAACGTTTGTGTTATAGCTAATTCTTCATGCTGCACTGATGGAAATACCTCTGCAAAGTGGAAACACATGTTGATAAGATTAAACAACAAACCTCCAGTTGCGGCAGGCCAACAGGGATGACGTGGGAGAGGGAGGCCTGGTCTCCAGATCACCCTCTCGGCTTGCTCAGGAGAGTCACTCTGTTCTTTCTGTGATCCAAAACTTAGCCTTTCCCTGACTGGATACAAAAACTCAAGCCAGGGGCGGCACCTGTGGCTCAGTCGGTAAGGCGCCAGCCCCATATACCAAGGGTGGCAGGTTCAAACCCAGCCCTGGATGAACTGCAACCAAAAAATAGCCGGGCATTGTGGCAGGCTCCTGTAGTCCCAGCTACTTGGGAGGCTGAGGCAAGAGAATCGCTTAGGCCCAGGAGTTGGAGGTTGCTGTGAGCTGTGTGATGCCACGGCACTCTACCGAGGGCCATAAAGTGAGACTCTGTCTCTACAAAAAAAAAAAAAAAAAACTCAAGCCAGATATCTGCTGCATACAAGAATCTCACCTTACATTAAAAGACTCAAGGTGAAGGGATGATCATCTACACTCCAGGAAAATGGAAAGCAGACAAAAGCAGTCGTTGCAATCCTATTCGCAGATGCAATAGGCTTTAAAACAACTGAAATAAGGAAGAATAAGGATGGACACTTCATATTTGTTAAAGGCAATACTCAATATGATGAGATTTCAATTATTAATATTTATGCATCCAACCAGAATGTACCTCAATTTATAAGAGAAACTCTAACAGACATGAGCAACTTGATTTCCTCCAGTTCCATAGTAGTTGGAGATTTTAACACCCCTTTAGCAGCTAAGCAAAGAAATTTTAGATTTAGGGCAGCGCCTATGGCTCAAAGGTGGCAGGTTCAAACCCAGCCCCGTCCAAAAAAAAAAAGAAATTTTAGATTTAAACTTAACCATTCAACATCTGGACGTAACAGACATCTACAGAACATTTCATCCCAACAAAACTGAATATGCATTCTTCTCATCAGCCCATGGAACATATTCCAAAATCGACCACATCCTAGGACACAAATCTAACCTCAGCAAATTTTAAAAAATAGAAATTATTCCCTGCATCTTCTCAGACCATCATGGAATAAAAGTTGAACTCAATAACAACAGGAACCTGCATACCCATACAAAAACATGGAAGCTAAACAACCTTATGCTGAAGGATAGATGGGTTATAGATGAGATTAAGAAGGAAATCGCCACATTTTTGGAACAAAACAACAATCAAGACACAAATTACCAGAACCTCTAGGATACTGCAAAGGCAGTCCTAAGAGGGAAATTTATAGCACTGCAAGCCTTCCTCAAGAAAACGGAAAGAGAGGAAGTTAATAACTTAATAGGACATCTCAAGCAACTGGAGAAGGAAGAACACTCCAACCCCAAACCCAGCAGAAGAAAAGAAATAACCAAAATCAGAGCAGAATTCAATGAAATTGAAAACAAAAGAATTATACAACAGATCAATAAATCCAAAAGTTGGTTTTTTGAAAAGATCAATAAAATAGATAAACCTTTGGCCAACCTAACCAGGAAAAAAAGAGTAAAATCTCTAATTCCATCAATCAGAAATGGTAATGATGAAATAACAACAGACCCCTCAGAAATTCAAAAAATCCTTAACAAATACTACAAGAAACTCTACTCTCAGAAATATGAAAATCTGAAAGAAAGAAACCAATACCTGGAAGTATGCCACCTACCAAGACTTAGCCAGAATGAAGTGGAAATGTTGAACAGGCCTATATAGGTTATGAAATATCATCGACTATACAAAATCTCCCTAAAAAGAAAATCCCAGGACCAGATGGCTTTACGTCAGAATTCTACCAAACCTTTAAAGAAAACTAGTACTGGGTGGCACTTGTGGCTCAAAGGAGTAGGGCGCCAGTCCCATATGCCAGAGGTGGCGGGTTCAAACCCAGCCCTGGCCAAAAACCACAAATAAATAAAAAGCAAAAAAATAAATAAATAAGAATGGCTATGTTCTAAAAAAAAGAAGAAGAAGAAGAACTAGTACCTATATTACTAAACCTCTTCCAAAAATAGAAAAAGAAGGAATACTACCCAACACATTCTACAAAGAAAATATCACCTTGATCCCCAAACCAGAGAAAGACCCAACAAGAAAAGAAAATTATAGATCAATATCACTAATGAATATTGATGCTAAAATACTCAATAAGATCCTAACAAACAGAATCCAACAACACATCAAAAAAATTATACACCATGACCAAGTGGGATTTATCCCAGGGTCTCAAGGCTGGTTCAATATACGTAAATCTATAAATGTAATTCAGCACATAAACAAACTAAAAAATAAGGACCGTATGATTCTTTCAATTGATGCAGAAAAAGCTTTTGATAATATCCAGCATCCCTTCATGATCAGAACACTTAAGAAAATCGGTATAGAAGGGACATTTCTTAAACTAATAGAGGCCATCTACAGCAAACCCACAGCCAATATCGTATTGAATGGAGTTAAATTGAAATCATTTCCACTTAGATCAGGAACCAGGCAAGGGTGCCCATTGTCTCCATTGCTCTTTAACATTGTAATGGAAGTTTTAGCCATTGCAATTAGGGAAGAAAAGGCGATCAAGGGTATCCACATAGGGTCAGAAGAGATCAAACTTTCACTCTTCACAGATGATATGATCGTATATCTGGAAAACACTAGGGATTCTACTACAAAACTTTTAGAAGTGATCAAGGAATACAGCAATGTCTCAGGCTACAAAATCAACACCCATAAATTTGTAGCCTTTATATATACCAATAATAACCAAGCTGAAAAAACAGTCAAGGACTCTATTCCTTTCACAGTAGTGCCAAAGAAGATGAAATATTTGGGAGTATACCTAACAAAGGACGCGAAAGATCTCTACAAAGAGAACTATGAAACTTTAAGAAAAGAAATAGCTGAAGATGTGAACAAATGGAAAAACATACCATGCTCATGGCTGGGAAGAATCAACATTGTTAAAATGTCTATACTACCCAAAGCAATATATAATTTTAATGCAATTCCTATTAAAGCTCCATTGTCATATTTTAAAGATCTTGAAAAAATAATATTTCGTTTTATATGGAATCCGAAAAAACCTCGAATAGCCAAAACATTACTCAGCAATAAAAACACAGCAGGAGGAATCACGCTACCAGACCTGAGACTATGCTATAAATCAATAGTGATCAAAACAGCATGATATTGGCACAAAAACAGAGAAGTAGATGTCTGGAACAGAATAGAGAACCAAGAGATGAATCCAACTGCTTACCGTTATTTGATCTTTGACAAGCCAATTAAAAACATTCAGTGGGAAAAGATTCCCTATTTAACAAATGGTGCTGGGTGAACTGGCTGGCAACCTGTAGAAGATTGAAACTGGACCCACACCTTTCACCATTAACTAACATAAACTCTCACTGGATAAAAGATTTAAACTTAAGACATGAAACTATAAAAATACTTGAAGAAAGTGCAGGGAAAACTCTTGAAGAAATCAGCCTGGGTGAATATTTTATGAGGAGGACTCCCCAGACAATTGAAGCAATATCAAAAATACACTACTGGGACCTGATCAAACTAAAATGCTTCTGCACAGCCAAGAACATAGTAAGTAAAGCAAGCAGACAGCCCTCAGAATGGGAATAAATATTTGCAGGTTATACCTCTGATACAGGTCTAATAACAAGAATCCACAGAGAACTCAAACATATTAGCAAGAAAAGAACACGTGATCCCATCTCAGGGTGGACAAGGGACTTGAAGAGAAACTTCTCTAAAGAAGACAGATGCACGATCTACAAACATGTGAAAAAAAGCTCATCATCCTTAATCATCAGAGAAATGCAAATCAAAACTACTTTGAGATATCACCTAATCCCAGTAAGAGTAGCCCACATAACAAAATCCCAAAACCAGAGATGTTGGCGTGAGTGTGGAGAAAAGGGCACACTTCTACACTGCTGGTGGGAATGCCCACTAATACTTTCCTTCTGGAAGGATGTTTGGAGAATACTTAGAGACCTAAAAATAGACCTGCCATTCGATCCTATAATTCCTTTACTAGGTTTATACCCAGAAGACCAAAAGTCACAATATAACAAAGACATCTGTACCAGAATGTTTATTGCAGCCCAATTCATAATTGCTAAGTCATGGAAGAAGCCCAAGTGCCCATCGACCCACGAATGGACTAGCAAATTGTGGTACATGTATACCATGGAATATTATGCAGCCTTAAAGAAAGATGGAGACTTTACCTCTTTCATGTTTACATGGATGGAGCGGGAACACATTCTTCTTAGTAAAGTATCTCAGGAATGGAAGAAAAATTATCCAATGTATTCAGCCCTGCTATGAAGCTAAATTATAGCTTTCACATGAAGACTATAACCCAAGTGTAGCACAAGACTATGGGGAAAGGGCCAAGGAAGGGGAAGGGGGGGGTAATGGGTGGGGCCACACCTACGGTGCATCTTAGAATGGGTACAGGCGAAACTCACTAAAGGCAGAATACAAATGTCTACATATAATAAGTAAGAAAATGCCATGAAGGCTACGTTGAACAGTTTGATGAGAATATTTCAGATTGTATATGAAACCAGCACATTGTACCCCTTGATTGCACTAATGTACACAGCAATGATTTAACAATAAAAAAAATAAATAATAAATAAATAAATAATAATAATAAAAGAAAAAACTCAAAAAAAAAAAACTTAGCCTTTCCCTTCTACTACTTATTTTCTTTAATTTACCTCATGACAGATAACATGAATTAAATATGGGCTTAAATGTTGTTTTAAGACAATAGACAAAAACTCTCCAGTAAAGGTACTGGTGAGGCTGGGTCATCCACCTAAGACCTGTGCGCAGCCTCATTCCTCAGCCACGTCCACTCCAGCAGGAGGCCGCCAGATGGTCCCACCCTGATTTCTCTAGGACTGAGGAACCAAGGTGAGGGAATTGTAACCTCTCCACACACAGCAAAGAAGATGTTCTCAATAGTGTTTTCGGTCCCTTATGTTTCAAATGAGTGTTCAGTGTTCACATTATGGCTGGAGCCCACTGCTCTGAGCAACCTTGAATGGTTCCTCTCAACACCAGTAACTCAGCACCTGCAGTTTCTACGGGTACACAGGGGGCACACAGGGAGAGCTGAGCAGATCAGGGATATTTGCTGAGTGGAACTTTGTAACTTTCTGTCACACTGATGCATTCCTTTTGAGTTTCTTTCCCAGAAACAGGTGGAATCTCCTTGCAGCCCGAGATAACTACAGAGCCTCACACCACCCATTTGTCCAGAGAAGACAAGATAAGGGACACCCAGCACGGACTGTGCCCAAGGACCCAGGGGGCAGCCTCCTTCCCCCATCCCGCCTGTGCACAAGGCTGAATCACCAGTATCAACCCCGGGCTCCTGATACTACTAAAGTTCTTGCCCTGGGAGGGATTGTTCATGGGATGTGTGTACTAGCGTGACTCCCCACTGCGCCCTACAATTGCAGTGGGGCTCACTCCCTGGTCGGGGAGGCAGGGAGGCAGAATTAAGGCAGGCTGTGCCTCTCACCTGCTGGTTGACCCTTCCCCTGTAAGGAACCCTTTCTTCCCTGACAATCCTCACTGTCTCCATCCCTGAGCCCCCCCTCATTAACTAGGCTGTGTGAATATGCCTGGTGCCCCAGGGTTTCCAGCCGGGGCAGGGGTGCTGCTGGTGTCAGGGACTTGTGGGACGGGGAAGAGCAGGGCCAGGAGGAGCTGGGTGTTGCCAAAGGGGCTGAGATGCAGGGCAGGAGCTTCAGTGTGGACCTAGCCCCCCGGCTGCCTCAAAGCAGAAGGAGCCAGGCTCAGCGCCCATAGCTCAGTGGTTACGGCACTGGCCACATACACCAGGGCTGGCGGGTTCGAACCTGGCCCAGGCCTGCTAAACAACAAGGACAATTACAACAAAAAATAGCCAGGTGTTGTGGTGGGCACCTGTAGTCCCAGCTGTTTGAGAGGTTGAGGTAAGAGAATTGCTTAAAAGCCCAAGAGTTTAAGGTTGCTGTGAGCTGTGACACCACCGCAATCTACGAGGGCAGGCGACATAGTAAAGACTCTGTCTCAAAAAAAACAAAAAAAAGCAAAAGGAACCTTTAACCACCAGGAGTGCTGATGGGAAGCCCCCAGGGCCCAGTGAGGGGTAGGCCCAGGAATGGAGGTTTGAAGGGCAACAGTGCTGCTGGGAGGCATCTGCGGAAGGGATCTCCCCAGGAATCACTTCTCAAGTTATCCCCAGGTCCTTGAGAACAGCAGGCCTGCATCTTGGAAGATGCCTCTGAAAGGGACAGAGAAAGGATTCACAACTTTAGTTTTCCACAGTAAATGCTTCTTAAAAAAGGGCCTTCAGGCTCAGCGCCTGTGGCTCAAATGGCTAAGACGCCAGCCACATACACCTGATCTGGCGGGTTCGAATCCAGCCCGGCCCACCAAACACCAAGGACGGCTGCAACCAAAAAATAGCCGGGCGTTGTGGCAGGTGCCTGTGGTCCCAGGCTGAGACAAGAGAATCGCTTAAGCCCAGGAGTTGGAAGTTGCTGTGAGCAGTGATGCCACAGCACTCTACCCAGGGTGACAGCTTGAGGCTCTGTCTCAAAAAAAAAAGGGCCTTCAAGGTGAGGGGGCTTGGCTAGAAGGAACAGTAAATTTTTCCAGGGCAGCCTGGAGCTTCTCAGCAGGCAATTAAGGTCCAGGTTTGGAAACTAATGAAAGTGCATTACAAAAATGATGCAGGCCTGACACAGTGGGTCACGCCTGTAATCCCAGCACTCCAGGAGGCCAAGGTGGATGGATTGCTTGAACTCACGAGTTTAAGATCAGCCTGAGCAAAAGCATGACTCCATCTCTACTAAAAATAGGAAAAGTGAGGCAAGAGGATCACTTGAGCCGAAGTTGGAGGTTGCTGTGAACTATGATGCCATGGCGCTGTACCCAGAGCAACAGCTTGAGACATTTAAAAAAAAAAAAAAAATGCAGCTGACAAGGAAATTCTGCTATTTCTTTTTTTTTTTTTTTTTGTAGAGACAGTCTCACTTTACCACCCTTGGTAGAGTGCCATGGCGTCACACAGCTCACAGCAACCTCCAGCTTTTGGGCTTACATGATTCTCTTGCCTCAGCCTCCCGAGTAGCTGGGACCACAACGCCCGGCTATTTTTTTTGTTGCAGTTTGGCTAGGGCTGGGTTTGAACCCACCACCCTCGGTATATGGGGCCGGCGCCGCACTCACTGAGCCACAGGTGCCGCCCGGAAATTCTGCTATTTCTTCTGCATATAGCATTTTAAGATAACAGCCAGAAAATGACTGACAGTGTCACACCAGGACCATCACACTTCTATAAATTTTATTTAATCTCTATAACATTCACATTAATAACACCCATATAAATAAATCTTTAGCCTCACTTGGTTATTTGACAAGGCTTCCCATACAATACATTGAACAAACCTAATTAGTTAGAATCTCTCTTACAAGGTGAAGGGTACAACTTTTGGGCTTTCCTGGGGCCCAACAGGAAAAATCTCAAAGTCAATTCTAAGTTAGAAAGATTTAATTTAGAATTTAAGTTTGGGTAAGTTTGTCAAAAATCTCAAAAGGTTTAAAACATTTGATTAAAATAGAATCACAAGTCACTGTAAAAAAAGTGCTTAGTTAGCCAGTTAACCAAAGTGACAATTAAAAGATTTTCCAGGCAGGGCGGCGCCTGTAGCTCAGTGAGTAGGGCGCCGGCCCCATATGCCGAGGGTGGTGGGTTCAAACCCAGCCCCGGCCAAACTGCAACAAAAAAATAGCCGGGCGTTGTGGCGGGCGCCTGTAGTCCCAGCTGCTCGGGAGGCTGAGGCAAGAGAATCGCGTAAGCCCGAGAGTTAGAGGTTGCTGTGAGCCGTGTGACGCCACGGCACTCTACCCGAGGGCGGTACAGTGAGACTCTGTCTCTACAAAAAAAAAAAAAAAAAAAAAAAAGATTTTCCAGGCAAATACAGAAAGTTACAAAGATGTTAAAAACAAAACAAGCAAACAAAAACCTCTTAACTCATTTAAGGCTCAGTTTTCTAAGTAATCAAAAACCTAATAAAGGTAGGATACAGCATAAGAAATTATCTTATTATCTTGATAAAACACAAAGTCTTTGTTTCCTAGGCAAATTATCTAAGAGGATTAAATAAAAGCCTCCTCTAGTTTTTTGTTTTTTTTGGGGGGGGATACAGAGTCTCATTATGTCCCCCTCAGCACCATGGCATCACAGCTCATAGCAACCTCAAACTCTTGGGCTTAAGAGATACTCTCGCAGCTCAGCGCCCGTAGCACAGTGGCTATCCACGGAGGCTGATGGGTTTGAACCTGGCCTGGGCCTGCTAAACAACAATGACAACAGTAACGAAAATAATAGCCAGGAGCTGTGGCGGATGCCTGTAGTCCCACTACTTGGGAGACTGAGGCAAGAGAATTGCTTAAGCCCAAAAGTCTTGCTTCAGCCTCCCAGGTAGCTGGGACTACAGGCACCTGCCACAACACCTGGCTATTTTTGTTGTTGTTGCTGTTTGAGACAGAGTCTCACTATGTCGCCCTCAGTAGAGTGCCGTGGGGTCACAGCTTATGGCAACCTCAAATTCTTGGGCTTAATCAATTCTTCTGCCTCAGTCTCCCAAGTAGCTGGGACTACAGGTGCTGGCCACAACGCCCAGCCATTTCTTTGTCACTTATTGTTGTCATTGTTGGTTAGCTGGCCCAGGCTGGGTTTGAACCCACCAGGCCTGGTTCATATGTGGCCAGAGCCCTAACCACTGAGCATAGGCACCAAGACCTAATAATTTTTTTTTTTAAGAACAGTTAATACGGTTGCTCTGAAAGGCTGGAGTAGAGATTGGACATGGCTTCCAATGGATCTCCAATTAAGGACAGTCATGAAGATAAAAATAAAAGGGATCAGAGGAAAAATAAGCTCACAACATAAATTTACTCCAGATGACCTGCAGATACTGCAGCAGTTATTTGAACAGAATCCTTACCCTGATTATTCAACAAGGGAAGAATTGGCCACTCAAGTCCATTGCCTTGTTTGCGTAATTAATAACTGGTTTCAAAACAAAAGAGCCAAACTACCCCCTAGAGAGAGACAGAGAATGTTTGCTACCTGGAAACAGAATGGGTTTCCCGTCCAAAGTCGCCCACTTAGAAGCCTCCAGGAATACCAGGTGGAGTCTCCCAACCACAACACGGAGCAGCCCTCCTCTCGCGCCCTCATGGGTGGAGCTGCCTGTTCTTCTCTGGAGACACAGAGGGTTCCCAGTGAGCTGGGGTGCTTCTGGTAGCTCCAGCAATGAAACCAAGCCGTGCTTTTGAAGATCAAGGCGAAACAAGAAGGGAACCTTCTCCTAGCTATGGATCAGAAACCGTTCTTCATGCTCCTCCACCTCCTCTGTGTTAATCTGAGAGGAGCAGGCCTCGGACAAGGAAGGCCAGCCTGCTAACCCCTCCTGCTGCCCTGTCCTGTGCAGCAGGAGGAGACAAAGCCCCACTGTCATTACTCATCATTTCAAGGACAATAGAGTAGTGGGGGATGTCATCGAGAGAAGCTGCTCTTCCAGGATCAAGTTCTAATGTACCCAAATCTAAGGCATTTAGAAGACAGCACTGTTTGTGGAGCCGATTAGTACCTGGAAGCGGGGAATAAGGATTTACTTTTCTTAGCACTTGAGGTCAAAGTTTGCTTCTGGAGATGACTGAGCTTGTTTTTGGCAAGAGTGTTGGGACTCATTCCCTGGCAGGGGCAACTGAGCCTTCGTGAAAGTGGGACTGGAAAATGAAACAACAGATGGCCGGGTGAGGTGGTTCACACCCATAATCCTAGCACTCTGGAAGGCAGAGGCGAGTGGATTGCCTGAGCTCAGGAGTCGGAGACCAGCCTCAGCAAAGCAAGAACCCATCTCTACAAAATAGAAAAATTAGCCAGGCATTGTAGCAGGCATGTCCCAGCTCTTGGGAGACTGAGACAAGAGGATTGCTTGAGCCCAAGATTTTGATGTTACTGTGAGCTATGATGTCACAGCACTCAACTCCAGGGTGACAGAGTGAAACTCTGTCTCAAACAAAACAAAAGAAATAAAACTACAGATAAGACCTCAAGCTCTCCAGATAAGATGGACTTCCTACAGTTGACATAGATGGCCAGATTAAAATAATGGGAGACAAGCAGCCACAGTGGGGTGTATGGAACACCCTTGACGTAAGAACCTCCATCTTAGACAAACGCTCATCTCCCATTTCAAAAGGCATCATGCCGACAGGGACAAGATGTGAGAGACTACACCCAACCAGATAGGGACATGACCGTGTGCTATATTAGCCCTCAGCAAAGTTCTCAAGGGCCATAAAAAGAGCAGAGCTTCTCCAGCTAGAAACAGCTGTCTCCATGGACACCATTTTGCTGTCACTGGTGATCAGCACCCAGCTTGTCTCAAAACTGCAGATGCTGGCGTGGATGTGGAGAGAAGGGAATGCTTTTACACTGCTGGTGGGACTGCAAACTAATACAACCTTTTTGGAAGGCAGTTTGGAGAACCCTCAAAGAACTCAAGCTAGACCTCCCATTTGATCCTGCAATCCCATTACTGGGCATCTACTCAGAAGAAAAAAAAAATCCTTTTTACCACAGGGACACTTGCACTAGACAGTTTATTGCAGCTCAATTTACAATCACCAAAATGTGGAAACAGCCAAAATGCCCACAGACCCAGGAATGAATCAACAAGCTATGGTATATGTACACCCTGGAATACTATTCAGCCACTAAAAAAGATGGAGACTTGACATCTTTCGTATTAACCTGGATGGATGTGGAACACGTTATTCTTAGTTCTGTGTTCAAATATCAGATTAATCTCAGTTGAGGGACATGCTATAAAATAACCACGAGTAATTCTCAACACTGTTAAAGTTATCAAAAACAAGAAGAATCTGAGACGCTGTCACAACCAAGAAGACGCTACAGAGGCATAACTACTAAATGTAACTTGGTTTCGTGAATGAGATCCTGGAACGGAATGAAAAGGACACTAGGGAAAAGCTGAAGAAATCTGAATAAAACGTAGATTTTGGTTACTAAAAAAAAAAGAACAGTTAACGCTCTACTTGGGAGCCTGAGAAGTGAATATGGGAGGATCACGTGAGCCCAGGAGCTTGAGCCCAGCCTGTGCAAGACCCTGGCTGTGACAAAAATTTTTTAAAAAGAGTAATCAATACACCCAGAAAATCTTGTTGCTGTTGTGACATAGAAAACCAATGTGCATTTTGCATCAATGTACTTTTTATATCGAAGCTTAACTTTTAGAAAAACTTGTAAAGAATTCCCTTCTGTTTTAGCCAATTTGGTCACGTGCAAAATTCCCTTTAGGAGATCCATCTTCCAAAAACTTTTTACAATTTGCTCAGACCTTTTATGACTCACTGGAACCTTCTATCATTTTCTAAAACCTTTGGTATTTGTCCTATTATTCCTTTATTGCAGAATAAACAACCAGTGGAAAAATGTTGGAACAACCAGTGGAAAAATGTCCTTTCCTTTCCCTCTAATCAGCCTGACCATACCAGATCCTTTCTTATACCAAAAAAAAGTACTTTTTCTGTTTTGAGCTTCCTTTACCAAAATTATATCCTCACACTTGTGACTTTCTTTTTTTTTTTTTTTTTTTGTAGAGACAGAGTCTCACTGTACCGCCCTCGGGTAGAGTGCCGTGGCGTCACATGGCTCACAGCAACCTCTAACTCTTGGGCTTACGCGATTCTCTTGCCTCAGCCTCCCGAGCAGCTGGGACTACAGGCGCCCGCCACAACGCCCGGCTATTTTTCTGTTGCAGTTTGGCCGGGGCTGGGTTTGAACCCGCCACCCTCAGCATATGGGGCCGGAGCGCTACTCACTGAGCCACAGGCGCCGCCCCACGCTTGTGACTTTCTTTACATCTGTCTCCGACTTACTGATTCTTTTATTTTCTTCCTAAACTTACTTTTTTTTTTTTAAACCGAGTGTCTCTCTGATACCCTGACCCACCATGCCTGGCCCAGAAACATCATTTAAATCCAACTGCCCTTTATAACTGGTGAGTTTATGTTACTGTTTCATTGCCCCATAACTAAAAATTTTAAGTGAAAACTGTAAGAGTTTTGTTTTGTTCATATATATTTTTGTGTCTGTATGTTATGGGTATAGGATGTTTTCTTGCCCAAATATATGAAAGAGCTCTATTTAATTGGCTTAGAGGAAAACATTAAGCATTTGAATCAAACAGTTTATCAGAAACATAGTAATTAACCCAAATGCTTTTCAAGTTCAAGGGACTTCATACAAATTTGGTATGTGACGTTGTTGGCTTAGCTAAGGCAGCTATGTCTTCAGTGTTGTCGGTTGTAAGGATAATATACACGCGACTTTGATTTATTTCAGATATTTGAGCTCACAGACGTGTGAATGTGACTTCATAACAAGCGTGCAGATGAGTCTGCAATGCCGTGTCTATTGCCTCCTGTACAGGAAGCACAGAAGTAAGACAAAAACACATGAGTTTAATGTTTAGTGTTTTTCTTTAACTGGGAATAGCTTGTAATTGTTACCAGCAGCTTCATTGCCCACTGCTCAGGAGGAAGCAGCACAGTGAGACGGCAGGGCTCACAGCAGAGAAAGGGTTAATACGGCAATGGCAGGCACCATGTGAGGAGATGAGAACAATCTCCCAAATCCATCTCCGGAAATTTGGGAGAAAGTGTTTCTCTGGGAGGCCTAGGGGGTGGATTGCTTCAACTCAGGAGTTTGGGACCTGCCTAAGCAAGAGTGAGACTCCATCTCTCCTAAAAAGAGGAACAACTAGCTGGGCATTGTGGCAGGTACCTGTGGTCCTAGTTACTGGGGAGGCTGAGGCAGGAGGATCACTTGAACCCAAGAGTTTGAGGTTGCTATGAGCTATGATGCTACAGCACTCTACCCAGAGTGACAGAGAGACACTCTGTGTCAAAAAAAAAAAAAGTAAGTTGGGCGGCGCCTGTGGCTCAGTGAGTAGGGCGCTGGCCCCATATACCGAGGGTAGCGGGTTCAAACCCAGCCCCAGCCAAACTGCAACAAAAAAATAGCCGGGCGTTGTGGCGGGCGCCTGTAGTCCCAGCTACTCGGGAGGCTGAGGCAAGAGAATCACGTAAGCCCAAGAGCTGGAGGTTGCTGTGAGCTGTGTGATGCCACGGCACTCTACCCAGGGCAGTAAAGTGAGACTCTGTCTCTACAAAAAAAAAAAAAAAAGTAAGTTTAGGAAGGAAATAAAGAGAAAGGAATCAGTAAGTAGAACACAGATATAAAGAAAGTCATGAGTATGAGGATATAATTTTGGCAAAGAAAGTTCAAAACAGGCTCGGCACCTGTGGCTCAAGCAGCTAAGCGCCAGCCATATACACCTGAACTTGCAGGTTTGAATCCAGCCTGGGCCTGCCAAACAACAATGCCGGCTGCAACCAAAAAATAACTGGGTGTTGTGGCAGGTGCCTGTAGTCCCAGCTACTTGGAAGGCTGAGGCAAGAGAATCGCTTGAACCAGGAGTTGGAGGTTACTGTGAGCTGTGACGCCACAGCACTCTACCCAGGGCAACAGCTTGAGGCTCAACTCAAAAAAAAAAAAAAGTTCAAAACAGAAAAAGTACATTTTTTTTTTCCTGATTAGGGGGAAAGGAAAGGACATTTTTTCTACTGGTTGTTCCAACATGAAAACAAAGGAAGAATAAGACAAATACCAGCACTCCTAGCACTCTGGGAGGCCTAGGCGGGTGGATTGCCTAAGCTCACGGGTTCAAGACCAGCCTGAGCTAGAGGAAGACCCTGTCTCTAAAAACTAGCCAGGCATTGTGGCGGACACCTGTAGTCCCAGCTGCTCGGGAGGCTAAAGCAAGAGAATAATTTGAGCCCAAGAGTTTGAGGTTGCTGTGAGCTCTGACAGCACAGCACTCTACTGAGGTTGACACAGTGAGAGTTTGTCTCAAAAAAAAAATTTATCCTTCTGATAAATAAGACAAGTTAATGTTACCTGTTCAGATGCTTATATTTGAATATTTTTATTTTCCCTAATAGGTAATCTATGAAGGCAGGGGACTAAATTTTGTCTAAAGCAGTTTCCATAGCACTTTGGTTTTAAAATAAAAAGCTTCTTTAACCATTTCCCCCCTCTTCTCAGTTTCAAATGACCGGTGAGGTTAACTTCTTAGACGTCTACATTTCGCTGAAATCCTACGAGGAGAACAACCTTCAAGCAGGCTTTGCCTGCTTGTTGTTTCAATTTGCATTACACGGACAGCTGTGGCAATGGATTTTATCTTCACACGAGTACAAGAGTCAACACTTTGAGAGCAAGCAGAGAGAGAGAGGGGAGGGTGAGAGCCTCCCCTCCCCTCCCTGGGCCTCACCCTGTTCAGCCCCACAGCCGTGGTTTTCCAATTCAGCTCTGAAAGAAACAAGATTGAGGAATTCGAATGAGCTCCATGTTGCCTTAGGGTTAAACACGTCATGAGAAAAAGCTGCAATGTGTGCACACAGAACCAGGTGAAGGGCTCTGAAGCCTGCCTTAGGTTTGGAAAATTTCATTCTATGTTATATTCATCTTTCAAAAACAAAGAGGATCTTATTCCTTGGTGTACGTAAATTTTCTTAAGACTGGCAGGTGGCCATGGTGCCATGAGAACTGCCTGTCCCTGGCCATTGTCCTCTCTCACGGGAATCTTTACCTTTGGAGACAGAGTCCCTCAGAGATGGTGCTGACCCCACACACACACACACACACAGACACGGTGGCTTTTAATGGGTCAAATTGTGCTCACCATTGCTATGCTTATTTTTGCTCTTGGAAAATGTTCAGAAACAAGCAGGGGGAAGAGGAAACAGCCAAATCATTTAGAGATGCACATAAACAGCCAACAATCAAATCAAAATGAATTCACCAAAAAAGACGTGCAGTCTGTGCAGACAGATCATGAGTTCTGTAAAAGCAAATAACTCACCAAGAGGATGGGCTTGCCAGAAAGGACAAGTCTTTTATAGTCCCAAGAAGGATGCAAGGTCCCTTACCAAGGTGGCCTTATTCAAACTAGATCCCAGATAAAGTCAAACAGCTTCCAAGAAAAGGAGGAAGCTTGGTCCAAGAGAGGATTCCCCAGGATAATGGAAGTGGAAGTCTTGGAAGGGCTCCAGGTAAGCCCTGCCTCAGTTCTAAGAGACACCACGTTCTTCCAAAGGTGATCTTGCTTCAGATTCCAAATTATGTCAGCGGAACAACCAACACAGAGAGAGGTTCTCCAAAGATAATGAGTTTCTTCAGTCATGAGCAGAGGGTTGCGTCTGAGATACACAGGCTATGTGGAAAACACAGGTGCATCCGAGGAGGTTAAGGCAAGTGAAAGCTTTTTTTTTTTTTTTTTTTTTTGTAGAGACAGAGTCTCACTTTATGGCCCTCAGTAGAGTGCCATGGCCTCACACAGCTCACAGCAACCTCCAACTCCTGGGCTTCAGCGATTCTCTTGCCTCAGCCTCCCAAGTAGCTGGGACTACAGGTGCCCGCCACAATGCCCGGCTATTTTCTGGTTGCAGTTTGGCCGGGGCTGGGTTTGAACCCGTCACCCTCGGTATATGGGGCCGGCGCCCTACGGCCTGAGCCATAGGCGCCGCCTGCAAGTGAAAGCTTTTAAAGGCAAAAGGAGGAGTGTGCATAAGGTGTTTTGAAGAAAGAGAACATTGGGGGGAGAGCACTGGTTCCAGGGGCTTCTCGAGGAGCTGACATCCATTCATAGCGAAGACGGTGTGTCAGGTGAGGGTTATCTGCACCGGCTAGCTGACCTGGTGACCCCTGAAGCTGCAGTTGGAAAGTCACTGGGAAAAGTTCTTGCTATGGGAATAGGTGCACGAGAGCCCTTCAGAGCATCTGTGCACTAGTTCCCACCGTGTGTGTGCAAGAGCCTCTCTTCCTAACTTCGCTTATTTTTCTGTTAGGGTTAGAAACAAATAACTCCATCTTGTTATTGACATGTCTCTATGTGTGTTTACGCTTTACGTGGCTACCGCAGTAGGGTCAATATTAAGAATCAAGTATGTTACGGCAAACACATCACAAACTTCAAAAACCCATAGTAATGATGGAATAATATTTAATATCAGCAAATGTCCCAACGTCACCCAGTCCTTGGTCACTAACATCCCAGGGGCCCATTACAGCCTCATTTCCTTGGGACCTTCTTATGCCTCTTGTTGGGGATGATGTGACCTGGTCACAAGAATATTCTGTGTTCATACTCAGACCTGTGCACAAAGCATCCCCAGCTCCTCCTGGTCACCCAGTGCTGGGTCCGTGATTTCCACCTTTCCCACCCACCGTGCCCCCCCCAGAGCCTCCTTTCTATCTTGGAGAGCTGGTCAGCTTCTGGCCTCATTGTGGTCCACCTGCACCTGAGGACCTGACCTCCCGTCTCTTTGCCTTTTCCTTGGTAAACACCCAACTCCCAGAGGAACGAGGTTCAGTCAATCCTGAGAGTCACCCTCAGCCTCTGGGCCCCGGTTCCCCACCTATGGCATGGGGACCACTGAGGGTTAGCAGGGTGAGTCCCAGGAACCCAGAGACCATATAGGATCTGGTGCTGGGAAGCCAGATCCTGGAGGCTGGTCAGTTTCCAGAGCCAGGGATCGTGGTCCCCTGCACTTGATACCCGGGAAAGGTTGGTGGTAGTAGTTAGAGGACATGGAATTCCCAACAGTGTCAGAGAAAATACAAGTCTAGCCACACACTCAAAACAATTACTGGCCCAGGGCTCGGCGCCCATAGCTCAGCGAGGGGGGCGCCGGCCACATGCACCGAGGCTGGCGGGTTCGAGCTCTGCAACCTCCTTTCCAACTGGATACCTTTGTCCTGCCTCACCAGTCCAGCTAGAGTTTCAGCCCTGCCTTAAACAGAAGAGGCAAGAATCAGTCAGCACCCTTGCCTTGTTCCTGATCTTAGAGAAAAACTTCTCCGTCTTTCACCACTGAGTGTTATGTTACATGTGGGCTTTCCTGAGTGACTTTTCTTTTTTTTAATAATTTTTTTTTATTTTTAATTTCAACTTGTTTGTTCATTCTTCTTCATTTGAAGTACTTTTTTTTTGTTGTTCATTTTCTTCTTTTTTTAGATGTTCTTCCTCTGGCGATGCTCTGTCCCGTTGCCTCCCCAGTAGCTGGGATTACAGACGCCCACCACAACGTCCGGCTGTTTTTGATGTTAGTAGAGACGGGGTCTTGCTCTGGCTCACTGTTGCTCATACTGGTCTCGAACCTCTGAGCTCAGGCAATCCACCCGCCTCGGCCTCCCACAGTGCTGGGACTACAGGCGTGAGCCACCACGCCCGGCCCCTGAGTGACTTTTCCTTGTTTCTTTCTGTTCCTAGTGTGCCGAGTGTTGCTGTTTTTTGGTTTTTGTTTTACCATGAAAGGGTGTCGATCACATGCTGTCTCTGCATCCGTCACCTGGGGTTTTTTTCCCCTTCATTCTGCTATGACGAGTACAGATTAACTTTTACATGTTGACCCATCCTCAACATACAGTCTTGTGTGCCTGGCTGTCTTCATTATGCTCCCAAGAGTCACGAGTGTCCGTGTGTATGAGTCTGGGTGGACGCCACTCTTTTCCGATGTGTTCGTGTCTGGATGTGCACCGTGACCTCTCTGTGGGTTACAGGGAGTCTGAGTATCTGGTAGCATCCGTCTTCCTACTTCCTTCTTACTCAAGGTTCTTCTGACACTTTTGCATTTCTACACAAGTTTTGAAATCAGCTCGTCAGATTCTCTATACAAATATCTGCTGAGGTGTTTTCATAGAGATGCATCCGGTTCGTGGATCGATCTGGGAAGAACTCAACAACACATGGTGGGGATGTGAAAGGGAGGGCACGGCACTCCAGGAACAAATACAACTTGAACCTCAAACAAAACAACGCAGATCCCTAGTATATAAAGGGGTCCTAGAAACCAATAAGAAAAAGACCAGCCACACAGCAGAAAAATAAGCAAAAGACATTTGATGCTTCACAAAAAAGAAAAAAAGAGTTTTAATGATATGAAAATATGCTGAGTCTCAGTCATAAAAAATTGTCAAATCCAAAGGTTTAGAAATACAATCTAAAGCTCTAAGGTAAAAATTGAAACCTTTATTCATTATTGATGGAAATTTGATGGTAATAAATTGCCTTCCAGTAGAGGCAGTTGGATCATATCTGTCAAAATTGCAAATGTGATTAAAAGGTGATGAGCATTTTTTTCATGTGTTTGTAGGCCATGCGCCTGTCTTCATCAGAGAAGTTTTCTGTTCGCCCACATAAAAATGGGGTTATTTGTTCTTTTCTTATTGATTAGTTTGAGTTCTCTGTAGATTCTAGTTATCAGACCTTTGTCAGAAGCATAACCTGCAAAAATCTTCTCCCATTCTGAAAGTTGTCTGTTTGTTTTACTTACTGTGCTCTTGGCTGTGCAAAAGCTTTTTAGTTTGATCAGATCCCAGTAATGTATTTTTGGTGTTGCTTCAATTGCCCAAAGGGGTCCTCTTCATAAAATATTCTCCCAGGCCTGGGAGAATTTCTTCAAGTGTTTCCCCTGCACTCTCTTCTAGTATTTTTTATAGTTTCATGTCTTAAGTTTAAATCTTTTATCCAGTGAGAATCAATATTCGTTAATAGTGAAAGGTGGGGGTCCAACCACCTTTTTTTAAATAGGGAATTGTTCCCCCAGTGAGTGTTTTTGATAGGCTTATCAAAGATCACATGACGATAAGTGGCTGGATCACAGAAATGCAAATCAAAACCACTTTGAGATATCATCTAACTCCAGTAAGATTAGCCCACAAACAACATCCCAAAACTACAGACGTTGGCGTGGATGCGGAGAGAAGAGAAGGGAACGCTTCTACACTGCTGGTGGGAAGGCGAGCTAATGCGGCCTTTTTGGAAAGCGTTTGGAGAACACAAAAGGAACTAAAAGTAGACCTACTGTTTGATCCCTCAATTCCTCTACTAGGTATATAACTAGGTGATCAAAAATTATTTTACAACAAAGACATTTGCACCAGAATGTTTATTGCAGCCCAATTCATAAATGCCAAGACATGGGAACCAGCCCAAGTGCCCATCAACCCATGAATGGATTAACAGATTGTGGTATATGTACACCATGGAATACTATGCAGCCATGAAAAAGATGGAGACTTCACGTCTTTTATGTTTACCTGGATGGAGCTGGAACATGTTCTTCTTAGTAAAGTATCTCAAGAATGGGGAAAAAAAGTATCCAATGTACTCAAAACTACTATGAAATCAACATATAATCACCTACACACTCATATGAATAATAAAACATAACTAGAGTCCAGAAAGTAGGAGGGAAGAGTAGAGAGAGGGGAGGGGAGGGGGGAGGTCCAGAGGAGGGAGGGTATTTGGGGGGACCTCACCTAACGTGCATAATGCAATGGTACATTTTAAAAAGAGTATAATTGTCTTGCCACAACAATTAAGTAAGCGAGGTGATAGATGTATTAATCAGTTCAATGTAATCATTTCACATAGTGTATGAAATCAGTACAGTGTACCCCATAAATGCATCAATGTACACACTTACAATTTAATAAAGGAAAAAAATAAAATAAAAAAATTCCAAATGTATTTAACCTTTGATTTAGCAATCCTAGTTCAAGGAATTTAACCCCTAGAAATACGTCTATGCTCGACATATACACCTAGTTATTCATTGCAGCCTTATTGATAAGAGTAAAAGACGAGAAACAAACCAATTTCCTGCATCAAAGGTCTGGTAAGTGACCGCCATCCACACAATGAAATGTAGTCAGGAACAAAAATTAGTAAAAAGGTGAAAAGGGGAGACCTTTTGATTGATCCAGAAAGATCTCTGGTGTTACCCAGCTGTAGCAGGGCTGGCCCTTCCCAGTCTGTGTCACAGGCATCCAGCTGGGTTTTATAAGCACCTTAAGAAGTGGCTTTGCCGGGCGGCGCCTGTGGCTCAGTGAGTAGGGCGCCGGTCCCATATGCTGGAGGTGGTGGGTTCAAACCCAGCCCCAGCCAAAAACCACAAAAAAAAAAAAAAAGAAGTGGCTTTGCCAGTGTGCCATTAACACCTGGTCATTGTGGCCACTATGTATCAAGCCCTTGTACTCCCAGCCCAGCTCAGCCACTGAGCAGAAGGAAGATAGCAGCCAGTCCCTTGGAGAAACACAGCCCCAGTCCCTCAGTGAATGCTAATCCTGGCCCTCTGAGGTTACCTGAAGGGGACCAACGCACAGGGAGTTCTACTTTGTCTGTCCTAAAGGATCAAGGTCAACTTTAACACGGAACCAAAGAACAGATTTCCTCACACACCCATTTTACAGATGGGAAAGCTGAGTCTCAGTGAGGGAAACAGCCCCTGGGGGTAAGGGTTAACATAGGCATTCAGACCAAGGATCCCACATCCCCTCCACCAAAGACCCTCCCCAGGCAGGTACTGAGCTGCTGAACAAGCTCCTCACTGAGCTCAGACCACATGTCTGAGACCCACGTTCCCTCATTTAAACCCTACTCAGGTGGGCTCTACTCTGGTGGTGACTGTGCTACTTCACTGCAGTGTCCCCAGCCTCTAGGACAGAGCCTGGCACGTAAGAGACAGGTGATGTTTAAACAGACGGCTGAAACAATGCATCCTCCCGCAGCCACATGGGGGGTGCTCTGACTTTATACACCAGCTTGGACAAGCAGAGTAGCCTGGGCCCACTCCTCCCCCACTTGTGAAGTGGGCATCCCATACCACACCCTGCTCCCTGCTTCATGCAAGCCATGTGAGAACACAGTTTTTCTTCTAACTTTCCAACTGGATACATTTAACTTGTCTTGCTTAATTGATCTGGCTGTGAGTTTCAGTACTACCTTGAGTAGAAGAGGCAAGGGCCTCTTCTCACCCTTGTCCTGTTCCTGATCTTGAAGGAAAACTTCTCAATCCTTCAGCATTGAGTATGATGTTAAATGTGGGCTTTCCATGGATGACTTTTACTATTTTCCTCTGTTCCTAGTGTGTCCTGGAACACAACAGTGAATTCCAGATGCCACCCTACCCTCAGAGCTCACAGCCTCCCAGATGGGGCAGCGTCTTATTCACCACTAGTGCTGTCTGCCAAGCTAAGCTTCCTCTAGGACAAGTGATACAGGACGGGTGGCCTGGTGGCACCCCAGCTAGCTCAGCCAGGCTGAGCTAGAGGACCTGTCACCTCCGCCTTGGCCATTTTGGTGCAAAGGCAGCCGGCAGAGGAACCAGCAAGCTGGAGGGTAGGCAAGGTGCGGCTCCCACTCCCACCCCCACCAGAGGCTCCAATAACCAAAGGAGCGGAACAACTGCTGGGGAGACACTGGCGCCTCGGTGTCTCCTCCCCTTTACTCTTGTGACTGAACGCAAACCCCCATTTCCTATGCCTAGGTCAATTTCATGTAAGTTTCCTAGGCCTCAATTCTGTGAATGGACTGTGTGCACTCATTAATACATTCATTCACCTCGCCCCAACGGAAGAGACTATGTCCGTTCATTTCCTGGCCAAGGAACCCTTGCACCTATACAAACCGTTAGATGGAGAGAGACGGAGAGAGCTTTTCTCTCCGGGAGCTTTAGTGTTTTCATATTCTTTTCTGTAAATAAACTCTGTTTTACCACCGATCTGTGGTCCATGGATTTATTCTTCAAATCACGGAGACCAAGAACCTGAAATTCCAGCGAGCCAGCCAGGAGAGAAGACGAAATTCCAGTAACATATTTGGTGGCCCCTACGGGGACAGCAGACGGAAAGAAGACATCTGTGGTAACTAATGGGACCGTTTACCTCTATCCTGTTTTTCTCTGCAGCTATCCTATTGGAGATTAATAAATTCACTGCCCCCCAGCATGGAAATATGCATAGTGTAGATGCTGACCTCTAGGTCACGGGCAAGAGGCTGTTGGGGAGCAAACTTTCTTATTCCCCCCTGGCTTCAGAAAGGAGGCAAAGGGTCTATTGGAAGAATGTTGAACTTATTCTGTTTATTCCTTTTCCCTGGTTGAGAGCCGAGTAAGGAGGTAGCACCCAGAGGCCCTGGGGTCCCCAGCAATGGTTCTGACCCCAGGACTTGGGAGGGCCTTGGAAAACTCATGCTCTCCCAGCTTTTCCTATCTTCTCTTCTCTTCCATGGTCCCAAACGTTTCCTATTTATCTCTATAGATCTCTGCAGTTTCTCTCCCCCTCTCCTTGTAGTTTATATGCTTTGTTTGAATGTTGGTAAAGGATTGCTGTATTTAGTTGGGTTTGTTACTGGTTAATTCTGGTATTTTTCAGATGTTTTAAGTGTGCTTGAAATGTTGTAGGTGTGTTATTAGGTCCTTTTTTATTGACTTTCATTGCAGAACTAAATTAAATTGGGTTTTTATGTGTCTAAGAAAAAAGACTGACCTTGTTAAAGAGAAGTCAGCTCCAAATGAGGGCAAAATAACTCCCCTCCACAGTGTGTCTGGGCAACCAGAGGCCTGTGAAGGGAAGCCCGAGATGACTCCCCAAGGTGGGAATGGCCCTGAACCTTGGCTACCTCTCAGTCTCTTAAAAATAAAGAACAATGAGGATGACCCTGGGTATTTGATTTCTTCTGGGGTGGGGAAATTTAAGATAATTCTAGGTTTCTCTAGGACTTTGGCTAAGTGCAACTAATTGTGATACAAAAAGTATCGAAGTGTCTCTCAACCCAACTAAATTTACAAATTTAGTAAATTTACAAATTTATTATTGCCTTACTAACCTTTAGAAAAGATAAGGGAAGTTAGTAAACATAGCATTTGACCTGGTTGTGCCAGAAAGCCTATTTTCCTTTTGGTTACAGGGAATTTAGAAAAGGCTTGTACAGATTCTATGAAGTTAAATGTGCAAACATCGCACAGCTATTTTCTCCAGGATGGGGCTCATGTAAGTTTCCTGGGTTTGGGAATGAAAGGCTTTGTAGCCATTCATTCATGTCCCAGACATGTCCCAGACACCTTGTCCCAGACACACTAAATGTAACTACCAACAAGCTAAATGTAACTACAGGGGGCCCCATCTGAGTATATACACCGGCAGACAAAGAGCCTGGAGACAGACAGACAGACAGCTTTTCTCTCCAGACTTGGGTTTTCTCTCTGCCAGGAGCTCTGGCACTTCTGTATTCTTTTCTGTAAATAAATCCTGTCTTACCACTGATCTATGGTCTGCGGATTCATTCTTCGAATCACCAAGACCAAGAACCTACTGAGGAGTGAAATTCCAGTATCACCAGCCCCAGTCCCAGCCCCAGCACCAAAGCCTTCCTGCCCCTACCCACGATGGCAACACTTGGGTGTTTAGACTTACTTTTTCAATTTCATATTCTTTATGGACTAATGTATTTTATTATTAAAATATACACACAATAACATTTAACATTGTATTCACTTAAAACCCTTTTAAATCATACAATTCAGTGGCATTAACTTTGTCCCCAATGCTGGGCCACTTCACTCTCACTCCAGCACCTGTTCTGGTACAAGCTCAAGAGCCAGACCCAGCCACAGGTATCGCAACAGGACTAAAGCCCATGGTGAAGCTAGAGGCATTTTCATCCCTGGACACACAGTGCTGCCTATCAGAGCTGCCACATAGAGCCAGCATCTGTAACAGCCACAGAGAGACAGCCATCATCTGTACCAGCCACAGAGGGACAGCCAGCACCTGCCCGGACCCAGCTCCTGCAAGTCCCTCAGCACCAGCTCAGTGCCAGAGCTGTCCTTCCCCTCTCCATGGTGGCATCTTTTTAAAAATATTCTTTTAGTATTTAATGTTTTAATGGTGTTTTATATTTAATGTTTTCAATAATATTTTCGGTAAGATTTGACTTTTTAATTACTTGAAATTATATGATTCAGCTAAATATATTCACCAGCCCTAGGTATGGTAAGAACGTTCTGCCAGTAAGTACATTTCTATCCAAATGATGAAACACAACATAGTTGGGAGAAAAACAATGGTAAGAAAGAGTGGAGGGAGGAAGGTGTTTATGAAGTGTTCTGGAAAGGTCTTTGGCTGGACCTGGCCGCTGGCACGGGGCTGGAAACCAGGGATGCAGGTCCACCTTGACCACTGAGCAGAAAGGAGATGCTAACTAGTGCCCTGGGGGACACGGCCCAGGTCCCTCAGTGAATTCAAACTCTGGCTCTGTGTGGTAACCTGCAGGGGACAAACTGCAGAACGTTCTGCTTTGTCTGTCTTAAAGGATCAAGGTCAACTTTAACATGGAATCAAAGAACAGATTTCTTCACATGCCCATTTTACAGACAGAAACACTGAGTCACGGTGAGGGAAACAGTCCATTGGGGTAAGGGTTAACACAGGCATTCAGACCAAGGATCCCACATGCCCTCCACCAAAGACTCTCCCCAGGCAGGTCTTGAGCTACTGAACAAGCTCCCCGCTGAGCTCAGACCACATGCCTGAGACCCACGTTCCCTCATTTAAACCCTACTCAGGTCGGCTCCACCCCAGTGGGGACTGTGCTACTTCACTGCAGTGTCCCCAGCCTCTGGAACAGTGTCCAGCACAGTAGACAGTTACGTCTCTATTGAACAAAGAGATGAATGAGTCAATATAATCCACCCAAGAGCCCTCCAAGGCAGGTGCTGTTGTTTTATAGATGAGGCTCCTGGGCTACAAAGTACGCTTGGTCCGTTTATTCACACGTTCTGCACCTGCGTGCAAGTCTCAAACACGGTGAACCACACACACCAGTCCTGCCCATGGTGCTCTCAACCTAATAGGGAGACAACGTCTGGCATCCTGTGAGATGGGGCCATCTCCAGCACGAGATCTGGAGCTTCTCTGGCACCACTCACAGAGCTAGGATTCAGGCCCCCTAAAGAGTCACGGAACCACCACATCAGATGTGGCGCCAGCTGTGGAGCTAGAGCTACTCTGGACCAGCTATGGATGGAACTCGGGCCGGCTCCAGAACCAGAGCCACCTGCAGGTCCAATACCTACAGCAACCCCTGTTGCACCCGAGAATCAGAATCCCCAATGACCATACGAGAGAGCTGGACACCAATGCAAATCACACGAGGGCGTTTATTCAGGCTCAAGCCAGGGCTGTCAGCCTTTCCCCAGATGCTGCTGGGACCTAGAGCCGAGAGCCCTGTACTCGTCGTGCACGGGGGTTTTTATGCAGTGGATATGGGGTGAGGGGCATGGGAAGCAAAGCGTGGCCTTTGGGTTATCTCTTATGCTTACACTAGAATTTAAAGCTGATAGGGTCCCGCCAATCTCAACAGCCGGGGGTGGGGGGTTGGGCTTCTGATGCACTCTGAGAGTTAGGGACACATCCCGGGAGATAGGGAGGGGTGTGGTTTACTAAGAAACGAAACAAAGGATTTTCAGGTTGCTTTTAAAATGGAGGACAAAAGCCTGAAATGATGAAAAGCCCAAAATGGTGTTACTGGGTCACCGGGTCCTTCACCCCCAACCTCCACTGCCAGTTCTCACACCAATTCTGGAGCCACTACCAGAGTTATACTCAGCCCACAACCATAGCTAATTGGGTGGCCTGCTGAGGCCCTGCTGTCTGACACAGAGCCAGGCCCAAGCTCCTGTGCCAGGCCCACAGCCCCACAGCCCCAGCACCAGTGCCAGCCCCAATGCCAAAACCTTACTGCCCCTACCTATGATGGTAAAACTGGCATTTTTAGATTTTCTTTTTCTATATCATATTCTTTATGGATTGATGTATTTTATTATTAAAATATACACACAATAAAATTTAACACTATATTCTGTCTAGCACCTGTTTTGGTACAAGCTCAAGAGGCAGACCCAGCCGCAGGCAGAGCTACAGGCATCCTCAGCACAGTGCCCGCTGCCAGAGTTGCCACAGAGAGCCAGTATCTGCCCTGGCTGCAGAGAGAGAGCTCGTGCCAGCCAGGGGTCCTTTGTCTCTTGTACAGCTACACCCAGCTCTGGCACTGCCATCCCTGCTGTAGAACCAACCGTGCTACCAGCCATGTGCGCAGTGTGGAGGTAGCCTCAGCACCTGCACCAGCTGCACAGGGGCAGCCAGCGCCAGCACTGGGTCTGTCACCTGCGGTGGAGCTGGAGCCAGCACTGGGTCTGTCACCTGCGGTGGAGCTGGAGCCAGCATTCACAGTGCAGTGCAGCCATCACCACTACCTAGTTCCAGGGCGTTTCCATCACCCCAAGTGGACACCCTGTGCTCGCTAAGCAGTCATCTCCCCCCACCCCACCCAGATCCCTATCTCCGCGCAGCCTCTCTCTCTCTGGCCTCAGGCCCTCTGCCCCTCCCCTCCAGGGCTGAAGACACCTGACAATGCCCATGTGTTCTCAACTGCAAACTATCACCCATCGTGACTTTGTCCCAAAACAGTGACCCTTCCCGATGGAGGCACCGGTCAGGCACATAGCAGGAGGACTCAGGATTGCCAAGGGCATCCTCCAAGCAGCCTCTACTGCTGTCCCCAGGGTGGCTGAGCACTACGGAGCGAGCGAGCGGGACAAGGCCCACCCAGGCTACCCAGACTCCAGTGTTACCTAAACCTCTCCTGCTGTCTCTTGTAACACCAGCTCAGCAAACGACCTAGCTCCAGTGTCAGAGGAAGAGCCATTCCAGAACCAACTCTAGCACCAGTTAAGAGCTTCCAACGCCAGAGCAAGAGGCAGCTCGGTGTCAGGACCGCCCAGAACAGGGAGGCGGCTACGCGCCAGAGACAGCACCCATTCCAGGGAGAGCCAGTGCAAGTTGGGGCTACAATCAGCTCCAGAGCCGGCGTTAGCAGCTCCTCCTGACCCACAGCCAGCACTGGCTCCCATGCAGCAAAAGCCAAGCCCAGCTCCAGCTCTGGCACAGACACCGGGTCCAGAGCAAGAACCAGTCCCAGCACCAGAGTTGGCTCCAGGGCCATCTCCAGAGACACAGCCAGCGAACACTCCAGACCCAGACAGGCCCCTGTCTCTCGCCTAGGACAACACCCTTTTTGTTTTACTCTGACCAATTTTTCTTTTCATGTACTTTACGGTTGCCTGTATTTTATATTATGAAATTTGTATAAAATAAAGTTTACCTTTAAAAATGTTCTAAATCGTACAATTCAGTGGCATTGATGACATTCACTGTGCTGTGCACCATCACCACTACCTGTCACCCCAGACAGACGTTGCTGTCACCCCAAGCCCATCAGACCCACTCTCCCCAAGCCCCGCTTCTGAGCAACCACTGATCGGCTGCCTGCATTTAGTCACTTAACTAACTCCTCTAGATTTTTCATAGACTTGGAACCAGACAGCCTGTGGTGTTCTGTGTCAGGCCTTCTCACTTACCATAACGCTTTTGAGGCTCACCTACAGCACGGCATGTATCAAGACCTCATTCCTCACCATGGCTAACAACCTTCCATGGAGACACCACGTTCTGACTGCACATCGTCTGTCGGCCGACACTGGGTTGTTACCACCTTTTGGCTGTTGCGACTAGTGCTGCAATGAATATCTTGTGCAGGTGTTTGCTTGGGTATGTGTATTCAATTCTCTTCACTATACAAGAGTCAAAAAGTAATGTTGTGTTTAAATGTGGAATTTTTTCCACAGCTATTCCACCACTGGCCTCCCCCGCCCCTTCCTGTTAAGTCACAGCCTTCCTGGTGGCTTTGGGGTGGCATCTCACTGTGGCTTTGATTGGCCTGTGTCAAGCACCTTCTCACGTGCTTACTGGCCATCTGCACATCTTTGGAGAAACGCCTACTCACGTCCTTTGCCCGTTTTTACTTGCATTGTTTGTGTTTTTGTTGTTGAGTTCTAGGAGTGTTTCATTTATTCTGGGTACAAGACCCTGATCAGATTTATGATTTGCAAATATTTTCTACCACATTGTGGGTTCTCTTTTCACTCTGGGGCATGTCCTTTCATGGAACAAAAGGTTTTAATTAATTTTGATGAAGTCATAGTTATCCGTTTTCTCTCGGGTTGTTACTTGTGCTTTTAGTGTTATATTTAAGAGGCCATGTCTGCCAGGCACAGCAGCACACACCCGTACTCCGGCAGCAGGAGGATCACTTGACTCTGGGAGTTTGGAACCAGCCTCAGCAACACAGCAAGACCCTCTCTGTACAAAAAGTTTTAAAAGTAGCCAGGTGTGGTGGTGTGCAACTGTAGTCCTAGCTACTTGGGAGGCAAAAGAGCCCAGGAGTTTGGCGGCACCCGTAGCTCTGTTGGCAAGGGTGCCGGCCACATACACCTAGGGTGGCGGGTTCGAATCCAGCCCAGGTCTGCTGACCAACAATAACAACTGCCACCAAAAAATAGCCAGGTGCTGTGGTGAGTGCCTGTAGTCCCAGCTACTTGGGAGGCTGAGGCAAGAGAATCTCTTAAGCCCAAGAGTTGGAGGTTGCTGTGGGCTGTGATGCCACGGCACTCTACCCAGGGTAGAGCTTCAGACTATCTCAAAAAAATAAAAAATAAAAAAAGAGCCTAGGAGATAGAGACTGCAGTGATCTACGGTCAGGTCACTGCACTCCAGCCTGGATGACAGAGCAAGAACCTGGCTCAAAAAAAAAAAAGAAGCCAAATCGTAGGGGATAAAGATTTGTCTTTGGCCCTGTGTTTTCCTCTAGGCACGTTATAGTTCTTGGATTCACTTTAATTCTCTGGGAGGTGTTAGATAAGGCTCCCACTTCCGTCTTTGGCCTGTGGATATCCAGTTTTCCCAGCATCCTTTGTCAAAGAGACTTTTCCCTCATGGAACAATCCTGGTATCCAGGTTCAAGATCAATTGACATACACGCTTAGGCTTAGTTCTCGAGTCTCAGCTGCGTTCAGTTGATCTGTACGTGTTAATCATCTCTGCTGAAGTTCTTTATTAGCTCTGACAGGCTCCATGGGGGTCTTCTACATGGAAGTGCATGCCATCAATAAAGAGATACGCTTACTTCTTCCTTGCCAATTTTGGCGCCTTTATTACTTTGTCGAACCTAATTTCTCTGGCCTAACTTCCATTATAACGTTGAATCAAGTGATACAAGTAGGCATCCTTGTCTTGCTCCTGGCCTTTGGGAAAAGGTTTCCACTTTCACCCCTGAGGGTGATGGTGTCTCTGTCTCATAAACATCCTTAGCGCTGTTGAGGCTCTTACTGCGAAAAGGTGCTGGATTTTGTCACACAATTCTCCTGCATCAATTAAGATGATCACGTGGGGGGGTTTCCATGTTATGATATGTTACGCTACACTAGTTGATTTTCCAAAGTCAAATATCTCTTGCATTCCTGGGACAAATCACCATTCTCATGCATAGTCCCCTCAATACACTGCTAGATTCCGTTTGTTAGCATCTTGTTGAGGTATTTTACATCTATATTCATAATAGATTTTGAAGTGTCATTTTCTTTTCTTCTGAGGTCTTTTTCTGTCATTGGTAGGTCTGTAGTTAATCTCTTGAAATGAGATAAGAAGTGTTATCTCCTCTTGTATTTTTTTATTTTTGAAGAGTTTCAGAAAGCTTTGTGTTATGTGTTCTTACATGTTTAGGGGAATTCCCCAGTGAAGTCATTGGGAGGTTCCGGATTACGAAGTCTATCTCTTTCCTTATTACAGGTCCACTTAGAGTTTCCAGTTTTTCTTGAGCCAGCGTGGTTCTGTATGCTTCTGGGGAACTGTTCCATCTAGCTACCCAACTGGTTCTCTTCAACCTTGTTTCCTTCTGAGGTATCATTAGTGATGTGCCACTGATGCTTCGAATTTAGTACTTTCAGCCTTCTTTTCTTCTTAGTAAATCTAGATAAGGGCTTGCCAATTTTGCAAATCTTTAAAAGAAGAAACGTTAGTGTTCTGAATTCCGTTCCTCTCTGCCCCCATCTTTATTACCCCTCCCTCTGCTAACTACCGTGTTTCCCTGAAAATAAAACATCCTCCGAAAATAAGACTTACTTACAGGTTTCCTTCTGGGTGAAATATAAGGCATACCCCCGAAAATAAGGCCCCCCCAGGCTCAGTCTCAGAATGAAAATTAATTTACCATAAACTGGTTGCTAGGGCCGCCTGACTGGCGTCTAGCAACCAGTGACGTTAGGCGGAGTCCTGACGTCACTGCTGTGTGGAGGCGGAGGGAGGTCGGAGTGAGCGGTGAGAGAGGAGGAGACTTTCACAGACGTGTGTAGAAGAGGAGGGTCAGAGCAGACGGGACGCAGCGAGGTGGTGAGTGCTGGTCTGTCTCTGGTGACACTGCCCGATGCTTGCAGTTTATCTGGCTCTTCTTTCTCTGGTTCACCAAGAGCATCTTCCCACCAGCCCTAACACAGGCCAGCCTGAGGGCCATCCTCCCCAGGGTCTGGCTGACTGGGGGCCAAGCTCTTACAGACTGGAGGAAACCAGGCCAGCAGGGCACCCTCCACCTATCTGTCAGCCAAGGCCACCCCAGCCCAGTGTCATCTGAACCTCTCCTGCCACCAGTCCACTCACAGCCATAGGTGACTTCTGTGCTCTGGGAACCAAATGACTAGCTGACTAGCTGACTTTACCAAGGAACTCACCCTTGGGGTCAGAGCTCTGCTCACCACAGGGCACTGCCTTCTGGACACTGCCTTCATGCCTCCTCAGATACTAGTCACTGCCATCCATGCCCATGGGCACCCCAGAGCTCCCACTCACCCACTGGTCTGAACACTGCAAAACTGACTCCTCCTTCTGGCTTCCAGGACCCCAGCATGGAGCCCAGGACTGGGACCACCTTCGGTATAGACCTTCCCTCACATGCTCAGCGTGCACTCAGATGGCTCACCCAGCTGACATGGAAGAGATCCCCCTGAGCTCTGTCCCTGGGTGCCTGATGTCCAGTAAAGAAGGTGACTACCTGCCCTTTCCCTCGACACCCTTCCCCTGCCCCTCCATTCCTGGCACCAGCTCCCCACTCTGCACCCATACAGAATCCAAGAAGCCCCAGTCCCGAGAAGCCTCGGAAGCCGGTTGCTGTCCTCAGTGCCCTGCAGGGTACAGGACTTCTGTTGACCTTAACAGTCCCACAGATGTGAGAGTCCATCCATCTCCTTCCCATCCCGCTGAATCTCCTGCACCAGCTCTGCCTCCAGCAGCACCCCCTCTTCCTCCTCAGCGCCCCCCAGGACAGTGATAGCCACACTCCTCTTGGCCTCTGCAACCTTGGCTCCTCGTGACGGAACCACATCCAGCAGACGGGTGACACTGCCGTCTAAGTCAGCCTGACAAAGAAACAGCAACATGTACATGAGCATCCTGGTGAGTTGGGCAGGCGGGGCACCCCTTGGCCCCCGCACTCAGGCCTCTCTAGGCACAGACCTTACCAGAAGGGCTACTTTGACAGCTCTGGGCCATCCAGGCAGCTGGCCCAGCCTGGGAGCACACAGGGGCAGGCTCCTCGCTGGCTGCTGTCTCTGATAAGACCACTTGGATTCAGTCCCCTCCCCCTTCCCCCAGTGGCCCTCAACTCCTTGTCCGGCATTCAGAGCCCTGTGTGATATGCTGCCCCACGCCCAACTCCAGCCTCTGTCCCCTCAGGGCCCCTGCAGCAGCACCCCTCCCCACACCCCTTCCAAGATAGACTCACCTTCAGGGTTGGGTTCAGAGGTCACCTCCTTGGGGCCCCTACGCAAAGCATAGCCTTTGGGCTCAGCTCAGGTGAATTCAAACTCACAGCTGGGCCATGTCACAGCCCTGTGACAGGCAAACTAAAGCAGTGACTTCTCAAAGCTTCAGTTTCCTTGACTGAAAAGGGGAACAGTGACTCAGACCCTGTGAGGGTGTGCTAGGGTCCAACCTGCACGTGAAGGTGCCCAAATGCTGGACTCCGGGGTCCCAAGACAGGATAGCCCCAACACAGGACAAGGCCTCTGACAACCTGCACCAGACCAATGATGCTGAGGCCGCACCCACGGTTGGTCTAGTCACTTGCAGCAGCCTCGCTCGGGGATAAAATGTGGCGAAATCCCTGAGCGCTGTGGGCTCCCTAGTAACAGTGACCACCCAACACCAGCTCAGCCCCTGTCGTGGGGCCCCCAGGCTCCCTACAGCCCCTCCTACACCAGGCGGGGCTGCAGCCGCCAACAGGCTGGACCTTGTGGGCCGGTGGAGAGGAGGAGAGTAGGGGTGATCTGACCACCCTACCCAAGACTGGCGTCTCCTGTCGCCTCATGTCCTCAGAGCAGGGGGAGGGTACAGGGGACATGCAAGACCCGCTGGACTGAGAGCCGTTGGCACGGTTACAGGTGCACCGCGAGGCGGTCACGTGATTGCGCCGTCCTCCATCCCACGCAGGCCCCGTGTGCACGTGCCCAGGGTGGACAGAGCCCCACTGCCCTGCGCAGCGTCTCACACAAATGCTCGTGGAAAGAGCACAGGGAAGGCAGGCATCTAGCCCCTCTTTGGTCAATTGGTAAACTGAGGCAGGAGAGAGGCAGGGACCTGCTGGGGTGACGAGGTGGGCAGAGTCCCCAGAAGGGAGTTTCCTGGCCTCCTGTTGAGTTTGCTTGGGGAATGAGAGTCCCTAAGGTCCTGGGGACCCAGCCCCCCCAATAGGGAGCTTTTTTCTCTGCACATCCCGGGCACACACAGGTTCATGCGCGCACACACCACACACTCCCTGGAGATAAGAGGAGGACAGGACAGTAGGGAGGTGACAAGGGGAAAAGAAGAGAGGGTAGAGATGCCTCTCCATAGGGTGGGGCATCCAGTCTCCTAGCAATGTGCCCAGGGCTCACAGCTGGGAGGGGGAGCCCCAAGGTCCCAGGGTCTCCCCAGGGCCATGCCTAGGGCAGCCTCAAGAGGGCAGAGTTGGGGTCCCTGCATCCAGCACTCTGGGCACCTGGAACTAGGACAAGCTCCCCTCTTTAGCACAGAGGGCGCTACAGGAGAGAAGGCCTCAGCTTCCTCCTCTGTGAATTGGGGTGCTTGCCCTTGATGACCCTAAGGGTCCCCCAGGCTGGTGGATGTGTGTGTTGGCCTTGGTTCTCCATCGATGACCCACTGCCACTAAAGGCCTTGGAAATGCTTTCTCCTCCCTGGAGGGCCTTCTGAGCAGACAGCAGCCTAGAGTTTGGGGGACTGAGGACACAGGGTGGTGCAGAGCCTGGAGAGCCCTGGATCACTCCTCTGAGGCTCAGGGTCCTCATTTGAAGTGGAGTGGCAGTCACTGCCAGCAGGGCCAGAAGAGAAAAAGAGGGGAACAAGAGACGCTTCTGACATTCCTCAAATTACCCTTGTAGCTTATAGCCTGCAGGTCCTGAACCTTTGCCCCCCTGGGCCCTGGGAGTCCCACTGCCCTGACCACCCCCTCTTAACTTAAGGTTTTGCTTCCGGGTTTCCTGTCTAGGCTGCAGTGCTAGCTCTGGTCACCAGGGGGCGGCGGTGCCCGCTGTACTCGATAGAGCTACTAGAGCCAGGAAGCGCCCCAGGGTCACTCCGGGGGTGCCCTGCCTCTACCCTACGTGCACTCCCCATTGCTAGCATCCGTCTGCACTGTGTGAGCTGCTCAGAGGTGGGGAGAAGGCTCTGAGATCCTGTCGTCTTTCCATTCAGGAAACGCGCCGGCCACTGGGGGGCGTTAGGCCCAGGTGTGGTGATCCACAGAAAGCGCTTCCCCTGCGCGGCCCTGGAGAAGGCGCTGCCCTGGTTGGTGGTTAGCATAATGACTTTCTTCTCCCCCAGGAAGAGGCTCTGTGCCTCTGGCTGTTCTACATTGATGAAGGAGGTTCTAGGGTCCCCATCCCGGGTATAGCCAGAGCACGGCTCCCTGGGGAGTCTGAAGGGCCCAGGCCCACTCAGATACCAGCAAACATATGAAGCCCCTGCTATATGCAGGCACTTAGCATAAATCGGCCTAACAGAGCAGAGGAAAATCCCTGCCCTCCTGGCTTTAGTCTAGTGGGGGGTCCGCCTGGCCCACCAGACACCCTGGCAGAATGTGCTGCCCTCCTGGCCCCTCCACGTGTGGGTTGTTCTGTCCTGACTGTGAGGCCTGAAGAGGAGAGTGGTCCGGAGGGAGGCTCCTGTCTCCACGGTGGGGGTACCTAGGGCTGGGCTGGGCTGGACAGAGCTGTGGTTCCCATTAGAGGCCTGAGGTCAGGGGCTTCACCTGCAGGAGGAAAGGAAGCCGAGAGCTAGGGATGGGGTCCCAGCTGTCCCCATGAGAACCCCAGCCCAGTCAGGCACCCCTCCCTATCTTACATCCAGACTGGGAGGAGGTGTGTGGGCAGCATGCTCACCATCTGCCTCACCTGAAGTCCTGCCCAGCTGCATGTGGGCCAGGGGCTGGATGGAGGTCCTGGTCCCACAGGAGCCGTGGGAGGGCCAGGGAAGGCGATGCCAGGCCTCTGACTCTGCCACCACGGCTCTGCCTCCTCCATCCTGGGCACCTGGTTGGGGCAGTGTCTGGGATTTCCCCAGGCCTCCCCATCCCCCCTCATTCATTGGTTCACTCATTCAGCAGATATCCACTGCTACCTGCCCTGTGCCCAGAACTACAGCTACCTCAGCAAGCACAGCCTGACGTGGCCCTGCCCACATGAAGCTCATATCCACTCTGGCTTAAAAGCGGGGTTAGCAGGGATGAGAGGCCCTAGGAAACAGCTACTTTATTCAAAGAGAGGCTTGGGCAGTGCCTGTGGCTCAATGGGTAAGGCGCTGGCCCCATATACCAAGGGTGGCGGGTTCAAACCCAAACCCGGCCAAACTGCAACAAAAAAATAGCCAGGCATTCTGGCGGGCACCTGTAGTCCCAGCTGAGGCAAGAGAATCACTCAGGAGGCTGAGGCAAGAGAATCACCTAAGGCCAAGAGCTGGAGGTTACTGTGAGCTGTGACGCCACGGCACTGACAAAGTGAGACTCTGTCAAAAAAAAAAAAAAAGAGGCTTGTGTTTGAAAGAAATAATAGAGAAAAGGATTGCTTGGAACTTCACCTGGAGAAATAAAAGTTATGAAGAATAGGGGCAGCGCCTGTGGCTCAGTGAATAGGACACCGGCCCCATATACTGAGGGTGGCGGGTTCAAACCCAGCCCTGACCAAACTGCAACAACAAATAAATAAATAAATAATTTTTTAAAAAAGTTATGAAGAAATGTGTCTTCTATTTAACAAAATATGAATCACGATTTCAAATACACCCTCACTCCTAGAACCAACAAAGAATAAGTCCAGGCCAGGTGGAGAGCTCACACCTGTACCAGCAAGTCCAGGCCAGGTGGATAGCTCACACCTGTACCAGCAAGTCCAGGCCAGGTGGATAGCTCACACGGACACCAGCACTTTGGGAGAGCAAGGCAGGAGGGTTGCTTTAGGCCAGGAGTTTGGGACCAGCCTGGGCAACATAGTAAGACTCCATCTCTACAAAAAATAAAAATAAATTAAAAGAATACATCTAATGTGATTGGGTATTTGTGCAATAATCTTTCTCCACATATTAAAGAAGATCACAAAAATCTCCTAGGGCCTTGTTAAGGACACCCTGCCCCCACCCCTTCTTTGTATATTGTCTTTTCCCTGATTGTTATGTGACCTAACCCTCCCGGGTCTGCTTTCCATGGAGTGTGGACAGGTTGCCTGCTGTCCTTCACCAAGGGGCTGGACTCCTGTCTCTTCCCACAGCTTTTGTTTTGACCTGACAGTGTGTCTGCATTTTAACAGTGTGTCACTCTACATGTTCACACACTGTGTCTCCTGTAACGACTGTCTGAGGCCCACTCTTTGTCTCTATTTTACAGGTGTTGACTCTTAAGAAGGTTGGGATGACCAACTCACGTCACACAGCAGGGTGGAGCCAAGAACTTAGGGGCACATCGTTTGTTGCAGAAGATCCCAGGTGCCCAAGGGAGGCTGTAGGGAAGTGAGCCCAGAGGAGGAAAGTCAGCATGGGGCCTTGATGAGTGCCCCCAAATGGGTATCTGGGCTCAGGCTCCCTGGGAATGGCACCCCACCTGGATGGCTCTGTCCTCCTGGGAGGAGGGTTGTCTCTGGGGCATTAACACTCTTCCATGGGTGGCTGGTGCCCATATGCAGGAGAGGAAGCTGCCCGGGTGCCTGGGAGAGTCCTCAGACAGAGAAGAAGGGTGTGGGTATTCCAGGGGACATTGTGGCCTGCAGGGAACTAGCTCTCCCAGCTATGATGGACTCAGGTGGGCCAAGGAGACATAACGCATGTGATGGGAGCATGCTACCCCAGGCTTCTCAGATCCAAGGCCAGGGCCATTTGCCCCAGTTTCCCTGGCCATTCTTTCCAACTGGCATAGCTCCTCTGAAGCTCAGAGATGACCAGAGTCATCTCCAGAGTCACTCAGCCAGAGATTAGTACAGCGACCTTCCTACCCAGCTTGGGTTACCCCCAACACAGGGCCTGGCACAGAGACATTGGGAGCTTGGCAAAAAACCCACACCGTCAAGGGCTGCCCCTCTGACCTCGGGGTCTCCACAGGCATCCCCCTCGTGAGAGGCAGGAGAACATGGCCTGCTGGGGCCAGGAAAGCTCAGCTGGGAGGACACCTGGTGCCTGAGTGAGAGGTAACCATAGTCCCAGGCCAACCTTGGAACAGCCAACCAGGTGAAGTCACTGCCTGGCACAACCAGGCGCTGGACAAGGATATAGTCATCTACCAGCTGCCATTCACGGGTACCGGGGCTGCAGAGCAAGTGAAGATTGCCCTGCACAGGAATCTCTGAGGCTCTCAGTGGTAAGTGGGGATGCCAGACTCCCTCTTGGTAAGCAGCAGTGCTGGGGTTTACACCACGTCCATCTAACCCATAGGCACAAGGCTTCACTGAGCAAGGGTGTCGGAGACAGGCATGGGGCAGACCTTAGAAAGTAGAACCTCTCTCAACTTTCTCCCACCCTCCTCTTACCTGCTCCTTTTCCTCCCCAAGGCAAGCCTTAAACACTAAAAATACAATTACCCCCTGCCTCTGGCTGTAAGGAAATTCTCTGACCCACTTTGGTTGTAGGTTCCAATTTTCCCCGCCCCACACCCAAGAGGAAGGCTGCACAGAGAGGCCGAGAAGAATCTGAACAGACAGGTCTTGCTGGGTTTCCCCTCTGCCTGTGGTGTGCGATCCACCGAGGCTGCCGCATCCTCCCGTCAATCACGCCTATCCAGTGCCCTGCGTGGAAGCTCCGCAGCCCTCACCACACCTCTCCTCTGCCACTCCTCACCTGCATCTTTTGTAATGTCCTTTATAAAAAGCCAGTAAAGGTAAGTTAGTGTCCCTGAGTTCTGTGAGCACACTAGCAAATTAATGGAACCCAAAGAGGGGGTCGTGGGAACTCAGTTTAATGCTGCTTGGTCAGAAGTTCCAGAGGCTTGTGACTGGTGTCTAAGTGGGGGCAGTCTTGTGGAACCAAGCCTTCACCTGGTGGGACCTGAGGCCATCTCCAGGTACATGGCATCAGAATTGAATCAAATTAGAGGGCACTCTGCTGGTGGCTGCCACCTGGTATGGGGGGGACTCTTTAACGCCTTTGGTCAAAGAAGTCTTCTGCGTTGATCGTTGTTGAGAGAATAGATAGAACCTTTAAGTATGTTTGTTTTCATTCAAGGGGTTGGGGGGTCACTCTGGGCTTGGCAGGTGAAGTATGATGTCTAGTCTAGGTATAGGGTCCCATTCTCATCTAGTTTCATTGACCTACTGAGGAAGGAGGCTACATTTTTACCCTCCAGCCCTTTCCAAAGTATAGCTCTTTCTCCTGCCCTGGGGTAGGCCTGCTGGACATGCTGTCTCTGGGCATCCAGGGTCAAGGTTGGGGGTCTGGCTCCAGCACAGCCAGGAAGCTCAGGTCCCCACCTGCAGGACTCCCTCCTCTCCCCAGGTATCGGCAGCCCTGATCTACTCCTGGAGCTTCCTTGGCAAGTTTGCTCCCCAGCACCGGGCACATGCTGGGGTAGGGAGTCTGTGGGTTCCACCTGTGTCCAGGCGGGCCTTGGCTAGGTAGGACAATGAGCTTGGATTAGAGACTGAATCCTGGATCCTGCTGGGCTCCGGCTGGGTCAGGCATGTGGGCTGTGGCCCCACTTGTCCTCTGGAACAACCAGGTCAAAGAGGAAGAGAGTACAGGGGGCCCAGAGCCTACCAAGGTCTGTTGTCTCTAAATCTCACTTTTGGGGGGCAGTTATACATTTTCTGATGATACGTGATGCAGACTCCCAGTGTGTCAAACACAGCACAGAGCTGCTCAGGGATGAGTCCTGGGCCCCCCATACCCACACACCCTAGGGACTTTCCCCAGGGGCTCCAGGAGGCATAGCTTCACGGGCACTGAAGGAAGGTATTGCTTCTTATCATAGTGGGAAAACTAAGGCTTTGTCCAAGGTCACTGAGCAAATCAGGGGCAGAACCCTGGGCGTATGGGCTGGAACTTGCAGTCTATCCTCAGAGTTCCTATGTTACTGCCCACCCCCAGGTGCCAAAGGCCCAAGAGAGCTAAAATTAGTGTCTGGGTCCAAATTGAGCTTTGCAGAGACATCTGCATGTCACCTGGGAGAATGCCAGCTCTTCCAGATGGAAGTTTCTCCCTAAGGAAAGGAGGGTGAGGCCCACAAGGTGGGCTGTGGGGCCTGTTCTACCCTGCCCAGCCCCCTCAACCCCTGCTCCAAGGCTATTCAGCACGTTCTCCCACCCCCCCAAGGATGAAAGTCTGGAGCGTCCTGGCACACCTGCACACTCCAGGGCTCTCAGACTTACCGGGACATGGAGGCCCTTATTTCTGGGAAATTCTCTGGGGTATTCTCTGACATCCCAGAGGTAGGTCACAGCTGGGGACCAGTTGTGCAAGGTCTGTGCATGGTAGGGAACCTGAAGGCTGGGTTTGGAGTCAAGGGCTCCCAGCCTGGCTCTGCCACTAACAGAAGGAAGACCTTAGCCGGTTCCCTGGGAGGACACTGCTCAGTTCCCTTCAGGAACTCAAACCTCAGCCCTTCGTTTTCTGCCTTGGAGGATCAAGACCAACTTCATGGAGGAACCAAAGGATGGGTTTCCTCACATGCCCATTTTACAGATGAAAAACTGAGGACAGTGAGGGAAGGGCCACTTAGGGATGTAGGGTAATGTTCAGACCAAGGATCGTGCGTCCCCTCTACCACAAGACCCCCCCCAGCCAGTCCTGGCTGCTGGACAAGAGCTCATGTGTAAACTGCCAATCACTGCAGCTGCTCCCACTGAGCTCAGACCACATACCTGAGACCCACATTCCCCTATTTAAAACCTGCTTAGGGATTTAATAATCAGGGACTGTGCTTGTTCACCACTGTAACCCCAGCCTCTAAGACAGAGGCTGGCACATGGAGACACATCTTTTGGATGAGTAGACAGGTGAATCAGTGCAATCTCCCAGCAGCCCTATGGGGGGTGGGGGGCTCTTATTTTACCCATGAGAATGCTGAGACAAATCTTGAGGCCAGAACTCCACTTGTGCCACAGCACTCCAGTCTGGGCAACAGAAGCAGACCCTGTCTCTAAAAAAGAAGCCTTGGGTTTGTTCATTCACGCATGCCTCTAGCAGGCACCTAGAATACAGCGGTGAAACCCAGCCAACATCCCGCCCTCTGAGCTCACAGCCTCGTGGGAAGATAGGGCCCAGCTTTGGTAACCTGGCTCCTCCTCCAAAGACATTCAGTTAATAGTATTTAATAAGAGTTTTTAAAAGTCACATATATACACACATAGGCAGACAGGCAGAGAAAGAAACAGAACTGATGGGTGGTGCCTGTGGCTTAGTGAGTAGGGTGCCGGCCCCATATACCAAGGGTGGCGGGTTCAAACCCGGCCCCGGCCAAACTGCAACAAAAAATAGCCGGGCGTTGTGGCGGGCGCCTGTAGTCCCAGCTATTTGGGAGGCTGAGGCAAGAGAATCACCTAAGCCCAAGAGCTGGAGGTTGCTATGAGTTGCGATGCCACGGCACTCTACCAAGGGTGACAAAGTGAGACTCCATCTCTTGAAAAGAAAAAAAAGAAAGAAACAGAACTGGAAAACTGCCCCTCTCCCCCTGTACTGGGAGGACTTGTCTTTCCCAGTGTCCTTGCTGGTTCCCTGAACACTTCAGTCTGTGCCTGAGTTACTGGTTCAGACCACTCTGCACCAAGAAAGGTATCTATGCCTTCTCTTTATCTTGCTTTCCCCTCCCAGTTTTTGATTGTTATATTTTTAAATCATTATGGCTTTTTTTTTTGGAGACAGAGTCTTACTTTGTCACCCTCGGTAGAGTGCCATGGCATCATAGCTCACAGCAACCTCAAACTCCTGGACTTACGCAATTCTCTTGCCTCAGCCTTCCAAGCAGCTGGGACTACAGGCGCCCGCCACAATGCCCAGCTATTTTTTGAGACAAGGTCTTATTCTGGCTTAAGCTGGTCTTGAACCTGTGAGCTCAAGCGATCCACCCACCTCTGCCTCCCAAGTCATTATGGCCTCTTTTGTCAGCCTCTTCCAGGCCAGGGCTGTCACTAGGCTTCCTCTGTCCTCCTCTAGGGGTGTGGGAGAGGGATGGAGAGAGAGCTAGTTGGACCAGAAGAGGGCTGTAGCCCTAACAGAGGTCCTGGGCTTGACTGCAGGGCCACCAGGCTAGGTCTGCCCTGCCTTGCTCGCCTCTTTATTAGAGGACAGTTGCCAGGAAGGCAAGGCGTTTGGAAAGCAGATCAGGGAACTCCTTAAACATAAACTAAGTATGGAAAATGAATCAGTAGGTCCCAACCCAGGTCCTGTCATACCTGAAGCGAGTGGAATAGAGAAACACCAACACACCAAGTCCAAATTAAAGCAGGCGTGAGCAGGCCTATGCCACAAAGTCTCTTGACCACCAGAAGCAAGGGTACAAGCTTTTCATAAGGTGCTTTCAGTGGGGGAGGGGGAGTTTCATAAAAGCCAACACCTGCAGGGCTAGATACAGGTAAGGGGAGTGCTTACAAGGGAAAGTGTGGTTTCACAGGATTTTGCAGTTTTTGCTAAACTCTGCAACTTTCAAGTGAGCTTAAAAGAGGAGTGTTGAAAGCCCTTAGCAAAATGGATTAAGTATGGCTCTATGTACAAAATGGAGTTAGGGCATCACAGTCCCAGGGAACCGGTGTTTACAGACAAACAATGGAAGTGTGACCCTTCAGCCAGCACTCACCAGCTGCCAGGGCCTTAAGGGAATCTGAGGGCCTCTCAAGAAACCGAGGACAAAGTTAATCACACCCCTGAGGGACCTGGAAGGCTGTGCCCAGACGCCAGGCAGATCTGGATATCCAAGTTCAAACTATGTTGTAACCTGGAGCAAACCCCTGACATCTCTGAGCGCGTGGTTGCCCACTTCTCACTCGGTCTGCCTCTCTGGTTTCTACTCTCTCCTTTATTTTCCGTAGGGCCCCTTCATTTGCCGCCCCCCACCCCCCAGCAGAGGCCTCTCCTCCAAATCCCACCCTATGAGCTCCGCAGATTCCTAGCGAGCTGCAGGAGGTGCCCCTCCGCGGGGGTTCCGGGGGTCCACAGAGTGAACTGGGAAGCCCTTGGTGGAAGGGTCCAAGCTGCCCAGATGGGCCTGGGACAAAAGTATGGCCAAGCCCATTTTACAAGGAGGGGGCTCAGGCTCCGGAAGATTCCGGAGCCCAGAGGCGCTGAGCCAGGAAGGGCAGATCATCAAAGGACAGGCACCACGTGCAGCTTATTTTTCCTCTTCCTGGCTGCTTCGAAGCTCTTCCAAACACAGCAAACCCGCCCTGAGCACTCCCGCCCGCGCTTCTGGGTTCTGATCTGGGTCGCCTGCATCCCAGGCTGTGGTCCGGCGGTTGGAGAGGCCCAGCCCAGGGTCACTGACCGGGACCCGGGGCGGGGCCGCGGGCGGGCGGGGCCGTGGCGGCCAGTGGGCGGGGCGAGTGGGTCTCGTATTGCTTTTATGGAGTTGCTGGGGCCCCCCCAAGCCGGTTCTGGGCATGCTCTGCTCCAGGCTCCACCCCGCGCACCGCTAGGCACCGGGGCATCGCGGTGATCCAAGAGAGCCCGGCCTCTGATTCTTGACCGAGGTGCGTCCCTCTGTCCATCCTTCCGTCAGGGCGGCAGCAGTGAGCGAACCTGCACCCTCGCCTCGCCCTGTGCCCGCGCCGCGCGGGAGAATCGCTGCCAGCGCAGGCGGCGCGCGTCCGGGTTCCCGAGTCCGGACTCCAGGCTGGGGTGCCCGGGGCTCGGGCCTAGACTCTGCGTCGGCGGAGTGGCCCCAGAAGCCCGAGCTCCGCGGAGGCTGGGGCTGGCGAGGCTTGGAGGACGCTGCGCGCCGAAGCCCAGGTGGGGGAACTGGTTCGAAAGGGAGGGACAGGGAGCGGGCTTGCCGGAGACTCCTGAGGGAGCAGGGGCCCAGGACCTTGGTCCTGAGGCGGTTCTCTGACCTCGGGCCCATCGCGGCAGGTCTGCCGGCGTCCCGTGGTCCCCGGAGCCACGTGCGCACGTCGTCTTCAAGGTGCCGCGTACTGTGCTCCCACCTGGCTCCAGCCCCCTCTAGCCGACGAGAAAGAACACGGAAGCTGGGGAAAAGCGGGGTATGACTGCCAAGGCCACCGAGCCAAAGTGTTGAAGCACGTTCCCGCCATCCCGGGCGGAACACGGGCCCGCCTCCCAGAGAGTGTACTGCCGCCACCTCGCCCCTCCCTGCGCGAGCCCCGGCGGGACTGGGCGTGTCTCGGCTGTGCCTCAGGACTTGATGGTGTAAGTGCTGTGGCCCTGCACACTCCACTAAAAGCGTCTCACCACCCTGTTGCTGTCCCAGCCCCAGGGCTGGCTGGCCTGGGCACGTCGAAATAGGCCCCAGCACCTCTCCCGAAGGATAACTGGAAGCTCCAGCACAGCACTGAGGCACTGCCACCCATCTGCCTCCCAGAGCTGCCAGAACTGGGCCTAAGGTGCAGCTGGCCTGGGAGAGACCTGGGTTCTACATTTTACCCTGGTGGGCAACCTAGGGGAGCCCAGGGTGCTGGAGTAGGGCCACTGTCCCAGGATAAGCAGGATTCCTTTGCAGGTGTTCCCCAGAACTCGGAGACTGAGGCTCAGAGCCTGACAACCTGCTAAGAGAGAACCTGATTGGATTCACCCAGGTTTACAGGGTGTCGGCAGGTGTCCAGGCTCTGGTGCAGCTCTCAGCAATGCACTGCCGGAAACTGGCCTTGAGCCTGGGGTCCTGCCTGCTGGCAGGCACAAGCCTCTACGTCCTGTGGTAAGTCTGCCCTGTGGAGCTCTCCCTCCCTCCCCACCCTAGATTTCTTCCTGTCTTCACCTGTCAACCCCCAAACCTTGATCCCTTCATGGGATTTCCAGGTCCCACCAACCTCTCCTAGCTCACCTGTTCCCCAACCCCAGCCACGCCACACTAGTTTCAGCTTCTAAATTCTGCCTTGTGCTGGCCTCCTGGCTTTTGGCCTGCGCTTTCCTCTGCCTGGACCATTGTTCATTTGGTGTTGATGAGGAACTCGTGTTCATGCTCCCAAATTCACCTCCTGTGTCCTGTGAAGCTCCTGGGGTTGCCCCTCACCCTACAGTTTGTGGGGATATGTATGGGGGGGCTGGCATCAAGAATATACATACCCCAGAAATGAATGATTGCATAGGTGAGTGAATGACTGCATGCCGGCCCTGTGATACAGGGTATTCCAGGAGACTCCAAGGTCAGCCAGACCCACAGAATGACAAGGGACGCCACCCCCCAGTAGCCATCATTGGGTTACCATGATGTGGGAACCATCACTCCCAAAGACGTGCACTAAGTGAATTTTCAGCCTTTGGAGTGGAGTCAACACGTCTTTTTCCTTCCCAGGGTTTCTGTCGCAAACTGGATGCCAGTCTCTTATATCCCCTACTACCTCCCCTGCCCAGAGATCTTGTAAGTACAGCTGGGGCTAGGAGAATTGGGGGACTGGCTTGGTGCCTGTAGCTCAAGCGGCTAAGGCACCAGCCACGTACACCAGAGCTGGCGGGTTCAAATCCAACCGGGGCCCGCCAGACAACAATGACAACTATAATCAAAAATAGGGGCGGTGCCTATGGCTCAAAGGAATAGGGTGCTGGCCCCATATCCCAGAGGTGGCAGGTTTAAAACCCAGCCCTGGCCAAAAACTGCAAAAATAAAAAGCCAGGCTTTGTGGCAGGTGCCTGTGGTCCCAGCTACTTGGGAGGCTGAGGCAAGAGGATTGCTTAAGCCTGAGAGTTTGAGGTTGCTATAAGCAGTGATGCCATGGCACTCTACCCAGGGTGACAGCTTGTCAAAAAAAAAAAAAAGAGAGAGAGAATTGGGGAACTGGGGCTGCTCACTGCTGTGGAAACAGGAGTTTTTAAGGGCACAGTCTGTGGGTCCTTAGTGATAAGCTCATGATTCTGATAAATGCCATAGGGGTTAGGTAATTTAAGGACTGCCAGAAATGTGGAGTGAAATTCCTGTTTCAGTCTTTGAGCATGCTTGCAGCCCCTGCATGGTTTGACCTTAGACAAGTTGCACAGCTCCGAGTCTCTCTTGCTGCATCTGTAAAAAGGGGTGGTAGAGAAGCCTCTCACAGGCCACAGGGAGTGTGGAGCGTGCTGATGCCTAGAAATGGCCTGGTGTTGCCCCGGGTGCATTGTAGGCATTCAGGAGACAGTGCTTTTTAGGATTTGACCTTTTTGCTCAATTTTGTGTTTTATATGGATTCAAAGAACAATTTAACATGTGACCAAAGACTTCTTCATATAATGAATCTGACTTTTTGACAGTTAAGAGTGAAAAAATGGGTTTGGCACCCCTAACACTGATTTCGGTGCCAGCCACATACACCGAGGCTGGTGGGTTCAAACTGGGCCTGGGCCAGCTAAACAACGATGACGACCGCAACAAAAAATAGCCGGACGTTGTGGCAGATGCCTATGGTCCCAGCTGCTTGGGAGGCTGAAGCAGGAGAATCGCTTAAGCCCAAGAGTTTGAGGTTGCTGTGAGTTGTGACAGCACGGCACTCTACCGAGGGTGACATAGTGAGACTCTGTCTCAGAAAAAAGAGTGAAAAAATGGGTTGGAACAGACTCAAAGGGGCATCTGCCCCTTGGTCTTTTGGGGGTTTTTTGTTCAGCTAAAGGAGAGTTAGGTATCTAGATCATAGACTGCTGATTAACAAGCGTGTTTTATTATTATAAACACAGAATATAGCAAAGTAGGAAACCAGAAAATGGAAAAGACCAAATAAATAGAAAATTCTCTCAGGTCCCAACTGTTTAGGTTATACTCTGATTCCAAAGCTAGTTGATAGATTGCTTGTTTGCTGTTATTTCTAATTGAATAGATTCTGCATTTACATGGTTCTAAAAGCACATAGATCACTTGCTATTGAAAATGGTGTAATCAACTGTTTTGGCAATTTTTATCCTGTTTTCCCAGACAGGACTTTACTTCTCAGTGTGTCCCTTCTCTCCATGGTCTTCAGCATCTTATTCCACCCCAAGACTGGGTAGGAAAGCCCCCCCTCCTTTTCTTGCCAACAACTGCTGGGCACTTAGGTTATTCTCGATTTCCCAGGGGCATGATGCTTTTTCCATTTTAAAGATCATTTCAGGCCAGGCGTGGTGGCTCATGCCTGTAATCCCAGCACTGTGGGAGGCCCAGGCAGGTGGACTGCCTGAGCTCACAGGTTCGAGACCAGCCTGAGCCAGAGCGAGACCTCGTCTCTAAAAATAGCTGAGTGTTATGACAGGTGCCTGTAGTCCCAGCTACTACAGAGGCTGAGGCAAGAGAATCAATTAAGCCCAGGAGTTTGGGGTTGCTGTAAGCTATGACATCATGGCACTCTACCGAGCGTAACAAAGTAAGACTTTGCCTAAAAAAAAAAAAAAAAAAATTTCATTCAGATTTGTCCCTTTCCTGGTCCAGCGGGCATAGACAGGTTGTGATCCACCTCATCGGGATGTTTCCAGAGGAGCCACAGCACATCAAACGCTCTCCCTCACACATGTACCTGTGCTTGTGTGATGCTCAGCGTGACCACGCTCAGCATGACCACCCCCAGCTTGCACCTGGGCCAGGGCTGGGAATACTAGCTGTCATGAAAAACAAAAGTGAACCTACCTTGCTGATTTGAGAGACTGGAAATGCTGTCTCTGGTTGAATTCTAATTTCTTTTTTTTTTTTTAGATTTTATTGTATTTATTTATTTAATTTATTTTTGTGGTTTTTGGCCAGGGCTGGGTTTGAACCCGCCACCCCCGGCATATGGGACCAGTGCCCTAACCCTTTGAGCCACAGGCGTGATTACTAGGAGGACCCTTGTTCCTGTGTCTTCCCACTAATTGAGTTCCCCCTGCTGTGAAAAGCTTACTCTGGGCTCCGCGCCTATGGCTTAAGCGGCTAAGGTGCCAGCCACATACACCTGAGCTGGCAGGTTCAAATCCAGCCTGGGCCGCCAAACAATGACGGCTGCAACCAAAAAAAATAGCCGGGCGTTGTGGCGGGCGCCTGTAGTCCCAGCTACTCGGGAGGCTGAGGCAAGAGAATCGCTTAAGCCCAGGGGTTGGAGGTTGCTGTGAGCTGTGATGCCACGGCACTCTACCCCTGGCAACAGCTTGTGTCTCAAAAAAAAAAAAAAAAGCTTACTCTGACGCTTCCCTCCCTGGTCTGTTCCTGTGTTCTCTGGCATAACCCTTGGCCCAGCATATCTGCTACGTTTTTTCCCCCAGTTTTTCTGTCTGTTTTTTTTTTTTTTTTTGGCCAGAGCCAGGTTTGAACCCACCACCTCTGGTATATGTGGCCAGCACCCTACTCCTTTGAGCCACAGGAGCCACCCAGTTTTTCTGTCTTTTGATTCTACTGAATTGTATTTTTACTGATTGAAGTTGCAAATCTTTGTTTCAGATGGTGAAATCTTCCCCTCTTTTCCTTTGGATTTCTTCGACTTTACTTTCACTTTTAGTTTTATCTTCAAAGTTTGTGAAAGTCTGTTTTTTGTTCTTTTTGGCTATGGCTTTCCTGTGGCTTTTGTAGCTTGGGTTTAACTCTTTAGTGCAGCTGGAGCGAGTTTGGGCTTTTGGAGAGGAGAGAAGTATTCATTGCCAGGGAAGCAGAATGCTGAGTTGGCTGGTGCCAGCTTCCTAGGGCTGAATCCTCTTCCTACCTCTGACCACCTGCCTGGACTCCCACCACTGTCTGAGCAGGGACCTGAAATACACTTGCTTGTAAGGAACAAGGGCAGAGGGCCAATTCAATGGATTGACTTCAAAATTTTATTGATTCAAGAATAGAGACTACTCACAAAAGGATAAAAATTGCATGATTTCACTTATATAAGGTAGCTACAGGGGTCGAATTCACCTAGGCAGGTGGAAGAGTGGTTCCCAGGGGCTGTGAGAGGGCCTTCCGAGAGCTGCTGTTTAAGGGGGACCAGGTTTCCATTTGGGATGGTGACATGTTCTGGACGCAGATAGTAGTGCTGATTACACGACAATGTAGGTGCACTTACTGCAATAGAACTGTGTATTGAAAAATAGGTAAAATGGTAAAACTTAACATTTTATGCAAAAAATAGCATAGAGGAAAGTTGGGAAAACTTGAGGAAGTTTCAGCCATACCATCATAGACGACATGGTGAAACACAAAAGTAACTGGCAGACAACTGTGTCACGAGGTGAGGGGATCCTTGACAGTTCACGCTTTGGGACAGTCAACCTCAGGCCTCTTCTGAAGCTGCCTCTGATGCTGGGTGGGCCTTTCCTGGGCCTCACTTCCACCTCCTGTAGAAACACTCTGGACTCTAGAAGATGGTTTTATTGTCTATAGTTTTATGGATGAGGGAAATAAAGCCCATGGGGTCAAATGTCTGGCCCCAGGTGTCATCCATTGGTGATATGCCCAGGAGTCTGACCCCACAGCCCTGCCACATCATTCTTCAAAGAACCCCTTCTTATTTCTCCACCCAGTCTGACCTTTGTTTTTCTTTTTGAGACAGAGACTCACTCTGTCACCCTGGCTAGAGTGCTGTAACATCATAACTCACAGCAACTTTAAACTCTTAAGCTCCAGCAATCCTCTTGCCCTCAACCTCCCAAGTGGCCGGGACTATAGACACCCACCATAATACCTGGCTAGTTTTTCTGTTTTTAATAGAGATAGGCTCTTGCTTTTGCTTGGGCTGGTCTCGAACTCCTAAGCTCAAGGGATCTGCCCATCTCAGCCCCCCCAGGGTTTATAGGTGTGAGCCACCATGCTTGGCCTGACCTTTGTTGAAAGGAGCAGACGCTGAGCGCGCAGGCTGCTGCCCAACTCCTAGCTGGGACACCTGCTGTGTGCTTGCTTCACGCTGGGCATGGGCTGGTAGCCCCTCACCTCCTACAATTCTCATGGTGATTCTGGATTCAGGGTGGTCACTTTACAGATGAGGAAAAGTGAATGTATCAATCTGAGCTTCCCTGGAGAAACAGAACCAGTAAGAGAAAGGTGGGCAGTAGAGAGATAAAGACAGATATTCCATGAGAGTTCTGCATATGTGATCCTGAGGCCGGCTGGGCCTTTTAGGTGGGAGCTGATGCTGTAGTCCACAGGGAAACTTCTTCCTTGGGGAACCCCCAGTTCTGCTCTTAGGGCCTTCAGCTGAGTGACTCAAGCCCACCCACATTATCCTGGACAGCTCCCTTTACATTAAATCAGCTGGTAGAGATGTTAATCACACCCACAAAATAGTTGCACAGCAACTAGAGTGAGTACCATGACCTAGCCAAGATGACACATAAGTAACCCTCACAGTGGGCTCACTCAGGTTAACTGACTCCCCGAGGTCCCTAGGTCACCAGGTCTTTGCAGCCTCTCAGACCTTCTATCCAACACCAATATCCTACAGAGTAACCCGTTCTGGAAAAGCACTTGATTTGGGCTGGACGCCGAGTCTCAAGCCTGTGATCCTAGCACTCTGGGAGGCCAAGGCAGGTGGATTGCCTGAGCTCAGGAGTTTGAGACTAGTGAGCAAGAGCAACACCTTGTCTCTAGTAAAAATAGAAAAGCTAGCTGGGTGTTATATGGCAGGCACCTATAGTCCCAGCTACTCGGGAGGCTGAGGCAGGAAGATCCCTCGAATCCAGTAGTTTGAGGTTGCTATGAGCTATGACGTCACAGCACTCTAACCCAGCTGACAGAGTAAGTCTCTGTCTCAAAAAAAGAAAGGAAAGAAAGGAAAAGCACCCGCTTTGGAACCAAACAGCACTCAGTTCGAATCCCAGCCCCTGTGCACTCAGTGATCTGGACAGACCACTCCTGGCGGGGGTGGACCTGTGTGTGGGTGAGGTGAGGGGTGTCTGCCGAGAACATGGGGGCATCCATTTCCTCCTTCCTGTACCCTGCACTTCTGCCCTCTGCCCTGCACTGACAGCTCTTTCTTGCCTCTGCCACCAGCAACATAAAGCTGCAGTACAAGGGAGAGAAGACATCCCAACCCGTGGCACAGTAAGGACACTCACGTCCCCGTTTGCAGCCTTCAGGGTGGGGGCCGCCTCCCCTCACCACTTGCTTCTCTGGATTACAGGTTTCGGTACCCTCAGCCCAAGCTGCTGGAGCCCAGGTAGTTACCATGGAGACCTGGAGGGGGTGAGGGAGAGGGCCGGGAGAGCTCTGATTTCTGAGTTGGGGTGATGGAGGTACCAATGTCAACATGGCCTTGGGGCCCAGGTAGCCTGGGACTGTGGAAAGACACAGGCTGGGAGTCAGGGACCTGGGTTGCATGACCTTGGGTGGGGTGCTCTACTGCTCTGAGCTTTCTCTGCACAGGTGGTTGATGATAGTACCTACTGTAGGAGGTTGGAGGACAGGATGAGATGAGGTTTGTAACACATGCTGAGTTTGCACACAGCAGGTGCTTACCTGTCCATGAGGATAATACCCTTGTTTATTAAACACTTAGCACACAGAACAGCACCAGGCTGCTGTAGACACCTGGTAGCACTAAATCCTGGGCCTCCCAGCAGCTATCATTATCCCCACTCTGCATGTGAGGAAACTGAGGCCCAGAGACAGGGATGAAGTTGCCCCAGCTCACATAGTATGGAAGGCAGAGACATAGGCTTCCACAAGCGAAAGTCTCAGTGCCCACGCCCTACCTGCTGCCAGGCCCACCCAGCTGCTGACGCTAACGCCCTGGTTGGCGCCCATCGTCTCCGAGGGAACTTTCAACCTGGAGCTTCTGCAGCACATCTACCAGCCATTGAACTTGACCATTGGGATCACAGTGTTTGCCGTGGGGAAGTGAGTAGGGGGCTAGGTGGGGGGAAAGGGCTGTCTTCCTGAGCCATGGGAGCTTAGAATCTAGGGGAGAGACAGGGCCTGCCCAAGGGACCCTGACTGGGCACCAGGGAGGCCCTGCACCACGTACTGAGCAGATAGAAGGGAGTAGAGTGTGCTTGTGAGAGGGGGTCTTCCAGGGGAAAGCAGGCTGGCCCTGGCATGGAAAAGAAGATGGATCAAGCCCAGGTAAGGGAACCATAGGAGACCCTTATCCCCCATGTCCCCTCCCTGCTTCTCCCATCCCCTTCTCTGCCTCCTCTCTTCCCTGAACCCACATAGCCTTTCCTTTAGGAACTGTGATCTGGAAGCTTCCCTCCAGGTCGCTTCCTGGGGCTTGTGAGAAAGAGGCCATGATAGGGCCCCTAGGCCCAAAGCACTTGCCAAGTGATGAATGGCCCACCTGGGGTCAGGTGACACCTTTGTCCAGTCGTTGGTTACCTGGAGCAGGCCCACACTGTCCAATTCCCACCCCGTGTCCTCAGCATCCAGCACAGCTGGCCTTCCCTTGATTTAGCCCCTCACCTGCTTCCTGGCTACTCTCTTCTCTCTGATCCTTAGTGTTCCTGCCTGCAAAATGGGCAAATCACAGGCAGCCTATTAACAGCAAAGACAATAGGAATTCCCCAGAATGCTGCCTTGTGCTCAGTAAGTGCTCGCTAGACATTAGCTTGGTTTATGAACAACAATCACCATTAAGCAGCATTCTCACAATGGTCTTAAGAGGTCAGTACCGGGCGGTGCCTGTGGCTCAGTCGGTAAGGCGCCGGACCCATATACCGAGGGTGGCGAGTTCAAACCTAGCCCCGGCTGAACTGCAACCAAAAAATAGCTGGGCATTGTGGCGGGCGCCTATAGTCCCAGCTACTCTGGAGGCTGAGGCAAGAGAATCGCTTAAGCCCAGGAGTTGGAGGTTGCTGTGAGCTGTGTGAGGCCATGGCACTCTACCGAGGGCCATAAAGTGAGACTGTCTCTACCACAAAAAAAAAAAGAGGTCAGTACCAGGATTTGAGGGATTTGACAGATGAGCACCTAGAGGGTCGGACGACAGTGACTTCTTAAGTTGGGGAGTTGGGAAGCGGACCCCAGACCACATGCCCTGCATGGTGTCAGCACATAGTGGGGACCCAGGCAGTGGCTCTTCCAGGACAGCAGTGGATGACAAGGTTCTCATCAGCAGGTACACTCAATTCGTCCAGCACTTCCTGGAGTCGGCTGAGGAGTTCTTCATGCGTGGGTACCAGGTGCACTATTATGTCTTCACCCACAACCCTGCAGCCATCCCTAGGGTGATGCTGGGCCCCAGCCGGCTCCTCAGTGTCATCCCCATCCTGGGGCACTCCCACTGGGAGGAGATCTCTATGCGCCGCATGGAGACCATCAGCAAACACATCGCCCAGAGGGCGCACAGGGAGGTGGACTACCTCTTCTGCTTCAACGTGGACATGGTGTTCCAGAACCCATGGGGCCCTGAGACCTTGGGGGACCTGGTGGCTGCCATTCACCCAGCCTACTATGCTGTACCCCGCCAGCAGTTCCCCTATGAGCGCAGGCATATTTCTACCGCCTTTGTGGCAGACAGCGAAGGGGACTTCTATTACGGTGTGGGTGTCTTCGGGGGACAGGTGGCCAGCGTATACGAGTTTACCAGTGGCTGCCACATGGCCATCCTGGCAGACAAGGCCAACGGTATCATGGCAGCCTGGCAGGAGGAGAGCCACCTGAACCGCCGCTTCATCTCACACAAGCCTTCCAAGGTTCTATCCCCCGAGTACCTCTGGGATGGCAGGAAGCCCCAGCCACCCAACTTGAAGCTCATCCGCTTTTCTGCACTGGATAAGGACTCCATCAGCTGGCTGAGGAGCTAACATCAGAGCCAGGCCACTGGGGACGGGGACCCATAGCCCTCTGGCCACTGCAGCAAAGCTTCAATTTGCCAAGCCTCTCGGCCTGTCAGGTGGATTTGACAAAATGGAAATGGAAAGGCCCTTGTACACAGTAAAAGGCTGTTCTCACAAGAGAACACAAAGATCAAACAATAATGAGGTACAAAACAAGGGGAGACTAGAGGGCACACGGGCAGGCCCAGGCAGCCCCTCAGCAGGTGAGCTCTGTTAGTCTCCGCCCGATTCAAAGTGCCTGAAATCCCACTGCTGGGCCCCTTTTGCATGGCACCCTGAAGGTTGCACTTCTAACACCCTTGTGTGTAGGCACCCCAGACCTCTTTTCTCTGTCTTCAGGTGTCCCAGGTACTGTGTTCCTCACTCAGGATCCCTGACTGAGCCTTTGAAATGGGCCAGGCCTCAGCTCCCTCCTGTTCCCTGTACCCCAAGGTAGGCCACATTCCCTGGGACTAGTCACCTGCCTTGCAAGAGGGTTTGGGGCAGTTTTTAATAAAGGTGATCTCGTGTCAGGCCCTAACCACAAGTCAGGGATTTTTTTACCTTCACGTCTGAGTGTCTTCTGCTAGGTGCTGGGGACACAGGCAGACTGGATTCAAACATAATCCACTGTGGGCAGTGTGGGAGTGCCACCCAACACTGGGTTAGCCCCTGTTGTGGGGCCCCCTCTGGAAAAGCTGGGCTAGAGCTGCTGCTGCAGCAGACAAGATTTCATTCCACATCTCCAGGGAGCCTGGGCCAAGTGGGAGCTGCCACCTGAGCAGAGGGAAGCAGAGCCATAGGCTGGAGGGCTGCATGGGCATAAAGGGTGTGACCAATGGCCACCGTGTGTCCAGGGTCACCTCAGCCCTGTGAAGCCTCTTGTAGGTGCCAGGATTAGAGAGTCTACACGGGCGTCCTGTCCAGCCTGGACCAGAGGGACTTTAGAGGCCCATGGTGGTTCTGTCTGCTGGCCACGCACAGGTGGGTTGGGATGTGGGCTCAAAGCTGGGTGGCCTGATGCCCACTCCCCTGGAGGCAACAGCACCTTTTCTGTGTAAGGAAGGGACACAGCATAGGTTGGGGTGTACTCTGTGATCACACTGAACAGGCACACACCCACCTCGTCACCCCTAGCAAAGCTGGAGTTGGCCCTGAATCCATTCTTACAACCTGTAATTTGGCTAGTGAGCAGGGACAGATCCCAAGAGTGACCAGTTTGAGGAGGTAGACTATAGTCAGGAAGAGGTTCTGTGCTCCTAGGCAGAGGGGCAAGAATGGCCCATGGCCTGTGTCCTTAGTGGGGAGCACCTGCCCCTGAAGAGGGAGGGTGCTGCCTTCAAGGAGCTTCCATGTGGAGCAGAGAAGCCCCTGCCTCTGAGGCCTCTCCCACCTCTCAGCTTTCCTCCCCAGTACACACTTGTGAGGTTGTGGTTGCTGACCCATTTCCAACTCAGGGCACTGAGGCTCTGACATGTCATCACATGCAACCCAGGTTGCAAAAGCTATTAACCCAAGAAACTGCTTTGCACAGGAGCCCCAAAGACAGGCCCTCTGAACCCAGCCCAGAAGGTGAATCCATGGTGGAGTGTGGGGAGGAGCACTGCTCCAGGGCCTGGCCGGGTACCTGGGTGAGGGGGCTCCAGGAGGCTGGAGTTGAGGTGTAGGGTACACAACAAGGAAGATGTCGGGGACAGATCATCACGGTGGGTTCTAGATGTCAGGCAAGGTGTCAGGGTGTCACTGCAGGACTGTCCAAGCAGGGAGAAGATGGCACCTAAAGTGCTGGACTCAGGAGTTCCCCGGGCTGGAGAGGTCCCAATACAGGACAAGGCTTCTGATGACGCGGGTTGGGAGGAGCAACGATACTGAGGCGCCACCCTCCGCGGGGCCTGGTCACTTTGCAGTCCTGGCCTGCGGGGTGGTGCCTCACCTCAGGCATAAAATGTGGCAAAATCTCTGAGCACTGGGGGCTCCCTAGTAACAGTGACCACCCAACATCGGGTTAGCCCCTGTTGTGGGGCCCCCAGGCTCCCTCCAGTCCTCCTGTACCAGGCGAGGCTGCAGCCTGGGACAAACTGGACCTTGAGGTTCCAGCGTTGCCAGAAAGACAAGGCGGGTGAAGGAGGGGGAGGATCTATCTGACCTCCCTACCCAGGACTGTCCTCTGTTGCCTCCCGTCCCCTGAGCCCAGCCATCCACCCAAGTCCTGCAGGTGCCATCGGGATACCTAAGCCATAGGGTGACAGTACATATGCGGTGACGCCCACGTCTCTTCATACCCACGACGCCCGGCAGTCTGGGCCTAGCTAGAGTGAGGGTGGCCCTAGGGGAGCACAAAGCAGAGGGGGAGGGACACGTGAGAAGGGCCGCGCCGAGCACTTGGCGCGTGAGCGCGGTGAGGGGGGGGTCACGTGCACGCGCTGCCCGCGGGCCGCGCAGGCCTCGTGTGTGCTCCGGGCGGTGAACTTCAGGCCCGCGAGGTCCGCCCGCCTGCGGCAGCGGCAGAAAGACCCAGCGCGCCCGGGAGCTCGCGCGGCCCGCCCGCCCCACACACCTGCGGGCGGGCTGGGGCGGGGCTGCCGCTGTCCCCGCCCCCCGGCCCGAGCCGCGGGAGCCGGGGCGGAACTGAGCGGCTGGGCCGCAGCGGCCGGCTGCGCTGCGCAGACAATGGGAGCGGCGCGGGCGGCGGCGACGGCGGCGTGGGCCGCAGAGCCCCGGGCCCGGCAGGGACAGGAGGTCGCGCCATGAGCCCCGCTGCCGGGCGCCCCCCTGCGCCGCGCGCGGGCCGAGGCGAGCGGCCTCTGCGAGCCCCGGGCCCCGCCCTGGGGCCGGCGATGAGCTGCCGAGGCTGAGGATGATGGTGGATTGCCAGGTGAGCGCCCCCCTCGGCCCCGGAGCCCTGCCCGCCAGTGCGGGTGGAGGGAAGACCGTACGCCCCCGCCCACACCCCACCCAGCGGGGAGCGCGCCTGGCGCCTGGTCCACGCTGAACGTGCGATTACGCAGTTCCGTGTCCGACCCGTCCTGGTACAATTGGGAAACTGAGGCCAGGAGAGAAGCAACGACTGTCACCGGCCACACGAGGTGGGCAGAGTCCAGAGGAGAAAGGAGGGGTCCAGCCTTCCAGGCCAGGGCTTAATCCTGGGAGCCCAGCCCACCAGCGGGCTCTCATCTAGGGCTCTTTGGGCATCCCCCACGCACGTACAGGCGCTTACGCACCACACACTTCCTGAAGATAAGAGAACCGGAGAGTAGGGAAGTGACAAGCGGGAAAGAAGAGAGGGTAGAGACACCTTTCCATGGCGTGGGGGATCCAGTCTCCTAGCAACTAGCAACGTGCCCAGGGCCCACAGCTGGGAGGGGGAGACATGCCAGGCTGATGGGCAGGGGAGCCCCAAGGCCCCAGGATCTCCTTGGGGCTGTCCCCAAGGCTCCCTCAAGAGGACAGGGTTGGAGGGCCTTGCATCCAGCACTCTGGGCATCTGGAACTAGGACGAGCTCCTCTCTTTAGCACAGAGGGCGCTACAGGTTAGAAGGCCTCAGCTTCCTTCTCTGCGAATTGGGGTGCTTGCCCTTGGTGACCCCAAGGGTCCCCCAGGCTGGTTGATGTGTGTGTTGGCCTTGGTTCTCAGTCGATGACCTACTGCCACTAGAGGCCTTGGAAATGCTTTCTGCTCCCTGGAGGGCCTTCTAAGCACAGAGCAGCCTAGGGTTTGGGGGACTGAGGACCTGGAGTGGTGCAGAGCCTAGCAGAGCACAGGACGACTACTCTGGGGTCCAGGAAAAGATTGTCCACCTTGAAGCCTAGGGGTCCTCATTTGAAGCCGAGTGGCAGTCATCGCCCTGGTTGGGGTGAGGAGTCTCCTGGGTGAACTGGACACCCCAGGGCCCTCAGAGAGAGAGAGAGAGGAAGAGGGGCTTGAATTTCCCTGGAACCCGCAGGTCCTGCTCCTTTGCCCACCCCTGGGGCCCGGGAGAGCTGCTACCTTGACAACACCAAACAAAGGTGTGTGTTTTGTTTTCGGCTTCCTGGGCTGCGGTGCTAGCTCTGGCCACCAGGGGGCAGAGGTGCCTGCTGTGCTCTGTGGAGGACTGGAGCCTGGGAGAGCCCCGGGGTCACCCTGGGGGTGCCTTGCCTCCACCCAACGTGCCCCCACCCAGTTGCTAGCATCCCTCGGCACACCATGAGCTGCTCAGACGCAGGGAGGGCACTCAGATCCTGTGGTCTTTCCATTCAGCAAATGTGCCGAGCACTCGCCCTTGGGGGGCTTCTGTGTGGGCCCTGCCCTCCAGGGGCTCATAGGCGCGAGGGGACAGGGACAAGCACAAAAGCAAACACATGCAGGAAAGAGTGAGTGCCGTCGTGAAGCTGGATCCACGTGCTGGGACAGGGCTGCGGTCCCTCTATGGGGTCTCCGAGGCAACCCTAAGGTGACATGTGTGCTGTGACCAGAAGGACAAGGAGAACCAGCCCTGCAAAATCTGGGGACAGCATGTCTGGGGAAGGCTCAGGATGGGAGAGATAGAGAGGAGGTGAGAAAAGAGGCTGGTGTGGCCAGAGAGAGCTGGGGGTAGGTGGGTAGACCCTGGGGCCCGGGCACTGTGCAGGTCACCATGGCTTCGTGGTGGCATCATCTCAACTCAAAGCTTCCAACAGTCGAGGACTGTCACACAGATCTTGTGACCCAGCTCAGCTGGGGCCTCTGTTCCCAGGTTTCTTGGAGGCTGGCACTGTGGTCTCCTCTGAGGCTGGCCTGGACAGGACCCACCTCTGAGTCACTCACATCCATGGCAGGGTTCTGTTTTGACTGAGGGTCTCAGTTCCTCTATGACCATCGGCCAGGCCATCTGCTGCTTCTCTGCCACAAAGGCCTCTGTGGGGCAACTGAGAACCTGCTTCCCCAGAGTGAGGGATGGTGTGGAGGGACACAGCAAAGAAGCAAGACAGAAGTCACAGTTTGCTGTGAATCTGGGTAGTGACCTCACATCATTTTTAAGGTATTCTCTAGGTTAGCTCTCAGTCAGTAAATCCAGTCCATCCCTGGGGGAGGCAAGGTTCTCTGGAAGCTGCAGGAGGCGGAGGCACAGGGGTCTGATTCTAAACACAACAGGAAGCCATTGGAAGGGTTATGCCAGTGGGGCCAATACCTAGTTTTTGCTTGATTTTGAAAGCCCTCATGGTGCAGATGAGAACGCGAGGCCAGGAGGGGAAGTGATTTTTCCCTACTCACAGCCCCAGAGCCTGGGCCTGTTTCCATAGCTATATCTTACCCCTTGTGACTGTTCTAGGAGCAGACCTTGCAGGTACCTCACTCTGTCCCTAGGAAGGAGATGCTAGCTTGCTCCCCATTGTGCATGTGGGGCAATGGTGGTGTCCTGAGAGGCATGCTGACCCATCCAGGGTCACTGGCCTGGAATGAGGAGGAGACACATGACCCAAACCACTTTACCTCTCTGAGCCTCAGGGGCACAAAATGTGGGGACCCAGAGGTTGGTGATCCCACCTCACAGGGTGGCTGCAAGCACTTGGAAGCTCCTGCTTTGCCCTCCACAACCTGCTATCACCCTCCCCACTTCCCTTAACCCCCTTGATTTTCACAAATGTCTAAATATGGCAAAGTAGCAAAGGAGGGGATGTGTCCATATATGCAGTTTGTATACATTTCCCAGGCCCTGGCCATGCCAGAGGAGACAATTTTGACAGTCTAGAAAGTTGTCAGGGAAAGGGAGGGGGAGGGTGTTCACTGGGGAGTGAGTGGGTGCAGACACGGATTCTGGCAGGAGGTGTCCTCTGCTGGGGTGATTAGAGGAGGCAAAGAAGGTGGTGTTTGGGGCCAGTATCAAGCTTTTGAGTGTCCTAGTGCTGCTGTAACAGTACCCCAAACCAAGTGACTCGACACAACAGAAATTTATTCTTTCACTGTTTTAGAGGCCAAAAGTCCAAACTCAAGTTGGCCAAGTTCTCTCTGAAGGCTCTAGGAGATTTTTCCTTGCTTCTTCCACCTCTGGTGGTTGGCCTGGAACATGGCTCACACCTGTAATCCTAGCAGTCTGGGAGGCTGGGGCAGGGGGGTCGCTTGCGGCCAGGAGTTTGACACCAGCTTCTGGTGGTTGCCGGCAGCCCATCTTAGCTTGTCTAGTAGACATATCACTCCAAACCCTACCTTCATCTTCATGTGGCCACTTCTGTGTGCCCACGTCCAATCTTCCCTGTTGTTTAAGGACACCAGTCATTAGAGTTCACCGTAATCCACTACCTCATCTTGACCACCTCTACAAGACCCTATTTCCAAATAAGGTCTCATTCACAGGTGCCAGGGGTCTTTGGGGGGAACAGATTTCGACTCATAACAAGAGTATTGAGAATTATTTGCCTCCCGAAGGCCAAGTACCCAAGGTGTCCACTGGGACTGGGGGAGCAGTTGGGAATCCCAGGATGCTGGGGTATGTCAGCCTCCGACTTTAGCGCGTTCTGGAGGCAGCACCAGCAGGTGGCGCTGTGTCTTCCTGTGAGCTCTGCTCTGCTCTGCCTGAGCCAGCAGACAAAGGTCTCATCTAGTTGGGAGATGACACACACACAGGACTGTAAACAGGCCAGGAGCACACTCATTTCATAGGTGACACGCACATACACTGAAGGAAATCAGACTAGGTGGGACCGAGGGGTGGTGACAGGGTGACAGGTGAGGGTACTGGCTGAGGAGGACCTTGCATTGTGAAGTGGGTGTAAGGGGAAGGAGCAGAGGGGAAGGCAGAGGTAAGTGGTAGGGGCCCAGGAGTCTGGGAGGGTCCAGACCAACAGGGGTTAGGACTTTGCATCTGATTTCATTCCTCATCTGCAAACCAAGCTGGCTTTTCTCAGCCCTGCCCTGTGCACTGCGGCTACATTACACCTGTGGCTTCCAAACCCCTCTCCCGTTACTGCAGGGCAGCTTAGGTCTGGGGTGCAGGGAAGGCAGCCGTGCAGGTCATGACTTTAGTGGTCCTTTCCTGAAAGAGACTTTGCCCAGAGGGGAATCAGTGCAGCCCCAGCTCGCCTTGCTATACCTTGCAGGCTCAGAATGGTCCCTTAGATACTCCCCAAGGGGGGTAGGGCAGTGTGGGGCTGAGGAGCAGGAGTCCTGCTTCCCCACCACAGAGTCAGTGAGGGGGAGTGGAGGGCATTTCTCACCCTTTCACCTCCTCCCTGCCCCCCACCCCCACCCCCTGCACTTCTGAATCACACAAGGCCTCTTTCACCACCTCAGCCATAGAGCTGCCAGGGCTACCCCTGTGGCCTCTGGTCCTCAACAACCAGTTCAAGGACAGATTTGCCCAGCAGATGTTCCTCTAGGCCACTGTACACCCATCCTGTGCTGGGTGCCTGGCCTGTGTGGAGCTCCCCAGCTCCTCTCTAAGGAGACAGGACTGTTAGAAAAAACACAGGAGGCTTGGCACCCATAGCTCAGTGATTACAGCACTGGCCACATATGCCGGGCTGGTGGGTTCGAACCTGGCCGGAGCCTGCTAAACAACGAGAACTACAACAAAAAATAGCCAAGCCTTGTGGTGGGCGCCTGTAGTCCCAGCTACTTGGGAGACTGAGGCAAGAGAATCGCTTAAGCCCAAGAGTTTGAGGTTGCTGTAAGCTGTGAAGCCACAGCACTCTACCAAGGGAGACATAGTGACACTCTGTCTCAAAAAGAAAGAAAGAAAGAACGCAGGAGGAAGGGTGTGGAGCGGGCAGCGGATCTTATGGAGAAGGCTGAGGCTGGGAGCTTGGGGACCTTGGGACCTAGATTCAGTGATCACCGTGCCATCAGCAGTGTTGCCTGGTCAGTCACTAGTGCATACCAGTCACAGGCCTGCATGTGCTGTGGAAGGCCTTCTATGCGCCCAGCCAGACAGGTGCCACTGCCATCCCCGAGTCCAGGTGAGGCACTGGATGAGGAAGAGACTCCTTTAGCTAGGTAGTAGCAAATGTAGCAGAGACACAACTCTGTGTGCACATAAGCCTGAGAGGGCCCAGCCCCAGGTCTGGAACCAAATTCCTTTCAATTATGGTGGCTTCCAATAGTCAGGGCTGGGCGGGCCTGGGTTGGGCAGGGTTGAGGCCCCTGGCAGTGGTTAAAACGGGAAGGAGACATAAACAGAGCTAATGAGCCCCTTTCGTGTCTCCCCACTGTAATGAAGGCCTTGGACTCTGGTGTCTGCATTTGGCGGGGTTCTTGGTTTTTGAGCTTCAGTCTTCTATGTATACCAGGGGCAGAGGTGTGTGGGCTCCCTCTTGGAGGTTGGGGATGAGCTTAGAACCATCCATGTTCCCTCCCAGGGCGGCCAAGCCAAGGTAAGCAGGTGGAGAGGAGAGGGCATGGGAAGCATTGTGGCATCCCCCTAAAAATGACAAGCCTCTGAAGAGGAGTTTCCATGGCAACTCAGAGTAGTTGCTTGGCAACTACAGGCCCCCAAAATATTTGCCTGCAAGAATGCTCAAAGCTGGGGCTTTCCAATGGCTCAACCCCCTCATCCCCAAAGGTACCCACCTACCTTGGCCCTAAGAGAAGACTCTTAGAAGTTCAAAAACCAAGAACTCAGAAAATGCAGAGTCCCAGGTCCTAGGTCCTTATCAGAGCAAGGAGAGGAATGGGCCTGAGCTGCTGAGTTGGCTCTGGTCCCCCTCATGTAGGTCTACTCAGAACCCAGCGGCTCCACCTCCTGGACCCTTCCTGAGGGAAGCCCCAGTGTACTCCCCACCTCCGGCACTGCACCCTGCCAGCCAGCTGGCATCAGGCCAGTCGCTTAGCAACAGAGGCCACTTCCTGGATACCTGAATGAGAGTTCACGGTGGCAGAATGTCAGAAGACATAAGGTCTTCTGCCCACCTGACCCTGCAGCCATGGGCTCCTTGGGCCTGGAGCAAGATGGCACCCCTGGGTGCACCTAAAGTGGATGGAGCCCCTGGAATGAGGCTGTGCTTCTGGGCCAACTTGGATACTGACTAGCTGCGTGACCTTAGCCTGGCCTTTCTCATTGGCCTCGCTTTCCCCGTTCTGTGGCCCATCTACCCCTCAGCCTGTGCGTGTTCACATTCAGTGTATAAACATTGCCCTGTGAATTGGAGGGTTCCTGGGGCCTGGAGCAGGAGGGTGAGGGGGCCAGGAACTGGCCAGCTGCTTCCCAGCAGCTCCCTCCACCACCTGCATCCATCTCCTGACCATGTGTGGTGACTTCAGAGCAGGACACCTAGGTTTGAATACCAGCTTAGCACTTATTGCTGAGTCTCCTAGAATGTTCATGAAACCCCTCTGAGCTGGCCATGTCCCCCACACATCCCCAGTTGCTGTGTGGATATAAGAAAACCCTGCCCTCTTGGCCCCCTTCAGGGCTGCTTTTAGTTTGTGGGTGCCCCTGCTGCACCCAGAGCTGCGGGGAGCAGTGATAAGGACACAGGGGAGGGTGTCCAGCCAGGAGTGAGCGAGCCAACGGAGTGGCAGGATGGAGGGGAGGGCAGGTGCAGGTCAGACTACTCCATGGGTGCAGGCCCAGCTGCTCTCAGATGTTCTCTCTGGGGATGGCAGTGAGGGGTGAGACTTTTGGTGACTACCCTCCAGGGGTTTTCCAGTGCCCCCAGGGAGCCAGGATTTTAGTCTAACCAGGATCATTTGCTCACTGTGACCATAAACCCTCCCCCTTACCCCACCTGTCACATAGGGAAGGGGTGCGCCCTCCTCCTCAGTGGGGAGAAGCTCCCGCGGCACCCCCTTTCCTGTCTTGGGCACTGGATTCATTTGCAGAGCAGCCAGGATTTGGTGGACCCTGCTGGGACTCTGAGTCTGTGGGCAGATGAGTGAAGGAGGGCCGGTGGGAAGGAAACAAAGATTCAGGAACACAGCCCACTCCCACCTCCAGCCATCTGCGGCCTCTTCTCCCTGCCTGGTGGGTGCGTGATTGACCGATTGAGGCTGCTCAGCCCTCCCAAGCGGGATTAGAAGGGACCAGGGTCCACCACTGGCTGGAGTACACCCTGGATCTGGCCTTCTTTCTGGGATGGGGTCGAGAACTATAAGGCCTCTTCTCTGTGAGGCCAGGTGTCCCCATCTGACCTTCGTGTACTGGGTGGGGGTAGGGCTGTCCAGCTGAGAGAAAAGACCCTTGGCTAGTGGGTGGCCCTGGGTCTAGAAACTTCACCACCTTTCCCTCCCCACCCCTCTGGGGACTGCATCTGGACCCCTAGCTTGTGGTATGGACACCCTATAAATGGTAAGTTCAAAACTAGGAGGCTATGAGAGTGTGTGTTGGGGGTGGGTGGATATTTGGGTTTGCAGCATCTAAAAGGAGAAAGGAGCCCAGTCCTTTCTGAGATTCTTGGCCTCACCCTGCTGCTGCTGGGCTGTGGCTGGAGGGAGGGGGACCCAGCCCTGAGCATCTGTCCCAGAGACCCTGTGATGAGCTGATTACACACCTGATTAGCTTGATCATCTGCCATGATGATCACTGAGAACCTTGGCACTGAAGGGGTCAGGGCTGCCTGCCTAGAGGTCAAGGTCAAGAAAGAAGCCTGGGGCTGGTGAGAGCCCAGGCCTCAAGGTTCCTTAACTTCTCTGTGCTTCCTTGGCCTCACATGTGGACCCATGGATGTACAGGTCCATCATAAGAGGTAGTTCTACAGCACCACACAGCAGGCCTTACACAGGTGGCTGCAAATGTCTGCTCTTCTCTAAGGACAGCAGGTGGCTGCGTGGCCTACCCACCATCACTGTCCTTGGGGACCTTGTGTGCAGGTGGGGATCAAAAGCACCTGTAGGCCCTGAGTTGAATCCAATTTTTCCAGATGAGAAATCTAGGGCCCAGAGATGTTGAGTAAGTTGCCCAGCGGGTGCTGGACCTGGCAAGCAGCAGACAGTGCCCTGCGTGGAAGGGCTGAGCTGGCAGCTCTGCATCCCTGGCCCCCTGGCCCAGCTCCCTGCAGCAGACGCTTGGAATTCTTCCTTCCCAACTGCTGGGGCCAGGAAAACCTTACTCAGAGCACGAGCCGCCACCTCCTAATAGCCCTGCAGGCCTAGGCATGCTGACCCTGAGAGAGTGTGCTCACTAGGTCTGTGGACACAGGGTGGCCATGGCTGTCTGTCAGATACACAGAGCGGAGGGCACACGTGGGGGCTGTATCTGCTGTCCTGTGATGTGATATCACGTGTGCAGTTTTATGTGTGTGTGTCTTGGGAGCATCTCCCTGCCTTTGGGCGACCTTCTATGCCAGTGGGTGTGGCAAGCCTGAATTTGGCTAAGCAAGCATGCATGTGAAGGGATTCATGTAGCTGCCTGTGTAGACCTGTGACTGGTACCTGGAGAGGGAGAGTGCATTGTCACAAGGCATGCACATGTGTGTTTGCATTTGTCTTTCTGAAGCACCAGCCCCAGGCCTTGACCTTGAGGAGGTCTGATGTTCAGGGTCTAGCTGTCAACCTCAGAGTGTCATTTTTCTCATCTGTCACTGAGTAGGTAATCGTGCCTAGCTCCTGGGCTTCTGGTGGCTGGCATGGGCACACCCAGTTGCTCTATTGCTTAATGGTAGTATGGAGATCTGAACAGCTCTTGGAGGGTCCCCGAGCAAAGGAAGACACTTGCTGCCTTGCTGTCCCCTTGTCACACATTCCCAGTGAGAGCAGCTGGAGGCAGAGAGGAGAGGCCTTTGAGCCTTATTTCTGAGAGAGAAACTAAGGAAGGAGCAAAGTTCAGGTGTTGACGGGGACAGTGGTTGGCAGAAGGATGATACACAATAGTGTCACTTGACCCTAGGGCCCTGGAGTCTGAGGGAATGTCCTTGCAGGAAAAGGACTGTCTGAAAGAGGGAGGGGTGCCAGCCCCACCACCAGCCAGCAAGAGCACTGTGCCCTCCCCAAAGGCCCGGGCAGCTCAGGAGGGCCCCTCTGAAACGGCAGCCCTACTGCCCAGGACCTCAGCCTGCTCAGGCAGTCAGAGGCCAGTGGCAGCAGCACGGAGCACACAGTGTCCCTGGCACTATTGGCAGCCTTCTGCATCACAAGGGCCCATTTGTTCTGATTCCCCTGGCCCAGAGCACCGGGTGACCAGGGCCTGCTGGGCACAGGGGCTGACTGTGGGCTCAGCCCCATCCCCCAGCCTCACCAGGCCTGGTTGTGCCTTAGGGAGGGGCTTCTTTGCTATACCAGCGTAACCTCTCTACCTGGTGAGCAGAGACCCATTCCCAAGAATTGTTCCTGGAGTAGAAATTTAGGAAAGAGAAAGGATACCCTCTGATATCCCAGGGCAGACTGGCTTCTGGGAACTCCAGGCCCTGCTTCCCAGAAAGCCTGGCTGCCTACTTCCTCCGGCTCCCCCTGCCTGGGCTTGCCTCTGCCTCTGCTCAGACTCCCTCTCTGGAAAGTACCCTGGTGGGAGCCGGATGAGCAGAGATGGCATCCCTCAGCCTCCTCTCCAGGAGGAAGGAAGCTTTCCTGGCAATCTGCCCACACGGAACTCTGAACATTTTAGAGCACAGAAACGTGGAAGCTGCAGGAACAGTCTGGACGGTTGAGTCCACTTGTTTATCCAGGTGTTTATGGAGAGCCCCGTGCCAGGTGCCATCAGAGAACAGAGTCCCTGCTCTCAGGAGCTTAGGTTCCATTTCCCCTCTCCTCGCAATTTTAAAGGATGCCTGGGTTAGAATGCCAGTGGTCTTTCTTGTGTGACAGTGTGTGTACGTGCAACGTGTTTGCATGTCTGAGTGGAATGTCTACCCATTTACCTGTTAGCAGTTGGCAGGACTCTCAACAGACCAGGCATCATTCCAGGCACTTGGTAAAGAAGGGTGAACAGGATAGTCGTGACTCCTACTGTCCGCCCCCACGCTTAAAGTCCATGGAGGGGCATGGTAGGGGAATGGTTTCAGTGCCCCTCCTCACCATGCAGCCTCTGACCCCCAGGACACCCTTTCTCCCTTGTTCTATTCTGTTTTCTTTCCTTCTGTACCTTTTCACCTTTGAACACATACTTTAGGCTGGGTGCGGTGGCTCATGCCTGTAATCCCAGCACTTGGGAGGCCGAGGTGGATTGCTTAAGCTCACCAGTTCAAGACCATCCTGAGCAAGAGTGAAACCCTGCCTCTACTAAAAATGAAAAACTGAGGCAAGAGGATCTCTTGAGCCCAAGAGTTTGAGGTTGCTGTGAGCTATGATTCCATAGCTGTCTACCAAGGGCAACAGAGCAAGACACTGTTTCAAAAAGAATAAATAAATAAACACATACTTTACTTATTTTGCCCCAAGACTGGAGGTCGATTCTTGTCTGTTTTGCCCCCTAGATTGTCTCAGGCTCCTGAGCAGCGCCTGGCACCTAAGTGCTCAGTAAATCCATGTGGGCTGGTTACGTGAATGCTATGGTTGTGCCCTGGGGCCCCTCCGTGGTCTGCAGGCAGAGAAGTCTGCAAACCCGGTCACTATCCTCATCTGAGAGAAGTCCACATTGTTCAGAAATCTGTGGCAATGTGTCATTGTTGCGACTCTTTGGTTGCATTTTACAAAAATATCGGCCAGCCCTGAATTATTAATAAAACTGAAAACCACTGATTCTTCCCCACAGAGTGGCCTAGTCTACCTTGAGATACCATTCTGAACACATGTTTGAGCCAGATCTTCCCATAAATACTTCATTTACCACGCAGCCTTTCTGAGACCCAGATTATCTTCATTTATGAGCCTGGACCAAAGCTCAGTAAAGAAAAGGAACCTGCCCAGATTTATCCACTGTCACCTAGCCAGAAAGTGGCAGGCTGAGGATCTGGCCCCAGCTCGCAGCTGCAGCTCTGATCCTATAGTTGGAAGTTGGGTTCCTTGTGGAGCTGGAGCTGGGGGGTTAGGCCCAGGGTGGGGGAGGAGGAGCTGTCTTCTGCTGTAGTGAGAAGGGGAGCTCCCCACACCCTTGGCTGTGCTGGATCCTGCTGGGCTCAAAGCCAGTGGGAGTGGCTGGGGCAGGGCCTGGATACTGGGATCCTCAGCTTCTTGGCAACCTGCATGACTCAGTGGGCTGGTAAAAGGGGCAGCGGGCAGGCAGCCAGTGCAGGGGAGCCCTGCGGTGGGTGAATCAGCTACCCGCTGAGTTACTGGGCTGCTTGGGGCGGGGCCAAGCCTCTTCTGCCAAAATAAGCTCAGACCCTCTTTGCCTTTCTCTCCCACCTCCCACTGCCTTGGCAGGTGCATCCTGTGGCTCTGCTGCTCCCAGGCATCCCTGGGCCTCCCCACTGGGGAGTGTTACCTTCTGCAAGTCACTCATAGTCTCTGCCCACTCCCTCCATTGGCCCTCTGTAAACCAGGGGCCACTGAGATACTTGCCTTGGCCAGTGAGGGGCACACAAGCATAAAATCACCCCTGATTCTGCAAAAACCTGGGAGTTTTCAGGAAGGAATAGCTGGAAACAGCAGCCTCAAAGCCAGACAGGGTTGGAAGTCCTGCTCTGCTGTGTGGTATTGATGAGTTTTGTGCCATCTCTGACCTTCTGTCCCTAAGCCCACCTATAAAACCTGCTTCTCACATCATGCTGATGAAAGGACACCCTCACTGGCACGTCAGTGAATAGTGGAAATATGGTGGTATTGCTCTCCAGATTAACCACCGGATTAGGGGCAACAGTGATCAGGGAAACGGACCTCAGAATCCCCAGCCTAGGTCCCATTTAGGGAACAGACTACCCACCCCTGTGACCAGGACCTGGCAGCTTCAAATCTGCCTGTGCTGCCAGGTCCTGGTCACAGGGGTGGATAGTCTGTTCCCTAAATCTACTTGTGATCTTTAACCTGGAACAGAGTAGGAGAAAGCAAGCAGCCCTGTGGGCAAGGTGGACCTGGGTGTGCACTTGGCCTTGGTACTGACATGCTGTGTGATCTTGGGCAAGTTGTTTGCCCTCCCTGGGCCTTGATGTTGTTTTGCAACAGAGATTTTAACTGTGGCTTCGTCTCTTCATCCGTCTGGCAGATGCTTTGTGCCCACTGAGGGGTGCTGAAGGTAGGGCTGGATGGGGCTGTGGGGGATAAAGGGACATAAGGAGCTGCTCCTGCCTCCCAGGCTTCTAAATGTGGGCAAGCATTTGCCGTTGGGCTACAGGGTGGCAGGTGTTTACAAGGCCCCAGTCGGTGGGAATCCCCTAGTCAGAGCCAAGGGATGCCAGGCACAGATGCATGACAGACCCAGGCCTGTCCGCTCTCCCAGGCTCCAGGGCCGCACCGACTCTCTACCTAGCAGAGCCAGCATGGCCACGAATGCGTGTTGAGTGACTTGATGGGCCTCAGGTTCCCAGAAACAATGGGCAGGGGAGCTGGGCTGTCCCCCCAGCAGGACCAGAGTCAGGTCAGCAGCAGGAAAGAGGGCCACAGCCTCTCCTATCTGTTTCCTGGACAGGATGTTGTGCCGAGTAAACAGCTTCAAGAGGAGTCACCACTCCAGCTCTGAGTCACAGCTCCTAGCGACAGCCACACACGTTTATAAACAATGGGCCTCGCACCAGCCAGGGCCTGCCCCCACCTAGAAAGGATGAGAGGACCCCCACCCCTGTCAAAAGAGGGATACAGCAAGCTCCCTCGGGGGCCCCTCCTCCACCAAAGGGCTTGGTGGGGGGGGGGGCAGGTGCAGAGGCTGTGTGTTCACACCTTTGCTCACTCTGCGCCCAGGTTGAATTTTGCTCATGTATAGCTGGCCAGGTATTTATCCCAGGTACTGGTATCCTAGGAGAAGCGTGGGGTCAGGGCTGTGTGAGCTTCATGCACAGGAAATGGTCACGCTGTCTCAGTGGCCACCCCTACAGGCAGCCCAGGTGGGGAGTGGGGGTGGGGGAGGCTGGCTGCAAGTGGCCTCCCTGTCTGCACATCCAGCCCCCAGAGCCCTCACTGTCTGTGGCTGGTCTTCGTTCCAGGCAGTGACAGTGATTTGGTACATCATGTGGCCACGGCCAGGCCGGCAGGGAACAAAGGCCCTGCTTTACCCCACAGGGGGCGGTGGGACCATGTGGTGGGGAGGGGTGCGGCCCTGCTCCTCCTCTCCGCTAGCCCCACCCCCGGGGCTCCTGCATTTCTGAGTGGCAGCTGGCCTTGCTCCTGCCTTCTGGCTGACTCAGTCCCTCTAGGCCCCTCCCACGGAACAGAATGCCTGCTGCCCCAGGGCAGCCCAGCCTGGCCAGGAAAGGGGTAGCCCCAGGATGCCCTGAGGCCAGGCCGACCTGTGCTGGAGGCTGGGGTGGGGGTAGGGATCTAACCCCACCCCTCCCAATGTTCATGCTGTAAGAAACATTTTTCTACTGACCATTTCACAGGGCAGAGGAGGCATACTCAGCAGACAAGGAAAGCAAGGCTCTGGGAAGGCCCTCCCCTCCCCCATGTCATCTGGGGAGCTCCCTCCTAAACCTGCAGGTAACCACCAGGCAATGCCTCGGTCACATGGCAGTGCAGGGGTGAGAGGACCAAGCACCCCAGGAATTCCTCCCTCCTCCACCCCACCCACCCCTGCAGCCTGCCTGTTGGCACAGGACTTCTCCCCCTATAAGACTGACCCAGAAGGGGGCCCAGGCCTGGTCTCAAGGAAGGAGGGGACAGAATCTGGGCATACCTGCCAGCCTTCCATGCCACCCCTCTCTCCTAGGGCCAGGGTTGCCTTGCAGCACCCCTTTCTATGTTCACTCATATCGACAAACATTTCTGAGTTGTCTACTGAGTTCCCTATGAGACCACACTCAGGTACAGAGCCACGGTGCAGTACTCCTGGCACAGGGACGATAGCCAGCAACATTTTCTGAATGTTACGTGCAACCCTTTACCAGCTCTAGTGACCATGGGAAACAATCCTGTCTGCTGAGTGTGACCACGAGCCAGTCCCATGCTGAGCTCTTACTGAATCCTCTAGCACCCTTGTGCCCATTGTACAGATTGGAAACTGAGGTACCAGGGAGCATATGAAAGTCGGGATTTAAATCCTGGCCTGGCTTATTCATAGCCTGGTTGGCTCTCCTGTTTCTTGAAGGTCAGGGTCGAGTGTCACTGTGTGCAAGAGGTCTGAGATGATGCCGGACTTTACAGGGGACAGGGCCTTGGAGCCTGGCACAGAGCAGAAGTCTGCTAAGTGGAAGAGGGAAGGGGATGGGATGGCTGGTGGCAGGGATAATCAGGGATGGTGCTGCTGCATTCACAAAGTCGGAGAAGGCCATGCTGAGTGGTGGGGGGTGTCAAGGCTGAGAACACAGGGGAAGCTGGTGGTCCCCACCAGAGGACACTCAAGTGGAAGTCCTGAGGCCATAGGTACAGCAGGGAGGCCCAGCTCAAGGCCCAAGGTTAGAGTTAGTGGCAGGTGCCAGGACTGGGGGCAGATGAGGACTTGGGTATTCTGAGGGATTTTAGTAGAAGGTAGACTTGTCCTGGCTGTGGGACAGGAGTGGGTACAGGTAGGCTGGAAGGGGACAGCTGCAGGGCCCACCTGAAACCCTTGGGCTGCTTCCCCGATGCCTGCCCCACTCACCCTGACCCCTTGCCCGATACCCACTCTCAACCCAGACAGTCCCCATTGAGATATTCCCACAGGAGCCCAGCAGGTGCAGGTTCAAGGTTGAGAGCTCTGGGCAAGGCTGGCTAGGACAGGGGAGGGGAGGAGGCCAGAGTTTGGATTTGAATCTGAAAGCCCCTGTGCCCTCCCCACCTTCCCATCCCCCTATAGCACATCAGGAAACTGAAGCCCAGGGAGAAGAAGAACCTATGGACCCTGCAGGGAAGCAGCACACATGAGGCAGGAACCAGCTCTCTGCTCCCAGGCTCTGAGCTGCCTGCTCAGCCCTGCACCCTGTGGCCCACAAAGCCACAGAAGGAGGATATGAAATGCTCGGAGGAGCAGGCCAGGGAGCAAGGTGCTGGCAGGGCACTGTGTGAGTGGGAGGGTCCATGGGCCTGCAGGGCACTCTGGAGCCCCTGCCTACTCCCTCTGCCCACCTCTGTCCTGCATGCCCAGACTACTGCCCTCCACCTGGCCAGAGACCTAGGAGGGTGAGGAAGCGGCTAGGCCTTTTGGCCTCTGATTCCTCCCAAGATCTCTGGACTTTGGGGTCAGAGCTCTGAATGTGTGGGCAGGAGAGTCTGTGGGCTCTACAGAGCAGCGTGGCAGACACCTGTCCTGGGTTCTCCCTGAAAGATCTTGGGTCAATCCCTGCTCTTTCTGGGCCTCAGTTTTTCCACTTGTCAATGGGTGTGTTGGACTGGTTTGACTTCCAATGTCTGGTTTGTAACAAAATGAGAAAAACAGGGACAAAACAGTAAGTTACTCATAAAGCCAAACATCGTCATTTCACGACAGCCCTTCTTTCTGACAGCAGTCCTTCCTAGTTTTGGTGATGTCTTTTCTAAGATGACAAGAATGGTGGTAGTCATGGTATTATATTTTTGACCACCCTGTAGGGTGAAATAAAGAATTGGCAACCCTCAGTCAGATCCTGATTTAAAGTGCAATTTTGGCTCGGCGCCTGTGCCTCAAGCACCTAAGGTGCCAGCCACATACACCTGAGCTGGCGGGTTGGAATCCAGCCTGGGCCCTCCAAACAACAATGACGCCCAGCTACTTGGGAGGCAGAGGCAGAGGCAGGAGAATCGCTTGAGCCCAGGAGTTGGAGGTTGCTGTGAGCTGTGATGCCACAGCACTCTACCCAGGGTGACAGCTTGAGGCTCTGTCTCAAAAAATAAATAAAGTGCAATTCTGTACCTGGGTGCTAGGAGCTCTGAGGTTCAAGGGGGCAGAGAAGCTTCTACAATGAGTAAGCTGGGTTCTCCTGCCCTCCTACTGCAGCCGGACTCATGCCTGCTGCTGGCCGAGCCCTGTTTGGATCTTCGGTGCTTGTACATACTCATCTTTTGGCTCTGTCTAGTGACTTCTAGGCCCCCAAGGCAAGGGAAAGGGAATGGGGCCTAGGGTAGATGAGAGGCGAGCTGGGCCCACCCAGGTCCTGGGGCTGAGCCCTCCATTTGTCCTCAGCTGGCTCATGTCCTAATACAAGCGGGAATTCCTGGCCCTGCCCGTCACAGGAGCAGGTATGACAGCCATGCAGGTGACACCAGGCCTAGGCACTCAGATGCTCAACCCCATCAGGGCAGGCAGGCGATGGGCACACTGGCAGAGGGCCTCTCTCAGAGCCCGCTCTCTGCCGGGCTCCCACCCCACTATGGCCCGGGAAGCCGTCCAGGCCTGTGTCAGGCCCGCTGTGCCTAGGGAGAGGAAGGTCTCCGTGTTCTCTGCCTGTGTCTCTGTGGTGACTGCCAGGCGGTGGGCCATTGCCCGTCGCACCGCTCTCCGATGCCCGCCAGCGTGGCTGGCACCACTTTCAGCGCCCACCACTGAGGTAGGTTTCCAGCCGGTTCCTCTGCCGGAAGCCCGGCTGGGTCAGTGCCTCAGGCTCCGGAGCTGGTTTCCTTGCTCTCCCCTCCCCTCCTTCCTCGTCAGAACTGGTTAAAGGAGTTTGGCTGGGGCCACAGGGGAACCTGGTCTCCTGTCCCAGTGTGAGAGAGGAGGCTGGAGGTCTCCCGGGCCGTGTAGGCCCACTCTGGCTGGCCTCGTCACCTGCCCCTGGCCCTGGGGCACTATGGCTGTGGGTGTCACAGCAGCTGCATTCACAGGAGCTTCCTCGCTCTCCCAGGGCTTCTGCAGTGGCTTCAGGGTCTGCTTGCCTGAGAATCCCAAGAGCTTGGTGGTATTATTATTATTATTATTGTTGTTCCTCTTGTTTTACTGATACAGAAACTGAGGCTGAGAAGACACAGAGCAGGGACTTGTACCCCAATCCAGGCTCCACATCTTAAGACAGAGTCTCTCAAACCTGTAGGAAGGACTGTCCCCTTAGGCTGGTCATCCCGGGTCCCACTGTGCTGTGCTGCGCTGCGCTGCTTTCCACCTGCACTTGGCTAGCCATTTCAGAGGAGCTTAGGACTGGTAGCTGCCACCCTCCAGGGAAGGTGGATGATGGGAGGGGGTGCTGGCACAGCTGTGGGACAGATGTTCCTGCCTCCTGACAGGCCCCTGGGCTTGGGGACACATTCAGGGCTGAGACTGTGGGACCCACCAGGCCATCAGTCCCTTATTCTGCCATAGGTGCCCAGCACTCCCTTGGCATGGGCTCCAGGGGATAGGGCTGTCTATCATCTCCATCTCTGCACCTGCTCTCTCTCTGACACTCCCTCAATGTTACCCTCTGCATTCAGGGTCACTTTCATTTCTTGGTGTCTATTTTCTTCCTCTGGAGTGTTCCCCTGTCTTCCTTTCTCCTCTGTGTCTCTGCACCTTGGGCTGTCACATGTGGAATTGGTGGCCACCTGGGGTGGCAGTGACTCCTTGGAGTGTCAGGTACCAAATACCCTGGGAGAGAGATGGTTGTCAGAGTGGCCCCAGTTGCCTCTGTGGACGGCGTTTATCTCGATGACTGCTTCCCTGAGTACCTCCTCTTCAGCGTCCCAGGGGTTTGAGTCGGTGTGAGCGCACATGTCTGAAGGGGAGAGCACTGGGCTGACGGGAGCCCCGCACATCCCCAGCCAGGACGTTGCCACTGCACAGGCATCGGGCCTTCGGTCCTGGTTGCCCTGGGACAGGAACACCCTGTGAGGTCAAAGGTTTGGCGTGATGATGATGTCACCTCCAGCGTGGTCTTCTGGAGACTGTGATGCTTCATTTCTTGCCTCCTGACCAACTCTGAGTTTAGCCACAGCCCCTAAGGACACCCCCCACACACACACACACACACACACACAACACATGCCAGGAGGAGGAGGAGGGATGAAGCCGCCACTGGAGGTTCCCAGAAGCCCAGCAGCCAGGGGGTGGGACTAAGCCAGGCCCGCCCTCTGTGCTGGGAGCTCCCAGGCTGGGTCCAAGTGCTTCACCTTCTGCCAAGAAGGTGTGTGCTCATCTGCCCACAGGGGGCCATCCAGGACTTAGGCAGGCTAGGAATTGTGGCGTCAGTGTCAGGAAATGACTGAGGAGCACGGCCAGGCCACCCACGCCCTCTTCATGTCCTCCTGTGCTCTAAATATAGATCACAACACACAGCTAGAGTGACGTCCACCTGGCCATCAGAAGGTGAGAAGCTCTCTGCCAGGGCTGACCTGGCCTGGGTGCTTGGCTGCTGCTCCTTCTGGCCTGGAGATGATGGCCAGGTCTGTGGTGGCCCAGATATTGCTTTGTACCTAATTCTTTTTTTTTTTTTTTTTTGAGATAGAGTCTCACTTTGCTGCCCTAGGTAGAGTGCCATGGCATCATAACTCATAGCAACGTCAAACTCCCAGGCTCAAGTAATCCTCTTGCCTCAGTTTTTCTGTTTTTAGTAGAGACAGGGTCTCACCTTGCTCAGGCTGGTCTCAAAAACCTGAGCTCAGGCAATCCGCCTGTCTCCGCCTCCCAGAGTGCTAGGAGTACAGGTGTGAGCCGCCACACCTGGCCTTGTACCTAGTTCTTTCTTTGAGCTCAGGTGTGTCCAGAAGTCCCCAGAACGGCACCCTCGGCCCAAAGCTCATTCCCTGGGACCCTGCACAGAGGCAGGCCTAGGTCCTTATTTGAACATCCATTGGGACAACATGTATGAGACCCTGCTTATGTACCTGGCAAGGGGCAGGTGAAAGGGGGGAAAGCACTGGCCGGATAGAAGGAACAACATGAACAAAGGCCCAGAGAAGGGAAGGCTGGAGGCTCTGAAGGCCAGTGCCAGCGCTGGTGAGAGGCGCCTAGAATGCCGCTGTGAATCTGGGGACCAGTGATGGTGTAGGAGCAGGGAGAAAAGGTACCGGGGAGATTCGGCCTGAGCACACCTTCTCCTTGAACCAAAGAGGGCTGCTGAGCAGGGCTAACAAGTGATGTAAGGTCCCCAGGGGATCGGTGGCAAACCCTGGAGCACATGACCCAGCTAGTGGGGACAGCTGCCAGTCAGCTCCCACCTAACCTCTGGACACACGCGGGAACACGGACCCAGTGTAGTCAGGTCATCCAAAGTTACAGGAGAAGCCGGAAATGTAGATTTTTATATGAAATCACCTGACCTTTTACTAGCTCAAAAATTTAAAAACACTTTGCAAGCCAAACAAAACACATGTGTGGGCCGGATTTTGGCTTCTAGCTGTCAGATCGCAGCCTGCCTTTTAAAGTTCCTCTGCAAGCACATCCCCACTTCCCAGACGTCTGTACAGGGTTGTTCATGGGGCTTGTTGTAGCCTCAGGGAAGGGCAGATGCACTTTTCAGGGGGAGGTTAGGAACCCGGTAGAGCTGGGGACAGGCAGAGGGAGGAAGGGAGAGACACCAAGTCATAATAACTGCTCCTCCCAGGGGTTGCCCTGTGGAAGGGTCCTGGAAGAATGTAGCACCTCTCTTCCTCCAGTGACGTTCTGAGTGCTACGCACAGGGTATTCATTTGCCTTGAGCTTCAGACTGGCTCCCAGTCACTGGTGCTGCCCCAGCCTCTTCTGACAGCCCTGTCAGGGCATTGGGACTCAGCTTCCCAGCAGCCCATCACCTCCGTGGAGCCTCTAGTCCCTTTTGTTGTAAGGATGGCCGCATAAGCACAGAACAGGGAAATGGTGAAGCTGGCCAGGTGTCACTGCCTTCCCTCGAGGACTGCCTCCCACAATGGGTCTCAAACTGTGTTGTGCCCTTTTGCTATAAATTTTATCATGGATAATTCTAAATAGACATAAAAATAGAAAACATGGCATACAAATCCCCAGCTTTAAGGATCATCACACAGGGCCACTCTCGTTTCACCTCTGACTATCCCACTTCCGAGCCTCCTCCAGGGTTTGGTGTGTACACATATCCCAGGCATATTGTTCTGTCCACAAATAGCCAATATGTAACTCTAATAGTAAGCACAACACCATTGTCACACACCCCAAAATGATGTCTAAGGTCATCAAACACCCAGGGGTGTTATTTTTTCCATTGCCTTGATCAAGTCATAATCTGAAACCCACACACTACACTTGGGTGATGCTCTTATCCTTCTTTTAATGTGTAGCTTCCCTTTATCTTTCCCCTTGAGATGTATTTGTTGAAGAAGCTGTTGTTTGCCTGCAGAGGTTCCCACAGCCTGAAGTCTCTGGATTGCATCCTCGTGGTGTGCTGAGCATGTCTCTCTGTCCCCTGGTGTTCCCCCAGATGGTAATTATGTGCAGAGGCCTGGTTGGATTTAGGTTTGGGTTTTGTGAGTGGCGCTACATTCTTCCAGCAAGTGACACATGCTGATCTTGTCCCCTGGGATGGTCTTACCTTGAGTAAGAGATCTCCCCCACAGCTTGAGGGCAGAATTTCAAGGCCTCAGGAGGGGGCCTTGCCTACAGGTGGTGTCAGGTGAACCTCAACCCTTCTTGTTGATGGTGTGTGCAGAGTCTCAGGCGCACCTGATCTGGGGACACCAAGCCCTGTGACCTTTGCAGGGTGCTTTGCCTGTGCTGGCTCGTTAGCTTTCACCTATACAAAGAAGAAAACTATGCCTTACACACTGTGTGGCCTGGGGGGAAGGGAGGGAGCCCCAGAGGAAGAAAGGGGTAGGTCTGGGCTTCTCCGGTAACTAGGGAATGCATGTGCACGTGAGTGTGCGTTATGCGTGTGGAGAAAGTGGGGAGCAGGCTCAGCAGGAGCCTGGAGGGAAGTCCCAAAGTCAGGAGAATAAGCAGGAAGGGGGACTTTGTAAAACTTCCACCAGAGGGACAAGTAAATGATAGGGACCCCCTGCCATCTGGGTGCCATCTAGGAAGTCAGATGGGAGGTAGTTGGTGGGAGTGCCTCTTCACCTTTCCAGCCTCCTTGGGCCCCCCACAACCACCCCAGTACCCTAGACCTTCAAGGTCAAGAGGCAGTGACTCGTCTGTGTTCTCAAGACCCACTTGCCCTCCATGGGCTTCCTCTGGCTGTAAAGCCTGCTCCCAGGCCCATCTCTCTGAGAAAGAGATAAAGAGAGCAGAGAAAGGAGATAAAGTCAGTGGCAGACTGGGTGGTGCTGGATTTTGAATTCCTGGAGGCACCAAGAGCTTGGCCCAGGAGAAAGGATGGGAGGAGAAGCTTAGAGCCTGAGGGCAATGTCCAAGTCACCCCTTTGTGGCCCTGTGGGGACCTCCTTCCTCTGTGTGTGCCCCGCCCACCGCACCCTCCCTGGTGGCAGAGCTTGGAGCTTTCCTAAACAGCCTCTAGGGATCTCTACCCCACACCAAATCTACCCATCTTGCTTTAAAAACAGAAACAAAACAGCATTTGTTATGCACGTCTGACTCTAAAGATAGTGATTTTAGAAAAATGGGAAAATTCAGACAAAATGAAGAAATGCACAGCTCAACTAGCAGTAACCACTGTGGCTTTTGTGAAGCAGGCCCATTGGTGAACCCGTGCAGGGGTCTGTTTCTGGGGGCGCATCCGGCACCCCAGCTTTCTGACGTCTCAGTTACAGTGGAAGCACCATCCGTGGGTACTTGGGGCTTGGCACACCGCAGGAGCAAAAGGTATGCTTGTGGAGCATGTGGTCTGGCCCTGCCCTTTGTTACAGAGGGAGAAACTGAGGCCAATGGTATGGGACCAGATCTAGGGAGCTTGGTGGCATCACCAGGTCTGCTGCCAGCAGGCTCCCCATGGGCTAGGTGTGTGGAAGGTCCCTTCATTCATCCCTTCTCCTCACCCTGCATTAATCTCCTGGCTCTGTCTTCTTCACGGGCTTCTGGAGACAGTAGCTGAGGTTCCCTCAGCCTCAACAGCCTCATTTCCAGCCTGACTGCTGCCTTGAGACCTCAGATGCTCAAGCCTCCAGTGGCCCCAGCTGTCCAGGCCAGAGACTAGGCGCCCTGCCCATCGCTGACAGCTCCCTCTTTGAATGTCTGTAGGCTCCAGCCCAGCTGACCCTGCTGTCTGGTCCTCCCCCATTCCCTAATTGCCTTTCTTTAGCCTGGACCTCCTTTTTGGGTGTAAGGTTGAGAGAGGATAGTAGGACGCACCACCACCAGCATACACAGCCTAGCACTAGGTCGTGGGACCTACGCACTCACTGGTCACCAGTAGTTCTCAGGTCTGAGCCCACCGCCAAGCAAAGGCTTTGCTGAGTGTTTTATGTCAGTCACCTTCTCTCATCCTCCCAACAACTCTTTGAGGAAGTCATTTGCATTACCCAGATTTTCCCAGTGAAGAATCTGAGGCTCAGAGAGGTTAAGCAACTAGTGGAATGCCCCAGAGCTGGGAGGGGCTTAACCGGAATCAGGGGGAGCTGACTGCAGGACGGCTTCTCCCTAAACACACTGCACACACCGCACGAGCGCGGCACCGCGGCTCGGGTACTGCTGGGGACCCAAAGCGACGCCCCTCCGTCCGCCGGCCCCGCCCCCACGCGTCGTCGCCCCGCCCCCTGTCTGACAGCGGCCGGCGCTCTTCAACACGCCCCTTTGCTGCCTCGGCCCCGCCCCCGGACTGACCTCAGCGGGGCCGGGGCGCGGGCGCAGAGCGCAGGCAGCACCGAGCCGCCCGGGCCGCGCAGCCGCCCCCGCCGCGCGCCGGGCCGGCCCCGCGGCTGCGCCGCCCCGGGTCCTCCGGCCCGGCCGGCCCCCGCGAGCCGTCCATGGTGCAGCGCATGTGGGCCGAGGCGGCTGGGCCTGCGGGCGGCGCCGAGCCGCTCTTCCCAGGCTCTCGGAGGAGCCGCAGCGTGTGGGACGCCGTGCGGTTGGAGGTGGGCGCACCCGACAGCTGCCCGGTGGTGCTGCACAGCTTCACGCAGCTCGACCCGGACCTGCCGCGCCTGGAGGTGGGTGAGCGGGGGCGGCCCAGCCGGACCCAGCTAGGCGGGCTTGAGGCTCTGCATGGGGGCCCCCTGTGTTGGCGGGCCACCTCGCTTCGCACGAGGGTCCTTCCGCGGCAGTCCCCCTCCTTGCTCCAGCTTCAAGCCAGCACAGTGGGCATGGGGACTGCCAGCACGCCCCGAACGACAGTTTAAGGACCACAGCTGGGGGTTTTTTGCTCCCAGCTCTGTCTCCCTGAGCCCACCACACGGTAGACCCTTTCCCGCAGGCCCTGCGCTGTTCATCTGTGGTCTGTGAAGCTCTGCCCTGCGGAGGCTGGGTCCCATCTCCGTTGCCAGCCTAGGGCCTGCATGGCACTGTTAGGCCTTACGGTGTGGGTGTGGACAAGTGGTTTAGGGTACCAAAATCCTAGAGCCCTCAGAGGTGATTGGGACTCCAGGGAGCTTCCAGCACATCTCCCTTGGAGCAGAATGGTCCCATGACCAGGGAGGGTGGGGAGTGGTGATGCAGGGAAGTGGGCCTCCAACACGTGGCCAGTTGTCCAGATGGTAAGGGGACAGGGCTTTACAAGCCTGGGGTGTGACTTGTTTCTGCTTGATTAGAAACATGGCAGCACCCTGAATCTGTAGGGGTTTGGGAGGATTCAGAGAGGGGAACAGTGTATCTGTCACAGGTGAAGGCAGGGATGACTAGAGGATGCGTGGTCTCTGCCATGACTCACTGAGTAGTGCCTCTGTCTTCCACCTGACTGCGCCTGACTCCAGGCAGTGGAGGTGGTGGGACCCTGAGATAGAAGCTCACCCTGCTGACTGGGTGTGGGGCCTGGTCAGAGGCTGGGGGTCTCAGGGCATGTCAAAGCCTTAGCAGTGAAGATTGCTGGCCCCCCATGCTGTTTAGGGTCCCCTTGGAGCACCTTTCGCCCCTTCAGCACTTTCAGCCGTGGTTTGTTGTGATTGCTGGTGTGGTAATCATCGGCCTTGTCAGCCTGCGTCTTGTGCCTCTTCAAGTCCCAGTACTTGGTCAGGGCCTGGATAAAAAGTGTTTCTCTGCCCAGCTCTTGATGGGGGAACCCCAGGCCTGAGAGACCATTTCCTCCTGGGTGAGGCAGGTGGCTGGACCAGGAGTGTTCCCCCAGCCCTCATGCACTCAGCTGGAGAAGGATCCCTGGGGCTGGGGTGGGGGAGGCCTGACACCAGCCCAGCGCTCATCTGGCTTTCATTATGCCTGGCAGCAACTCGAGCTTTGTGTGCTGGGAGGGTCCTGGCGGAGAGCTGACAGGGGCCGCGCAGGTTCCTGGCTGGGGTGTGGCGCTTCTCTCCAATCTCTGTCTATCTGCATCCCTGAGGAGTCCAGGGAGAAGCAGAGCTGAGGTCCAGCCCTGCCAGGGAGCTAGGAAGGGGCTCTGCGATCTAGCTTATGGCCACTATTTAGAAATCAAAAGGGAAGCTTCTGGCTAGGGCAGGAAAACCAGAGTCCTGGCCGGAGAGGAGGCCACTGCCGGAAACCAAACACAATGACCATTTACCAAGGGCCTGTGGGAGGGGGCGGGGAAGTCCCTGTCCCTCCTGCCAGCACCCCACACACACACACCCCTGCCCCATCCTGGGCTGATTTCCTGGTGGCTGAAGCATGCCAGAGCTGAAACAGCCCATTTCTGCTCCCTGTCCTGGAAACCACCAGGCAGTTTCTACTTTCCTCCCCCATCCCTATTTCCCTCCTGAGCCTCCACCCAGTCCTTCCCTCTCTGGGCTGCCAGATGTCCTTGAACATCTGGGCCTCTGCTCATCATCTCCATTCTAAGCTAAGCCACCACTGACCCAGCTTGGCCTGTGCAATTCTGTGCTTTCTGGAGGTCACATGGTCTCCAGACAGGCCATTACTTCACCCAAGCAAAAGGAGTTTTCCAGTCTGTAGCACATTCTGGCCGTGGATACCACTTCTTCATTCCACTGGCTTAGACCAGCCTACAGAGTAGGCACCAACCCTGCCTTCTAGGAAACTGAGGGTCAGAGAGGTAAAGTCCCTGACCTAATAACCCACACAACTAAGACAGGTCACATCCAGGATGTGAACCTGGGCTGTGCTCTCTATGGAGTACTCACTGTGTGCAGGAGCCATCAGGGGTCAGAGAAAGACAGGGCAGAGTCCACTGAGAGCCCACAGGGCAGCCTAGAAGCCCCGTGGTTAGATGGGGCTATAGGGATGCTTCTAGTCCAGAGGAAAGGCAAAGTGCTTTGGGCCTGAGGACACAGCAGACAACTTCCCAGAGGAAGCAAGGCCACCACATCTGTACCTAGCTAATAGGAGCCAGAGTGTTTCGGGGGGCCCTGTGCATGCATTATGTGATGCATTATATCCTTTTGAGGTCAAATATTCTTAGCCATTTGACAGTCGGCGCTACTGAGGCACTAGAGGTTAATGAGATTGCACAGGCTGTTCAGTGGCAGAGGCAGCAGTGTACTGAGGCCTGAGGGCAGTGTGTGGGTAAAAGCTTCCCTGGACACTCTTCCTCCAGCCTTCTGCCCACTCTGGTCTCTTTCTTAAAGTGTGTGCCTGTCTTATGTTTAACTCCCAGGGCTTGTTGGTGCCTTTGACACTGGAGGCCCAGAGGCACGCCCTAAGGGACTTGTCCTTTGCATGGCCTTGGCGTGGGCAATAGCTGTGCTCAGCCCAAGTTCGTGCTTGTGTTCCAGTGCTATAAGCTTTCAGGAGAGCTTCCCAGCTGACTCCAGAGGAGGCAGCCCCCAAGACCCTAGAGTTCCCCTCCTGTTTTATTCCTTGAGTGCCCCCGGAGGAGAGGAGGGAGGGGCCAGGCTGGCTGGTACTAGCTTCTTATTCCTTTTCTAGGTGGGGGACACTTGGGTATGCTGGCCTGTTTCCCTGAAAGCTCAGGGATGGCTCTAGAGCAGGATTGGGTGACAGCCCTGGGAGATTTTTAACTGCCCATAGACAGAGCTGGGGTCCCATCTTCAACCCAGTGTTCAATACTTGCAGGCCCTGTCTGCTCTGCTGGTGAGAAGGCGTTGAGGAAGGCCGGGCATGGTGACTCACGCCTATAATCCTACCACTCTGGGAGGCTGAGGCAGGTGGATTGCCTGGGCTCAGGAGTTCAAGACCAGCCTGACCCAGAATGAGACCCCGTCTCTAAAAATATAGCCGGGCATTGTGGTGGGCGCCTGTAGTCCCAGCTACTTGGGTGGCTGAGGCAAGAGAATTGCTTAAGCCCAAGAGTTTGAGGTTACTGTGAGCTGTGGCACTGCACCCCTCTATCGAGGTCAACAAAGTGAGATTCTGTCTCAAAAAAAAGGAAAAAAAGAGGGTGTCAGGGAAATATATCATGGGCCGTCAGGGGGTGGCTCTAAAGGAAGCTGTGGGGATTGTTTCAGGAGGCTGTGCCCAGGCAATTGAGGGCTAGCTCCCAGGAGTTGCTGGCTGGTTGCCCAGACAGCTCCCACAGCGTGGCACCACGTGCTGTGACCATCCTGACCTATGGTTAGGCCTCCAGCCTTTGAGGCCCAGAAACACTGTGTTCCCAGACACATAGCCCCAGTAAAGCGGCTGAAGAGGTAGAAGTTCTGCCTGCAGCCTTGGGCAGAAGTGACCTCTGTGCAGACCCAGTTCCCCACCTCTGCACACCTGGGCTGCCCTTGGGCCAGGGAGGGAGTGGGATGACAGCCTAAGGGTTGTAGTGAGCAGGGCAGGGGAATGTGGAGAAGACGGTGTGGGAGGGTTCTTGGTGTTTTTCTCTCCTCACTGAGGCTTTTGCAGCCCATGCCTCAGTCACACCCAGAGCAATGTTGTCCATGTGAGCTATATCATCCATTGAACCAAAGGGCAAACAGCTCGGGCCGGAGGGAAGAGAGCTGCCCTAGGATACAGCCCTGGCTAGATCAGCTCCTGCTCTCTGAGCCTTGGTTTCATCATGTGTAGAATGGACGTGCTGATGCTGACGGTTCCTCCCTGTGGGGATCTGGGGAGGACCAAGTGAGACAGGAGGCCTCAGAAGCAGTTTGCATGGTTCCCGGCATGGTGTCAGAGCTGGACAAGCTGCCGCCATTAATATTTTTTTGACTAGGTGCCATAGTGACCTGAGCCTTCTAAGTGCCTATGCCCTGGGCTCCTGGGGCACGTTGCTCCATAAGCATTGGACTTCCCAGGTGTGGTCCTTACAGCTGACACCAAGGTGCATGGTGTCTTTCAGTCACTCCCTCGACGCTCCAGGCCACTTGAAGTCTTTCCTCTGTCTCTGGCTCCTCCTCCGTGTGGGGGTGTGACTCTGCTTTGGGGCTGTGCCCATGACAGAGGCCTCAGCCAGGCCTGGGTGTGTCTCGACAGGCCAGGGTTCAAATCCCTCTCCAGGCTTCTTACTGGACAAGTTCCTAGTGTTTACTTACCCAGCAGGCAGTGCTACAAACATTAAATATAGTGAGTGTGGGAAGGGCCCACACCCAGGAGCTGCCACACATGGCTGCCTACCTGTGGCCATCGGTATCAGTGTTGGGTCTGGGTCTTCAGCCTGCCCCACCCTGTACCCCCTTTGGACCAGGCCACCTTCTTCCTTAGCCACCAGCAGGCACATCCCTCCCAGGCCTGGTGGCCTGCTTGCCTGCCAGGAACCCATTGTGAACAGACAGGAGGCCAGGAGTAGATGAAGCTTGTGACTGCCCTGGAGGGCCTGGTTTCCCCTCCCCAACTCGAGGCATGTTTTTCCCTTACCCAGTAGCAGGCTCCGCTGGCAGGGAAGGTTTCTAGAGAAAAGGAATGGTGGGTCCCCAGACACCACTTTCTGGGGTCATGGAGCTCTCTGGTTGCCCTGGCAACCAGGCACTTCGGGTAGACCTGGAAGACCGCCTCTGGACTGCACTGCCTGGGGACCAGCGGCATGGTCCACCCGCACCCAGGACAGACCTTATGTCCCTATTGGGCCCTGTCCATGCCTTTGGGACCAGGGTACATGACACCCACTAGAGTTGGGGGCAGGCTGCAGGCAGGAGGGTCTCCAAGAGTTCAGCCAGGATGTGGACTGAGAAGTTGTGGGTTCTTGCCTAGCCTGGACACTGTCTCCCTGACCTCTTCCCTGGGATTCTGATACCACCTCTGTACATAGGTAGGGTGCACAGCAGCCATAGTATTCACACTGTTCTGGGAGCCCAGGGTTCTGTTCTTATTCATGTCTTAACTTTCGTATTGAAGCAAAAAGCTAAAAAGTTAGAAGCCTCTCCCACCTATAGGATTTTAGGGTGACCCACCCTGTCTTTAATGTGGCCTTCCAGGTCAGCAAGCCTCGGGCAGGTCTCAGAGGTTCCCTGGAGGCTCTTCTTGCCAGTGTCACTACCAGCTCCTGGGGCCAGCACGTGTCAGGTGCTGCCATTCAACACTGCCCCCTAGTCCCAGGGCCAGTCGCTGAAGAGCATGTGTTCTCGCCTGACCCCCACCATTGCCTGCTGGAGACCTGCTGCCATCTTCCCAGCACACAGACCAGCTCACTAAGGCCGAGGGGCTCAGCAGAACTGGAAACCTGACCCCTTCACGGGAGTTGGTGCACTGTGGTCTGGTGGGCCCTGGAGATGCCCTCATGTGTCCAGAGCTGCAGGGTGATCTTTGGTGACTCACTGGACCTGGGCAGCAGCTCATAGAGGTGCAATGAGGTCCTCACGGGTAATGTCATTCACATGACAGGACTGCCATGAGAGCCAGCCCCATTCCACCCCAGTGCCCTGCAGGCCCTGGCAGGGTGGGACACAAACATCAAGTCCTCCATGTGCAAGCTGGAGGACCCTCGGCCAGGTCTCCTGAGGAGGAGCCAGTGCGGAGCCGGGACTCCTAGTCGTGGTTTCTAAGGAGATGTGCCTGTGAGCAGGGAGCCAGACCAGAGGGGTGAAGGGGGGAAGAAGGTGCCGCTGGTGTAGGCAGGCATGGGCTGGCATGGGCTGCCCTCTGGGGAGGGGCTGGGCTAGCACTGGCACCTGAGACCCCCATTCTACTTTGAGGGTGTCTGGGCTTGGCAGCAGCTTTTTCTCTCTGCTGGCCAGGGACATGGCATCCTGCTGGCCTGTCACCCTAAGAAGGCTGATCAAGTGACACCCTAACCAGATGCCACCAGGCCATTTCCCTGCCTCATCCTCAAGGCTCCAGGCTGTGTGCGAGGGACATGAGGGGTGGGGGCCCTAGGGATACTGTATATCCTTTCTGCACTGACCCCAGAGTTGCAAAGCACAGCTGCCGACAGGGTCCCATGGCCCCAGAGACATGAGCAGGCCTGCTGGGGGCGGGGGACAGGAGCATCATCCCCTGAGACACAGCCAAGCATGTGGCATTCTTTTCTCCCAACAGTCTGCTCAGGGTGGCTGCCTGGACACCTGCCCTCAGGGCAGCCGTTTTCTCTACATCAGCTGTTTGCTAGACTAGCTCCCAGCCCTGTCTGCATAGCCCTGGGGGGCCTGGCGCTGCCCACAAGGGCTGTCTGCTATGCTAGCAGAGGGTGACCTAGGGGGCCAGGCTCTGCCCTTTCTACCAGGGGCAGATGCCAGGGCTTCCAGCTGCTTTCTTCCTCTGCCCCTGGAAGAGGGGCTAGCTGATTGCGGCCTGGGCCCCCGGGCAGTGGAGCATGTGCCTCTGTAGTCCCTGCGTAGACAAATGAAATTGTGCCTGTGCTCAGCTGCCACCTAACATCCAGCATCATGCCTGCTGCTGCCAGGCCAGGAAGGAGCCAGAGAAGACAGGGTCAGCTTCCATGGGCTGGAGCATCTCCCTGTCTGTACGACAGGGTGGTGACTCCACCACTGCAGGCCTACATGGCTGTTAGAGTGCTGCCGGCACCCCTCCCCACCACCTGGCTGGCAGACTAGGGCCCCCGGTCGGGGGGGCAGGGCGCAGGGATCACATGACACTACAGGGCCAGGCCAGCTGCTGGCCACCAGCAGAGGCCCAGGGTTGTGAGCTGCCATTTGGGCCTGTGTAGGGGTGTCCAAGAACTTCTGTCTCTAACCACACATGTAGGTGGGTCTGGCTGGGGACATATTCCTGTCCAGCAAGCTCTGATGGAACCCAGGTGGGAGCTGTTTGCTCTGCTGCCCACCCTTCTGATTAAAGACCAGTCTTGTGGCAGGAGGGGCCTGTGTGAGACTTCGGAACTGCTGCTGGTGACTTGGGCCTTAGGATACTGTCTGCTACCTGACTGGCAAAATCCCCAAGGGAGGGAGGGAGGTGAACTACTGGCTTTTTTTTTTTTTTTGAGACTCACTATGTCACCCTTGGTAGAGTGCTCTGGCATCACAGCTTACAGCAACCTCAAACTCTTGGGCTCCATTGATTCTCTTGCCTTAGCCTCCCAAGTAGCTGGAACTATAGCCGCCCGCCACAATGCCCGGCTATGTTGTTGCAGTTGTCATTGTTTAGCTGGCCCGGGCCGGATTCGAACCCACCAGCCTCGGTGTATGTGGCTGGCACCGTAACCACTGTGCTATGGGTGCCAAGCCTGAACTACTAGCCTTTGTAGGAGGCAGTCTCAGACCCCTGAGGAGACCAGGGTGCTCAGGGGTCCTGGTCACCGTGGCCTCTGAAGCCACAGGGGCGATTTTCTAGGCATGGGGGAGAGGGGTGAGGCAGGAGAGTGAGCCTTGTCTCGGTTTTCTGTCAGTAGAAGGGCTCAACATCCTGGGCAGGACTGTTCAGGGGAGAGTGTGTGCCTGCGGGTTCCCTGCTAACTTCCAAGAAATAGGGCTGGCTCTCCCTGCAGGAGAGGCAGCAGGGTGATGTCCATGGCCTTCTGTTAGTATAAAGCCCAGAGTGGGAGGGTGACCTCAGGTCAGGGGAAGTGGACTTCCAGAGGAGGGCTCCAGGGCCTCCCAGAACCCCCCTAGGGTGGCTACAGCCCACACACGCTGGGCACCTGGCTGCTACCCAGGCTTTAGGGAAGGGTCTGGCCGTGGGGCCACAGCTGAGTCAGTAACTTTCCCTGAGCTCCAGGCACAGCCGGGTTGGGGCACTGACTGCCCATGTGACGGGACCCTGTGCCTCCCTAAAGGCTCGTGGATTATATCTTTACCCCAGACTCCCCTATCCACTGCACGCTCACCCCTCCCCTGGACAGGGCAGGTGGGAGAGGGAGCTGTGAGGCCTAGGCAGCTGTAGCTAAGTGGCCTTGGCTTTGGCAGCTCCCTGGTCAGCGTGCCTGGCCGTGGGTGTCCTTGTCTCCTAAAACAAGGACCTTTTCTTTGTGCTCTGAGCTCTAGATAGCAGCCACATGACCCCTTCCTGTCCTAGCCAAGGCCCTGTGGGTTTGGGGTTCTGTGAAAGCCGGTGTCTGCCTGGACACTGGCACTGTCACCATTCACACGCCCCCCTCGTGTAACAATGGACGGGGAACTGGGAACTCCTCTGTTGCCCAAGCAGGCACGAGGCATGAATGAGCAGAAAGGGAAGGAAGTGGCCTCTGATGCGGCTGTCAGGGATGCCCCAGACCCGTGATGCTGACTCCAGGGCTGGGCAGAGTGGGGTTGAGTATGAGCACAGCCCTGGGTCTCAGGTCCCAGAGGAGATGCCTTCTCAGGGGTGTAGCCGCCCAGATGCAGTTGACTTTGCCAGTGTTTCAGGGGACCACACTGTTAACCATCACCAGAGGCAGTGCGATGCTGGGCCTCCACTTACTGAATAACAATACCCATTTTGGGGGGAGACTTGAGGCTTGAGGAGCAGGTCAGTTCTGGACAGGAGCAAGTCAGTGGGGGCCTGGAAGCATGGGGGGGGCATTCATACTAACATCTCAGGGTGGCAGCTGGCTGGGTGAGGAAGGCAGTTCTGGAACAGCAGCCTTCTGCCCTGAGGTTAAACCTAAGCCCTCTAGCTGCTGTCTGCTTCTACCCCAGGCTGGAGGTCTATGCAGGCACCCTTTCATGCCTTGTCCAGACCACAGAAGGTTGTCCAGGGGTGTCCCCCTGCAGCATGCCCCCTGACAAACTGCCCGGCTGCCGGGCACTGTCTTTGCAGAGCTCCACACAGGAGATCGGCGAGGAGCTGATCAACGGGGTTGTCTACTCCATCTCCCTGCGCCGGGTACAGTTGCACCACGGAGCCAGCAAGGGCCAGCGCTGGCTCGGGGTGAGTGCAGCTCAGGGCTCCTACAGGCCAGGCACCCGGCACCGTCCTGGCAACTCCACTAGGCTCTTCCCAGGACTCACAGTGCTTTCCCAAAGGATCTGGGCCCTTGTCCCAGACCTCTACCCCAGCCTAGGCCTGGCCGGCTGCAAAGGCACTGTTGTCTCATGTGCATGAGTGTCAGAAGAGACTTTCCCACAGTCTCACTCCATGACGGGCCATGCATGATTTCATGGTCTGCTGCGGGTTTTGTTTTAACTCCTGTCCCAGGTGTACATGCAGCCATCAGCCTGCCTGCCCTAAGCGTTCTCTCAGTCTTATCCATCCTGTTGCCTAGAAGGGCTGTCTTTATCCAAAAAAGGGGGGGACTAAGGCTCTGACACACTCTTCTCTGCAACTGCTGTCTCACAGAACACCTTCCCAGGGCTGACTCAGATACTGATACTGCAGCAGGGAGGCCAGCTACCTCTTTAGTCGAGCCCTTCCCTGCCATGGGCCCGTTGCTGTCCTCTCTGAGGCCATTCCAGCAGTGCTGTGGGGACAGCCTGTGCCTCCCACCTTCACAGATGAGGCTCTTGTTTCCTCATCCCTAGAACGAGGATGTTTGGGGACTCACTCAGATAATGCTGTGAATACAGGGCAGCGTCCGTTCCTCAGCCAACACGCTAACCCGAATCATTGCTGCACTTCAAATTCTACTTTTAAAGCAGAGAAGCTTTTCCCACTAGAGTCACTCATGTCCTGCCTCTTGTCACGAGCCAGTCAGAGGTTGGGAGTTAGTTCTGAGCTCGGCCTCCAACCCTGCTAGAGATCTGTGATGCTGCCACCAACGGAACATCCCCACTCTGTCCCCCCCACCCAGTATGAGAACGAGGCGGCCCTCAACCTCTATGAGACCTGCAAGGTGCGGACCGTGAAGGCAGGCACGCTGGAGAAGCTCGTGGAGCACCTTGTGCCCGCCTTCCAGGGCAGTGACCTCTCCTACGTCACCATCTTCCTGTGTACCTACAGAGCTTTCACCACCACCCAGCAGGTGCTGGACCTGCTGTTCAAAAGGTGAGTACCCGCCCCTGCATGGCACTGTGGCGACTCTGCCACACCCTGGCTGTGGGTCTCAGGAATACCAGGTCACCTCCCTGACCCTCTGTCCATGTTAGGAGAGGGCCTGCCAGTGCTGCTATAAGGGCTGGGTGGGTGAGCCCCGGAAAGTGCTTTCCTGCACCTGGTCCTGGGAAGAAGGCTGCCTGGGGCTGGGAGTTCATGTGGCTTCCCCTCCCCCATGAAGACACTGTCTGCCTGCAGTTTAGCCTCGCTGCGTGTGGCCCAGGCAGAGCACGGCTGTCTAGAGGGCCTGGGAGCCATGACATCTGGGAAGGAGGTGGTGGGGCTCATTCATTCCACAAACACATATGAAGCACCTACTGTGTGCGGCACTTTCCTACGCCCTTAGCGCAATTTGTTGAGAAAAGCAAACACAGCAGCCTTCCTGGGCTACCACTCTCCTTGGAGAGTCAGACAGTAACACTAGGCATCGTGAGCAGGTACGGTAGACGTGATGCCCTCACGGCCCCCTCTAGATACGGATGCATCCTCCCTTACTCCCATGAGGACGGCGGACCCCAGGACCAACTTAAAAAGTGAGTAGGCCTCTGGTCAGGAGGGAGGTTCCTGTCTCCATGTTAGGACATCTGGGGCCGGGCTGAGCAGAGAACCCTGATTCCCACAAGTCTTGTAGTTCCTGCTAAAGGGTTGTCTGGGGCTTCACCGACAGGAGGAAAGAAAACAGTGAGATGGGGGCAGGGTCCCTGTGCCCTAGGGAGAGAGGGAAGGCTTAGACTGCAGGCACCATGGTCCCATCACTCCTGGGCTGGGCCACGTGCCCCGGCTCCAGGCGCACCTGTCCAGCAGTGCTCTAAGGGACTCCGTGAGTCTCGGGGGCAGGCCACATTCCACCCTTTGGAAAGATGACCTACGCCCAGCTTACAGAAGAGGGCTGCAGGTTGAAGTGCCCCCAGGGAGCTGTGAATGAGGGGCAGGAAGGCAGGTCCCTCGTGGAGTTTGTATTCCAGTGGGGAGGGACCCGGGAGACTGGAAGAGTATGTGGCCTTCTGGGAAGGGGAGATGTGGTCACACCACTGAGTGATGGCTCCCTCTGCTGGAGACTCTTTGCAGCCCCTCTACAAACACCCAAGAGGACTTGGGCTGGAGTGGGGGGTGGCCTTTATATGGAGTCCACCCTGCTTGGGAGCTGTGGGTGGTCTGGGGGAGGGGAGGCCAGGCCTCTGACTCTGCTACTGCCTACCTGCCCCCAGTGCCATCTCCTCCATCCTGGGCACCTGGCTGGACCAGTACTCGGAGGATTTCTTTCAGCCCCCAGACTTTCCCTGTCTGAAGCAGCTGGTGGCCTATGTACAGCTCAACATGCCTGGCTCAGACCTGGAGCGCCGTGCCCACCTCCTTCTGGCCCAGCTGGAGCATGCAGAGCCTCTTGAGGCAGAGGCTGAGGGTGAGGAGGACAGGGCAGGTGCCTAAGAACACATGAGAGGGGTTCGGTGCTGGCCGCACAGGGACAAGGCTCCAGGGGCCCTAGCTGGGCAGGATCACAGAGGGGCCTCGGCCTATTTGGGCCATAGCTGGGAAGGTATCGTGGTGTGGGCTTTCTAAAGGTGGAGTGTGCTCTGTGTCTTTAGGAAAGGCTCTGTGTTGATGAACTTTTCTCCTCTGACAGCTCTGTCACCAGCTCCAGCTTCAGTGCCAGCTCTAAAACCAACCCTGGAGCTGGAGCCAGTTCCAGTGCCAGCTCTAGCACCGAGTCCGGAGCCAGAGCCAGCCCCAGAGCTGGAGGAATCTCAGGCACCCCCTCTCGAGCTAGAGCCAGTTTTGGTGTCAGCTCTCATGCCAGCCCCAGAGCTAGAGCCAGCTCTATCACAGACCCTTGAGCCAGATCCAGTGCCAGCACTGTCATTAGAGCCTGCCTGGCCTCCACCTGTGGTCACAGAGAATGGGCTGAGTGAGGAGAAGCCTCGCCTCTTGGTGTTCCCTCCTGACCTGGTGGCCGAGCAGTTTACACTGATGGACGCGGTGAGCAGCTCAGCGTGGCAGGGCAGGGCGGGCCTTCCTTTGGCGTACTGCCCACACTTGCCATTCCTTGGTCTTGAACTGGAATTCTGCTTCAAATCCCAGCTCCAGCACTACAAACCAGTGACCACGAAGCCCCAGCTCCTCTCTGGAGGGACAGATAGGATCACCTCCTGTCCTCCACAGCACGACTGTGGAGATTCACAGAGAGAGAACAGACAGGAAACTTGGCAGCCTGTCCCGTCAGGGGTGGTGGGTGCTCACTGAGGCACCCAGGCCCCAGGGTCAGCCCCACATGCTCAGGAGGCCTCACCAGCCTCAGCACTCACTAGGCTTGGGTGTGTACTGGAGCCCATGGCAGACACCAGACAGAGGTCCTAGTTGTAGCAAACGCAGCAAATATGCGTCAGGATGGGGACATAGGCCTGAGGCGCAGGGCAGAAGGTGCCGCCTGCTACATGCAGATGTCAGCCACCTCTCAGTGTTGGGGCTTGGTGAGGATAGGCAGGGGAATGTCACCTCGCATTCCTGCCAGCATTTCAGCCTAGATCACTCACGTGCTGGGCACCCTTCATAGACAGGGGGCACAACCCAGAGACCCCCCCACAGGGCTCAACTTCCTGAGTACTGCCCAGCCCACTGTAGCAGGGCCAGTGACACTTACCCTCCCCATTAGGAGCTGTTCAAGAAGGTGGTGCCCTACCACTGCCTGGGCTCCATCTGGTCCCAGAGGGACAAGAAGGGCAAAGAGCACCTGGCACCCACCATCCGTGCCACTGTCACCCAGTTCAACAATGTAGCCAACTGTGTCATTACCACCTGCCTCGGGGACCGGAGCATGAAGGCCTCAGACAGGGCCCGGGTGGTGGAGCACTGGATCGAGGTGGCCAGGGTATGCTGCAGGAGGGACCCAGTGACCCCGTGTCTGCCCTTGGGGCGTGTCTATAGTCCAAGCCCCCAGGAGGCCCCAGGGCCGCACTGGCCTTGACTCTCGTCTCCCACCAGCTGGAGGCCGCCTCCCCCTCACATTCTTCCCTTGGGTTGAGATAAAACCCTCTGGAGCCTCGTGGGTCCCAGGCATCCCCTGTGGTGGGCGGGGCTTCCAGGGGGTCCGTCTGACCTGCAGTGAGGAGAGTAGCAAGGGAGGCCACAGCTGCTTCTCTTCCCTGCCCAGGAGTGCCGGGTCCTCAAGAACTTCTCCTCACTCTACGCCATCCTGTCTGCTCTGCAGAGCAACTCCATCCACCGGCTGAAGAAGATGTGGGAGGAGGTTTCCAGGTGGGCACAGGGTTCCAGACAGCCCCGGGGCCTCCCACTGCCGGCATCACCCCCCAGTGCAGGGACCCCTCCAGGGCCTGTTGTGCCTCATGTGTCAGATACTGGCTTGAGCCACACCACAGACTTTCTGGTATTGACATAACTGCAGAACTCTTTGCCCAGCTATAGTCAATGCTGGTGAAAGGAGCCTCTCAGTAGGGATGGGAATGGGACCCTGTTGCGTCAACGTGAAGGCCCCTCAGTCACCCATAAAGCCCATTTGACAGCCGATCATCCAGGCCGTTTGGGGGCTTTGCGTTCTTTGCACTCACACCCCTCCCCCATTCCCATCTTTCTCCTTTGCCCTTCCTGCAGGGACAGCTTCCGGATTTTTCAGAAACTGTCAGAGATTTTCTCGGATGACAACAACTACTCGCTGAGCAGAGAGCTACTCATCAAGGTGGGCAGCATGAGTGTCTCCCTGCGAGTTTCTCTGAAAGGTTCCAGGCCCTCCTCATCTGTTTGGGCCGTGGGCCAGTGGGGGCAGTGTTGGGTGGCCAGGGTTCCAGGAGAGGCAGGTGAGCTGGAGGGCCAGTGGGACCCCGGTTCCCTTCCTGCTGGGACGTCAGCACCCGGCAGCCTGTGGGATGGGTGGAAGGGGACCCAGCTTCCCTCCCCACACCCCACAACCTGTCCCTGGGAAGCCAGGCTCCCGGCGCTGCTCTGTCCACACTGCACACCCAAGGGGAAGGGCTGGACCTGGGAGGTAGATGTGGGGACACTTGATGCCTCCCTTGCCCCTAGAGCAGACGCTGACCACGCACAGAGGACCGTGTAGGGTCCTCACCATGGTGCCTCTTTCACCACTATAGATGTCTCAGGTAGCTTGAGGGAAATATCAGGGACTAATGAATTCATGGTGACCCAACCTCAGAAGCTTCCACATGAAAGCTAGAGCAAAAGGTCACCACCCACTGCCCCTCCTGCGTGGAAAAATACAGCTCTCTGCAGGGGTGCAGCTCAGGGGCTGAGTGGGGCTAGGAGTCCTGCAACTTGGCCATGGGCCCATCTTGGGCTGCGGAGGCTCCTGGTCACTCCCTCCACGGCTCAGCCTGGCCAGGGCCCTGGCACAAATTGAGAGGCCAGAGCACCAGACCCTGGTCAGTGGCCAATAGGGGTAGGGGCAGCTGGAGCAGGGTCTCTGGCCAGGAGGGAGGAGCTCCAACCCCTTTGGACCCCATGGGGCCCTGGACAAGTCACTGGCCTCTCTGGGCCTCAGTTTCCTTATCTGACCAATGGAGGACAGATGACCCTGCGTGCTGACCTGGCAGAAGTGATGAAGTTCAAGGGAGAAAAGGAAGGTGCCTGTGCTTTGTACAGAACTCTGCTGCACAGGGGTGAGGGTAGAGCTACAGCCTTAATGAGGCCCCTGGAACAGAGCCCTGGTGAGGCAGGCACTGATGGGCCCAAGGTCAGGGTGTGCAGGGGTGAGGGCTGAGGAGAAGAGGGCTTCTCTGACCCTGTCCTCAACCTGGCAGGAGGGGACCTCCAAGTTTGCCACCCTGGAGATGAACCCCAAGAGAGCCCAGAAGCGACCAAAGGAGACGGTGAGTGTGCCTGAGGCCAGGGAGGGGCATAGCCCTCCCTGCTACCATGCCTGGCATACCCTATGAGGCCTCCACCCCTGACAGGATTGCCCTGACTAGCTTATGTCCTGGGGTACCAGCTGCAACCCCCAAGCAGGGCCCTGGCAAGCAGGCTCAAGGTGCAGCAGGCCTTTCATCTCAGAGCCAGACTGGGAAGCAGCTGGTGGGAGTCCAGGACCCATGGAGGCCAGATGGGACCTCAGGGACAAGGGTGCAGGTTCCCAGGCTGCTCTGATGGAGGGGTGGGGGCTGTGGTCTGAGGCCAGGAAGCTTCCAAGGGAGGGGGCTGGAACTTAGGTATCTTCCGCCCCTGTTCTACAGGGTGTCATCCAGGGCACTGTTCCCTATCTGGGCACGTTCCTCACTGACCTGGTGATGCTGGATACTGCCATGAAGGACTATCTGTATGTGAGTGAGCCTGAGGGGCTGGGGGAGGAAGCCCTTACTGAACCCTGTGTGCTGGTGATGCCCAGAGCTGCCTGAGCAGAGTGCAGGGGGGTTTGGCCAGTGGGACACAGCCCCAGGCCGTGGGCAGGAGGGTGCTCAGGCAGCAAAGGAAATAGTGCCTTCCTGTCTGAAGCCTCAGTCTCTCCATCCTCAGAGAGGGTTTGACCACAAGGTCCCTGACCCTCTGGCCCAGGTCCCGCCCTGTGCCCAGGAGCGCGTGCACCCCACCCCCTGCAGCACTCCTAGTGCATTGGGAAGGGCAAAGGGGGAAGGTCAGGGCGCTTTCTGATGGATGCTGGTTATCTGCCTTCCAGGGGAGACTGATCAACTTCGAGAAGAGGAGGAAAGTAAGCAGCTCTGTAGCCCTCGCTATGGGGAGGGGTGGGAGTCAGACCTACCTGGGCAGGACGCTTAGCTCCCTACCTCCCTCTTAGGTTTTTGGGGCCTTTAGGATACAGAGAGAAGGGGAAGGCAAGCTTAGGAGGTTGCCATCTAAGACTCTTCGTGGGGGTAACTGTTGGAACCCAGCTCTGAGAACAAGAAGGCCCAAATGAGAGGAGCAGGGACCCCAGTGTTGCCTAAGCACAGATCTTGAGACTGGCCCCTGCCCTGCCCGGTACCCTGTCCTAACCCTGTCACCATCTGACCTCCTCTCTGGTCCCAGGAGTTCGAAGTGATTGCCCAGATCAAGCTGCTGCAGTCGGCCTGCAACAACTACAGCATCGCACCTGATGAGCACTTCCGGACCTGGTTCCGGGCCGTGGCGCGGCTCAGCGAGGCTGAGAGGTGGGGCCGCGGCAGGGACTGGGATGGCAGGGATGGGCCCTCCCTGGAGCAGCTCCAGAGAGCTTGCAGCCATGCGAGGTCAGCTGGAGCACCCAGACACCAGCTTCTGGGCAGGTGCTGGGAGGAGCAGAGCATAGCTCCTGGTAGACAAAGCTGCCCTCTGCCTGTAGCTACAACCTGTCGTGTGAGCTGGAGCCCCCGTCTGAGTCAGCCAGCAACACCCTTAAGACCAAGAAGAACGCGGCCATTGTCAAACGGTGGAGCGAGTAAGCCCCTGGCTGGGGCGGGTGGGCAACTACCATAGGCTCAGAAGCTGCAGGGCTGATCACAGGATTGGGGGGTTAAGCAGGCTGGCCCTGGGGTCCCACCCCACTGCTGACCAGCCTTGTAAGGGGGGTGCATCACTCACCTCTCGGGGCCTTGGTTTCTCCCTCTGTGAAATGGGGTGATACTGAGTGATCTCTTGTTTAGGGCAAAGAGGGTCTGGGGACCAAGCAAGTATTAGTCGCAGTGCCTTGAGCACAGAGCATAGAGGTGGGGTGTCCTTGGGGAGGCCTCTCCAGTAAACAGGCCCTTCATCCAGCCGCCAGGTGCCCAGCACAGAGCTCAGTACCAGTGGCAGCTCCCACTCCAAGTCCTGTGACCAGCTCAGGTGCGGCCCCTACCTCAGCAGCGGAGACCTTGCCGATGCGCTCAGCGTGCACTCGGCCGGCTCCTCCAGCTCCGACGTGGAGGAGATCAACATGAGCTTTGTCCCGGAGTCCCCCGACGGCCAGGAAAAGAAGGTGACTGCCCACCCTTCCTCCCAACACCCTTCCCCAGCCCAGCGCCAGGTCCCCACGCATCGCCTGCCTCCTGAACTCAGTTTCTAGGAGCCCCCTAAGCTGGCTCCAGGCCTCTGCTGACTCGCCATCCCCCACAGTTTTGGGAGTCAGCCTCCCAGTCGTCCCCGGAGACCTCAGGCATCAGCTCTGCCTCCAGCAGCACCTCGTCCTCTTCGGCCTCCACCACCCCCGTGGCCACCACACGCACCCACAAGCGCTCCGTCTCCGGGGTGTGCGGCCACGGCTCCTCACTGCCGCTCTACAACCAGCAGGTGGGCGACTGCTGCATTATCCGTGTCAGCCTGGATGTGGACAATGGCAACATGTACAAGAGCATCCTGGTAAGCGGGAGGGCGCCGCGCCGTCCTCACCATGCTGAGCTCGACCTTACAGTGGGTGGGAAGGACAAATGTCAACCAGATGCAGAGATGAAAGAGATGGCAGTCAGCAGGGAGGCTGGCCGTCAGGGAGGGAGGGGGTAGTGGTCCCCATGCCCAGGAGGTGAAGGAGTGGCAAAGTGATGCGTTCAGGGACAAGTCTGGGGCCTGGGCTGGGTGGCTGCGTGGCTACTGTGAGGACCTTGACCTTCACACAGAGGGAGACAGGAGCCGCTGCAGGGTAGAGCAGAGGTGGCTTCTCTGAGGGGGCAAAGCTGGTGTCAGAGATGCAGAGAGGGTGGGTAGGAGGCTGCTGGAGCAATCCCAGCCCCAACAGTAGTGTCCGCAGCAGGCTGGAGGCCTGGAGTTGACCAGTAGCACTGGTATCTGCACAGAATCCGGGGATGGAGCCAGTGGGGATTACAGTGTGGGTGGGTGTTGGGTGGGGGTCTCCCCATCCTCCACGTCTTCTACTGTAGGTGAGCCAGTTGTGCCCCCTCCCACATACTCACTGGGTCAGATGCCCCATCACATAGGATCCTACTCTGAGCCTCACACTGCCAGAAGCTAGCATCATTGTCATTAACCTGTCACCTCTGTGACCCCAGGTCTAAGTCCCATGTGTGCTCTTGTCCTCAAGGCTGAAGCAACTAGGGTCCAGCCTGTGCTGACCATCAGGGGGCACCCGGCCACCTCCTCTCTTACCCCCAGGGCACAGACCAGTCCCTGTCTGTCCCCTAGGCTCACTGGGGCTATTACTCTGCCCCTGGGGCCAAGCGGCTTCCCAAGGTGGTGTGGGAGGGGACAGTAGGCTCTTAGAGGAATCCCCTGGGAGAGACCTTCTCATTTTGTAGAAGCCTCTCTCAGGGAGGGTGGGAAGGTGATGAAGAGGCCCTGGGCCCAGCACCCAGCCAGAGGCTGTGATGCTCTGTGCTCAGTGCTGGGGGGTCTCCAGAGAGTCCTTGACCACTCGTGGCCTGTCCCCGGCCCCAATCCAGGTGACCAGCCAAGATAAGGCTCCAGCCGTGATCCGCAAGGCCATGGACAAACACAACCTGGATGAGGATGAGCCAGAAGACTACGAGCTGGTGCAAATTATTTCAGATGATCGGAGTAAGTTGGGGAACCTGACAGGTGATGGGGAGGGGCGCGTCACCAACACTGCAGCCCTGGCCCCAGAAAACCTACCCGCAGGGGCAGGTGGGCATGGTGACAGAGCAGCCCTGAGTGGACCTGGTGTCTCCTCACTGCTTCAGTGGCTGCTGGACCTCCCTGGGTATGGCCTTCCATGAACAAGCAGTTCAAAGATAACATCAGGCTGGGTGCAGCAGCTCATGCCTTCCATCTCAGCACTTTGGCAGGCTCAGGTGGGAGAATCACTTGAAGCCAGGAGTTCGAGACCAACCTGGGCACCATAGTGAGACCCTCTACAAAAAAATTAGTCAGGTGTGATGATACATACCCATAGCCGATGGAGCATATCTATAGCCCCAGCTAGCTACAAGGGAGGCTGAGGCAGCAGGATCGCGTAAGCCCTGGACCTTTGCATCACTGCACTCCAGCCTAGGCAACAGATGCGCTCTCTGTCTGTCTCTCTCTTTCTCACACACACACACACACACACATAAGCTAACATCAGTAAGGAGCAAAAAGAGAAGGCATCATTGGGGCAGGGTAGCCAGATGGCAGAAGGGAAAGTACATTTTTCTGGCTGAGACAGCAAAAATGTGCTTTGGAAAGAATTGCAACTACCATGGACTAAAGCACCAAATGTGAAAATCCATGAGTGTGTGATGCTGAGAACAAAGCAGAGCCTGCAAGGGAGCCAGCTCAGTATTCTAGACCCAGGGAACAGGAAGGCGTCCCAGAGGGAGGGCGTGCTCAGCAGATGTCCTCTGTGCCTGTTTTCTCATCCCCAAGATGGAGATAAAATAGCCAGTGGCTCAGTCCTGTACATGTAACAGAGAAGCACAAGGTAAATGTGCACCGTAAAAGTTAACTATGATATGGTCATCGCTCTGCATTTTTTTTGTTTTGAGATAGCGTCTCGCTATGTTGCCTTCAGTAGAGTGCTGTGGCGTCACAGCTCACAACAACCTCAAACTCTTGGGCTTAAGTGATTCTCTTGCCTTAGCCTCCCAAGTAGCTGGGACCACAGGCACCTGCCACAATGCCCAGCTATTTTTTTGTTGTGGTTGTTGTTTAGCTAGCCCTGGCTGGGTTCAAACCCACCAGCCTGGATGTATGTGGCCAGCACCCTACTCACTGAGCTACGGGCACCACCCTCTGCATTCTTTCCAACAGACTGAACACCACTCCCGGCCATTGGCCCAGACAGTTAGCAGTGACTCTTGCCTGCGTAGAAGTTGTATTTTAAGTCATCTTGCAGTGTCCTACACCAGTTTGGTTAGGTAGAGAGGGTAGAGGAGGACTAAGGCCTAGAGAAGTTAAGGAATGAGGGCCATACGATGCACGGCAACAGTCCAGCACCACTGCCCAGCAGGCTCGAGGCGGCTGGTGGGAAGCAGGTACCAGGAGGACCTGCTGGCCGGGTGCCTAGTCCCCACGAGGTGTGCAGGCTGCCCTGGACTGAGGGGAGGCAGTCTAGACTCTAGAAAGTCTGTTCCAGCTGGACAGCAGTGTGGGCAGCGTAGGATGACTCACTGCCAGCTGCAGACCAAGTGGAGAGCTCTGGAGTCAGAGCCCTTTTTAAACAAGAGTCATTAGTCTTATCAGGGCCTTAGCAGCCCTGTCCTCAGGTGGGAGTCACCAAGGGGGGTTCTTGGTCCTGAGCTGGTCCTGGGACTCAGGTCTGTCCTCATAGGGACTCTCAGGTGGTGGGAGTGGCCTGTGGGGCCGGGGCCCCTGGGACAGCACTGACCACCCTTACCCCTTCCCCACCAGAGCTGAAGATCCCTGAAAACGCCAACGTGTTCTACGCCATGAACTCTGCTGCCAACTATAACTTTGTCTTGAAGAAGCGGACCTTCACCAAAGGGGCAAAGGTCAAGCATGGAGCCAGCTCAACGCTCCCTCGCATGAAGCAGAAAGGACTCAAGATTGCCAAGGGCATCTTCTGAGGACATCTCCCCGGGGTCTGGCTGGCCGGGAGCTAAGAATTTATAGACTAGAGCCACCCAGGCCAGCTGGGCACCTTCCGCCCACCCGCCAGCCCAGGGCACCCCTGGATTCCACCTTCATCCTGAACCCCACCTGCTGCTGGGATTGACGCCTGCCACTGTCAGGCTGACCTGGCCTCCCGTGGACCCCTCGCTGCCTTAGGTGCCTTCTGCTCTCTGGAACCAGAGGACTAGCTGACTGTTGCCAAGGAGTGGTGCCGACGGGCACGGTGCCCTGGTACCATGATCCCTGCCCCGGGCACTGCCTCTGTACACTTCCCTGACACCTTACAGGTGCAGGTCACTGCCACCTGTGCCACAGGCACCCCAGAGCACCCACTCACCCACCAGGTCTGACCACTGCAGTTCTCTCCTCGTGCCCTCGGGCACTGGCCTGTGACCTCTGCCGCGTCCCGGCCGCTCCTCCCACCACTCTAGCCTTTCTCAGGCTGCACCAAAGATTCCATCATCAGGGCCAGCTGAGAGTGAGGGGGCTGTGCCCACACTCAGCCCAGCCCTCCCCCAGGAGAGGAGAGAGCAGCCCTCTTCATGGACCACGCTCTTCACCCAGTGAGTGAGGACAGCCCCGGCTGAGTCCCCTCCATGTTGACTCTCATGCCACTGCAAGTGCCATCCCCGCTGCATCCTGGGCTTCACAAGACCACGCGAGACGGGGGTTATTGGGGAAGGAGGGTTTGGGGTAGGAGGGCGATTGAATATTTGTATAAAATTTAAAAAGAAAAAAATGTTTACTGATTGGGGAGGGGCAATATTTATTTGTTGTAAATAGCAAATGCTAGACTTGAATATTATATTAAATTCTGTTTCTACTACAACCGGGTCATTGTGGTTCTTTGATTGTCTATCATAATTTAAATGAGATAGAGACTCTCACATCCCATGTTCAAGTGAGGAATCTGGCAGGATAATCAGGACTTTTATTAGTGCAGAAGAAGGGACTAAGTGCCAGCCGCCCTCCTTGGGCGCACTCAGGGAGCAGACAAGTCCCCCTTCCACAGGGCACATGTCCCTTCCAGTGTCATCAAACTGGTTAAAGCACTGAGGAAGTCCCTCAGAGAACCCCTGGGAAGGTGCTTTCACAGGGCACAGCAACATCCTCTGATACTTGGTGTTTTTGTTTTTTTTTTTAAGATAGTCTCACTCTCCTGCCCAGGCTAGAGTACAGTGGCTTCATAGCTCACAGCAACCTTAAACTCCTGGGCTCAAGCCAGCCTCCTGCCTCAGCCTCTCGAGTAGCTGGGACTATAGCCACTTGCCAGGATGCCCAGCTAGTTTACTTTTAGTATCAACGAGGTCTTGCTTTGCTTAGGCTGGTCTCAAACTCCTGAGCTCAAGTGATCGTCCTGCCTTGGCCTCCCAGAGTTCTAGGATTACGGGCGGGAGCCCCTGTTCTCAGCCCTACTCATTTTTAATACAAAGATAGGGAAAAGTCGAAAGTAAAATGTTGGAAAAAATTATTCCATGAAAATGATGTATTTTTAATAATGGTTATGTTATCAGACAAAATAGATTTTAAGTCAAAAAGGTAACATACTGTATATTGATAAAAGATTTATCAAGAAGATACAATTGTAAACACAGACATGCCTAATAACCTCCAGATATGTAAGGCAAGCATCAACATAATTGAAGAATTATACAGAGACGTTCCTACCTCACTTCCAAGGATGGATAGAATAACCAAACAAGGTCCAAAAGGAAGTAGAGGACTTGGACACTTAAACCAGCCACAGCAGAATACACAGAACATTCTCCAGGATACATACACCATATGTTAAACCATAAACCAAGTCTTTTTTTTTTTTTTTGTAGAGACAGAGTCTCACTGTACCGCCCTCGGGTAGAGTGCCGTGGCGTCACACGGCTCACAGCAACCTCTAACTCTTGGGCTTACGCGATTCTCTTGCCTCAGCCTCCCGAGCAGCTGGGACTACAGGTGCCTGCCACAACGCCCGGCTATTTTTTTGTTGTTGTTGTTGTTGCAGTTTGGCCGGGGCTGGGTTTGAACCCGCCACCCTCGGCATATGGGGCCGGCGCCCTACTCACTGAGCCACAAGCGCCGCCCCATAAACCAAGTTTTAATCTTCAAAGATTAAAATACAAAGTATGTGCAACTATAAGGGAATGAAATCAGAAATCAACAGCAGAAGGCAAACTGCATTGCGCTTAACACACTCTTAATGCATCAAAAAAGAAGTCACGGGAAATCAGAAGATACCTCGAGAAAATGAAACTGACGCACAACACACCAAAACGCAGCGGCCTACAATGAGATTAAAAGTAGTCTTGGGCTTGGCACCTGCAGCTCAGCAGCTGGGGCGCTGGCCACATACCAGGAGCTGGCGGGTTTGAATCCAGCCCAGGCCTGTCAAAGAACAACACAACTGAAAAATATCCGGGTGTCGTGGTGGGTGCCTGTAGTCCCAGCTACTCGGGAGGCTGAGGCAAGAGAATCTCTGAAGCCCAAGAGCTTGAGGTTGCTGTGAGCTGTGACGTCACAGCGCTCTACCCAGGGCGACAGCTTGAGACTCTGTCTCAAAAATAAATAAATAAATAAAAGCAGTCTCAGCTATTTATAGCTGCCAACGCTTACGTTAAAAAAGCAGAAAGAGGGGCAGCACCTGTGGCTCAAAGGAGTAGGGCGCCAGCCCCCTATGCCGGAGGTGACAGGTTCAAACACAGCCCCGGCTAAAAACTGCAAAAAAAAAGGCAGAAAGATCAAGAGCAAACTAAACCAAAAGGTAACAGAAGGAAGGCAATGATAAAGATTTTAGCAGAGATAAATGACAGAATAGAAAAGCAATACAAGCAGCAAAACCAAAAATTGGTTCTTTAAAATGATCAACAAAATTGACAAACCTTTAGCCAAGGTCAAAGATAAAGAAAAAAAGGGGCGGCGCCTGTGGCTCAAGGAGTAGGGCGCCGGTCCCATATGCCGGAGGTGGTGGGTTCAAACCCAGCCCCGGCCAAAAAAAAAAAAACCACACACACACAAAAAAAGAATCACATTACTAAAATTTGAAATGAAAGTGAAAACATTATGGGCAGTGCCTGTGGCTCAGTGAGTAGGGCGCAGGCCCCATATACCGAGGGTGGGGGGTTCAAACCCGGCCCGGCCAAACTGCAACAACAACAAAAAAATAGCTGCACGTTGTGGCGGGCACCTGTAGTCCCAGCTACTCAGGAGGCTGACGCAAGAGAATCGCCTAAGCCAGGAGTTGGAGGTTGCTGTGAGCTGTGTGATGCCATGGCACTCTACCGAGGGCAGAAAAGTGAAAACATTACTACCAATTTCACAGTAAAAAGGACTCTGAGATAATGCTATGCTCCACTGTATACTGGCAACTTACATTCATTCAGCCATAGAAAGGGATAGGGAGCTGATCCATGTGGCAACAGGCATGAACCTTGGAAATGTTTAATTCCACTTCTAAGAAGCATTTTGAATAGGAAAATTCATGGAAAATTCATGGAAACAGTAGAATAGAAGTTATCAGTGGCAGGACGGTGTGGGGATGAGTTATTGTTTAATGGTTGCAGAGTTTCTGTTTGGGGTGATTAAAGCATTTTGGAAATAGTGGTGATGGTTGCATAACAGAGAATGGAATTAATGCCACTTAATTCTACTCATAAAAATAGTTAAATTAGGCTGGGCAAGGTGGCTTGTGCCTGTAATCCCAGTATTCTAGGAGACTGAGGCAGGTGGCTTGCTTGAGCTCGGGAGTTCAAGACTAGCCTGAGCAAGAGTGAGAGAGACTCTGTCTCTAGAAAAATAGCTGGGTGTTGTGCGGGCACCTGTAGTCCCAGCTACTTGGGAGGCTGAGGCAAGAGGATCACTTGAGCCCATGAGTTTGAGGTTGCTGTGGGCTGTGATGCCACAGCCCAAAGTGAGACTCTGTCTCAAAAAAAAAAAAAAGTTAAATTAGACAAAAGCTATATATAGTTTACCATAATTTTTTTTTTTTTTTGTAGAGACAGAGTCTCACTTTATGGCCCTCGGTAGAGTGCCGTGGCGTCACACAGCTCACAGCAACCTCCAACACCTGGGCTTAGGCCATTCTCCCGCCTCAGCCTCCCGAGTAGCTGGGACTACAGGCGCCCGCCACAACACCCAGCTATTTTTTTTTGTTGCAGTTTGGCGGGGGCTGGGTTTGAACCCGCCACTCTCACTATATGGGGCCGGCGCCCTGCTCACTGAGCCACAGGCGCCACCCAGCCATAATTTTTTTAAAATGACATTTGCAAGGACCATTTCCCAACCCAAGTTGAAGGCTGCCTTACTACAGCTGTGGAGCAAGAGGAATGGCTTCTGCTTGTCTTGCTGGGGTTTCTTTTGACCCCCGCATAGGAACTTCTAGATTTCAAGAAGTCAAGCTCTGAAATTTAGTCAGGACCAAAAGAGATTATAGGGCAGTGCCTGTGGCTCAGTGAGTAGGGCGCCGGCCCCTTATACCAAGGGTGATGGGTTCAAACCCAGCCCCAGCCAAACTGCAACAAAAAAAATAGCCAGGCATTGTGGCGGGCGCCTGTAGTCCCAGCTACTCGGGAGGCTGAGGCAAGAGAATGCCTAAGCCCAGGAGTTGGAGGTTGCTGTGAGCTGTGATGCTACGGCACTCTACTGAGGGCGATAAAGTGAGACTCTGTCTCTATAAAAATAAATAAATAAGATTATAAACAGATAAAATGTACAGTGTGGAGAAGAGAAGGCCGGAGAAAGATTATTAGCCAGTGGAGAGGCAGGACCTTGGCCTCCATCTCTTCAGGGCCCTCTCCCTCAGCTTGGGATCCTAGAATCCTTGCTCCTGACCCAGACTTCCTTTTCCTGCTTGCCCTGTGTCTAGGGAAAGATTTGTGATGCTATGTTTCAGGCTGCAGTGGGTAGATCATTCCAGAAGCAGCCCTGTTACCTATAAATCAGAATTCCCATCACCTTGCCACCTCTTGTATGACTGATTTCACCAGGAAATGCCCCCAAAGGCCCCAACCCCTGTGCTGGGCATGTTGTGGTCACTCACCCTGGCCAGGGCCTCATGAGTGCTGGTGTGCCAGGATAGATGCCAAAAGACCACCCCCCTTGACAGCCACAGTGACGTCTGGGGTTGTATGGTTCTGAGGTCCACTGTCGCAGGAGATTACCAGTTTACAGGGCATGTTGGTACCAACTTGTCCTAGAAGGATATTGGGCCTGAGCCCCTAGGCAGTGGTTCTTAACCTTTCTAATGCCACGATTCTTTAATACAGTTCCTCATGTCGTGGTGACCCCCAACTGTAAAATTACTTTCGTTGCTACTTCATAACTGTAATTTTGCTAGTGTTATGAATCATAATGTAAATATCTGATATGCAGGATGTATTTTCATTGTTACAAAGAGGTCGCGACCCACCTGGGGCGACTGTGTTCTCTCTGTCCACAGCCTAGGCTTTGTTCTGACATGGTGGGGAGTTAGAAACACAGCATGGGGCAGAGTAGGAGGCCACCAAGACTTCTGGGCCACGGGCACACAGCCCACAGCTTTGCCAACAAGGTTTGAGATATGTCCCGGCTGGGTGGCAGACAGCCATTGCCCTGAGCCCACTGAGTGCCCATCTGGGCTTCCCTGGATGGAGTGCTCTAGGCCCAGCACCTGGCCCTCAGGACCCTGAACAACCTCTAACGTCTTCTGTGAGTTCTCATGACATTACACCCTGGATACAGTCTGTAAACACAAGAGCCAGAAGCATGACAGGTCCACTCTGAGCTGTCCCTCTGTTCTGAAGACTGTAGGTGTCACCCAGACACACAGCAAGGCTCACCTCTGCCAGAGAGCTGTTTTAGTCCATTTCTGTGGCCCATGACAGAATACCTGAAACTGAGTAATTTATAAAGAAAAGGAATTTATTTCTTACAGTGTAGAGGCTGTAAAGTCCAAGGTCGTGGGCTACATCTGGTGAGGGTCTTCTTGCTGGTGGGGACCCCTGTAGTGTCCCGAGGTGGTATAGGGCATCACATGGTGAGTGGGCCGAGTGTGACAGCTCAGGTCTCTCTTTCTCTCATAGAGCCACCAGTTCTTTTCCCAAGATAGCAGCTGAATCCATTCACCTATTAATCCATTAACCCATTAATCATGAGTGGATTCACCCATTTACGAGGACACATCCCTCACCAACCAGTCACCTCCTACAGGTCCCACCTCTCCACATTGCTGCATTGGGAATTAAAGTTCATCAAGAGCCTGAGCAAGAGTAAGTCCCTGTCTCAAAAAAATAGCCGGGCGATGGACGGCGCCTGTGGCTCAAGGAGTAGGGCGCCGGTCCCATAAGCCGGAGGTGGCGGGTTCAAACCCAGCCCCGGCCAAAAATCACAAAAAAAAAAAAAAAAATAGCTGGGCGTTGTGACAGTCACTTGTAGTCCCAGCTACTCAGGAGGCTGAAGCAAGAGGATTGCTTAAGTCCAAAAATTTGAAGTTGCTGCGAGCATGATGTCACAGCACCCTACCGTTGGCAACAAGGTGAAACTCTGTCTCAAAAAAATTAAAGTTCAGAGAGAGTTTGGAGGGGGTAGGGGGCTATTCTAACCGTAGCAGAGACCTTCTGGGGGCAGCCCAGAGTCTGAGCACACTCTGGATACCTACAGCCCGGCCCTCTGATGTGACCCAGCCTCCGGAGATGCAGTTTTCTGTACTGTGTGTTCCCCGAGCAAGAGAGAATGCCAGTTCCCAGGGCTGGTCCAGGGCAGGGAGGAAAAGCCCCAGGTTCCCCACAATGCTGGTGGCCCTGAGACCAGACCGGCAGAGGGAAACACTGCGTAGGTTTTAGAGTCCCAGTGTAGCAGAGGAAGCGAGGGACACATTATTGCATGCTTGAGATCCCAAAAGAACAGGGACAGTCACCAGGAGAGACCCATGTTGCAAAGAGACTTTGTCTCAGTCTGTCTTTGACAGGGAGTCCCCTGTTTACACCAGACACCCTATGACAAAACCAGGAAGCCCATGGCATCCCAGGGCTGTCTTGGGAGGGGAACTGGTGGCTTTATGAGAGAAAGAGAGACCTGAGCTATCACACTCAGCCCCCTTACTGTGTGTAATGCCCTGCACCACCTGGGGACACTGCAGGGGGTCCCCACCAGCAAGAAGCTACCCTCACCAGATGTAGCCCCACCAGCTACCCTTATCAGATGTAGCCCGTGACCTTGGACTTTTCAGCCTCTACAACCGCCTCCTTGGGGGGCAGTGTCTGGCCTGGCTCAGCTCTGCTGTGTGGGCCCCAGCACTTGACCTTTAGGCCTCTGTAAGCTAGAGGGGCAGAGTGAGTGGCTCAGTGCTACTGTCCCCACCACACAAACCAGGCCAAGCTACTCAGGATTCTAGAATCTTCTCTGTCATCTCTGAGCCCTACCCCACCCCCACAGGACTGTTTGGAAAGTGAGTAAGGAGCAGGTAGGACCCCCAGTTTTATTCTGAGCATGGGATTTGGAGCTGCAGACCTGAGGTTTGAATCCTTGTTCTAGGGACCTTGGGAGTGTGAACCCCTCTCAGGCCTACATTTCCATAAATACCTATAAATATCTAAAATGAGGGTGTTCACAGTGCCCCTCCTCACAGGCCCGGAGAGGTCAAGCTGGTGCCGTGCCTGACCTCTGGGCACCTGAGCCCTGGCTCTGACCTCTGTCACCTGCCACATCAACTCTGACAGAGCTATTGGGCAGTGCTCAGGGCCCCACTGGCCAGCTGGGGCCAGGCACCCAGTGCCCTGCTCCTGGGACGTCCTCTGTCTCTGACCTTCGGGTGTGACATGTTAGCCTGTCTTAGACTTGGGTCCAGCTGGAGGAGCAGATTCTGTGTCCCTTCCAGTTTCCCCAGGCCAGATGGAACACGGATGTTACTCCTCGCCTGTCTCTCTTGAATGCAGTTCCACAGCCCTGCCCACCATTTGGGAACAGCCAGCAGCCCAGGGCGGAGGTCACTTTAGGGTCCTGGCTCTGCCACTGAACTTCTCTGAAGCTGCTTTCACCTCTCTCAAATGAGGATAGTGCTTTCTGCCTCCTGGAGGTTGGGGGTTGACCTAGGTGATGGGGTAATATGTTGGGAGCAGTGCCTGGTGCCATGAGGATGACTGAGAGCCCCTCCTGCCTCCAGCTCCCTCTTGGGAGCAAAGAAAAATACCAGACAGAGAGATGAAGTTTTATTAAGCAAGAACTCAGGAGGGGAGGAGGGCCCCTGGGCGCCCTCCCTGTACCCTCTTGGGGCTGAGGCTTATAGGACACTAGAAGCCAACAACTATAGGCATCTGAGCCCCATCGGAGTCACCCGAGGGGGGGATGGGGGCGGCCTCGGAGTCACCCAAAGAGGGGACGGGGGCGGCCTCGGAGTCACCCGAGGGGGGGGCGGGGGCAACCTCAGGGTCACCCGAGGGGGGGACGGGGGCGGCCTCGGAGTCACCCGAGGGGGGGGCAGGGGCGACCTCGGAGTCACCCGAGGGGGGGACGGGGGCGGCCTCAGAGTCACCCGAGGGGGGGACGGGGGCGGCCCCGTTGCCTGTCACTGTGGGCAGCGTTAGGTAGTCGAGGGTCCAGTACCGCAGGTAGCTTGTTCTCAGGTTCTGCTTCATAGAGCTGCCATCCATCTTCTTGGTGATTTCCAGGTAGCTGCCCTTCTCCACGGTGTAGGCATCCCAGTGGGTGGGCACAGCCAAGTGGCCCATGTTGGGGTCCCTGCAGAATAAGAAGAGGCTGGAGACCTATGCCCTTGGCCCAGCTCTGTGCTAACCTGGGGCATCACAGCCCCTCACAGTGATGGGGCTCAGGCCAGAGCTCTCATCCTCATAGGCCGACAGGGATCCCAAGACTCAGGAAGGTCCAGAGTCTCCCAGCTGGCAAATGAGGGAACATGGACTAGAACCCAGGCCTCAGGACCTGGTGGCACTGGACCCTCGGCCCTGGGCTTGACCCCAGCCTTACCCAGTTCTGGCAAAGTTGGTCCAGTAGGCGATCATGTTCTTGGAGACAGTCCTGTCTTGGGTCCGGTAGCCCAGGGGGGTGGTCAAGGGCTTCCCGAAGACATACTGGATGTCATCGGCGTGGTCTGCCCCCACCCACTTGGGGTAGACAGGCATCCGAGAGGGATGGGAAAACAGGTAGGTGTAGGTCTTGGCACTCCTGAAGGGGCAGGGAGAGACCACCCAAGTAGGCAGGGTGCTCACCTGGGGCTGCCTCTCTCAGAGAGGAACCCTGCAGGGAGGCCTGGGGGGGGGGAGGAGCAGGGAAAGGTCTGGGGAAGCCATGGGCCAAATGTATGCACTTGTGGGACCTAAGATTTCTATTGTATTTGCACCTCACCTCTATGAAACATTTTGAGGCATCTTCCTCCTATAATTCAGCATCAAGAAGGTATTTTTCTCTCCAAATGAATTTGCATTCTTCATTTGATTGGACAAGGTATATGCCCTCACCTGTTTCTCTTTTCACCTTGACTGATAGGAAGCTCAAAGCTAAATTTCTTATTTAGTTGCTGAAAAACTTTCATCCTAGACTTCTGGGTATAATTTTAACTTCCTATTGTGATGCCCTAATTCCATCCATTTTGAGCAAGTGAACCAGACTTACTCCATTTTGTTAAGGGGCTTACCAACCCCCCCGCCCCCCGCCCTTTAGTAACCAAAATAGCCCCTTGAGCAAGCAGTGACCCTGCAAAAACAGGAAGGAAATTTAGCTGAGAGCGGCAAAATCCTGTGACAGCTGGAAAAAAGTCTTGTGAAAACCACAATCCTGTCACAAGTCTGTCTGATCTGTGTGCAGTTTTTAGCCACCCCCCCCCCCCCGTAAGCCCTTTCCCCATAGCTCTAACCTTGCAGATATTAGCTTCTGTAAAATTCTGCTTATGCTAGGGCTTCCCATCCTCCACTTGATGTGCCATATGAAAGCCTTGCACCCCTGCTTCGAGGTGGTCAAGAGACTTTGCAGTGTGAGGCTGCTCTTGACTGGCCAGCCCAATAAAGGCCCCTTAATTTGAACTCAGTGTGCCGGCATTTCCTATAACTCCACTCCCTGCAGGTACAACAGTGTATGTGTCAAGCATTTCTAATTGCCTTTTTTTTTAATTTTTTTACTTTAACTGGCTATTATTATATGGAGGTCTTTAATGTGGGTTATGGGCTTAAATTATTTTTGTAAGTTGGCAAAATTGAGGCCCAAAAGAGTCACTGGACAGAGACTGTCACCCAGTCTCCTCTCCATCTACACAGTATGAGAGGTAGGAGGTAGATCCAAGACTGCCCACTGGGAAGGACCAAGGCTGCGGGGCCAGACGGGGGTGGGATCATGGGAGAGTGGCAGGTGCAGAGAGGGCCTCCTCAGTCTCTCCAGGCCTCAGCAACGTGGGTGGTGCAGGCATGGTGGGGACTTGAGCACCACTTTCCCAGGCAACCCAGCCACCCATGAGCTGCCCACAATGAGGCCACAGCAGGGAGCTGAAGTATTCCCAGGCAGTCCCCAGGAAGCCACCCCTTCACAGACCCTCACCTGGCGTTGGCTCTGTGCTGGGCCAAAGCAATCTCTGTGGGCACCAGGAAAAGGATATCCGTCTCGAAGTCCACCACAGTCTTCTTCTTGTTCTCCTGGGATGGGTCCTGGGCCCAGGACTTGGTGTAGACATCAAAGGTGGACCTGGCGCCTGCGAGCCCTTTGGTGATGGTGAGCCCGGTGACTAGCTTGTAGAAGTCCTCCCTGCAGGGACCAGGTGGGCGCTGACACTCTCCCCATAGTTAGAGCTATGGTGCCCACACACCCTCCCCAGCCAGTGTGACTTTCCTCAACCCCATCCCCTGCTGATGCCTTCCACCTCCGGGCCCAGTCCTTCCCAGCAGCCCTGCACCACACACTGCCCCGGGTCCTATGACCCTGCTCACTCCGTGACATCCTTGTTGTCCTTGTTGATGGCTGGCATGTCAATGCTGGCAAAGATGTGACCATCCATGTTGTTGGTGCCTGCTATGTAGTCGATGTCCGCAGTGTTGGCGTACAGGTTGACAGGGTCGTCGGGGATGAAGTCTCCATCGATGACAGGGACAAAGCCCAGATAGTGCAGCATGGGGTCTGGGGGGAGAGCCAGAAGGTTCTCGCATATCCCAGTGTCCACCTGGGGCCTTCCCCTTGGCCTCCTGGACTGCAGGTGGAGACCTCCTCCCTTCTCTGACCCAGACCAGCGTTTCTCAGCCTGGGTGCTTCCCCAGTTTGTGACAATCAACAGTGTCTCCAGACTCTACCACAAGCCCCCAAGTAGAGAGCCACTGTCTAGGGGCCAGGTCTGTCCCTTTGCTTCAGTGTCACCCCTTTCTGTTCTCCCTTTCTTGCTGGACTGAAATCAGGATGGAGGAAGACCCAGAAGCAAGCGAGGGAACTGAGAAGGAGGTGCTCTCTCAGAGCCGGTTCTAGTCTCTGGCTGAAGACGGTGTGAGGCCTGCATTGCCTCCCGTCCCATGGACTGGCCCGCAGGCCCAGGTGGCTGCCTGACCCAGGGGGCACTCTGGCTCTCCTTAGGCCACAGCCCGGTTTCTTTTTCTTTCCCCTGGCCTGTACTGTGGGCTGTCAGCTCTCATAGCTCTTACAGGTTAGTTTCTAGTAGGTCAGGAGTCAGGTGTTGGGCCTTCCCTGCACGTCGCCTTAGAAGAACAAGCAAGAGATCACTGCAGCCTGCCAGGCAGGAAGGGCAGAGGCTCAGCCGGTGTTTGCTGAGTGAGTGCATGAGCAGCCGTGTAGCACACGGGCTCCCTCTTGGCCTGGGGTCTATGACTCTCCCAGAAACTATGTACCGTTTACTGTATGTGTGTGCGCGCGCGCATTGATGGGGGGCATGGCTCCAGACACTCAGCAGCTCCCCAAAGGCAGATGTCCATGACTCAGGGAGGATAAGAAGAAAAGAATGACCCTCCCTCTTACAGATGCGTCCACTGAGGCCTGGGGGAAGGTGGCAGTGAGTTGCTTGCAGATGCTGGCAAGTGGGTGACAGTGCCCTTCCCACCCCTTGAGACCCCGTATGCCCCCCTGGCAGTGCCTACTCACACTCCATGCCTGCCAGGGGCATCTTATAGGCCAGCGTCAGGGCTCGGGGGTCAGTAACCTTCAGACACTTGGCCATCCTGGTGGTATTGTCCACGGGGCAGCCCACCTTCTCAGCAACCTGGGAGCGGGTACAAGGTAGGCAGGGCACAGAACAATGTGGGGGCAAGAAGGAAGGGTCCGGGGTGGAGAAAGGGGATGAGGAAGGCCCCCTCTCTGGCATCTAAAGTGAATCCCCCCACCCTCCCTGTTCTCTTCCACTTACCTTTTTGGCCCAGAAGAGTGGGTTCTTCTGGATGACCCAGGGGCTCAGCGCCACACCGCTCTGGCTGATGGCTCGCCGGATGAGGCCTTTGTTGTATGGGGAGAGGGTCTGCAACACCCAAAAGTCCTGTCACCAAGGCTGCAGCCCACACCGGGCTCAGCTGAGGACACTCTGACAGCCCCACCCTCCCTCCTTCCTTCCACCCCACCCTAGAAGCTCCCTCACAAACCCTTGGGGCAGGCCCTCCCTTCCAGGGGTCCCCAGACCTGCAGAGAGACACTGGCACCTCCAGCCGATTCCCCAAAGAGAGTGATGCTGTTGGGGTCACCCCCAAAGGCTGCAATGTTCCTCTTCACCCAAGCAATGGCCATGTGCTGATCCCGAAGGCCGTAGTTACCTGAGAGCAGGGAGATGGCCCTTCATCCAGGACTTTCATGGGAGAGGGCTGGAGGGTGCTGGAGACCTGTGGCCTGGGGCTTGTGCACAGTGGGCACAAGTCCACGAGGGAGGGATGGAAAGGTCCTCAACAGAGTGGACAGCCCGGCAGAGCCCATGATGGTGAATGGCAGACCCCCAGGGGTCTGGGGCAGGGTAGGGGAGGGGGAGGCCAGGCCCCCTAGTGTCCCCTCCCTGCTGCAGAATCTCCTGTTCTCTGTGCCTGCAGTGTCTGCCTCCGTCTGTCCACTGTCTGTTCCACAGCCTCTTTGATTTCACTATAGCTGCCGAGGGGCTCCTGTGCCTCAGGTCTCAACTCCAGCCTCCAGCCTCCTGACCTTTCTGTGGGACTGTCGGGCGTTGTTTGGGGTCCAGGGGCCGAGGAGCATCCTCCAGCTGGGCTCAGCACTCTCAGCTCTCAGGGTCTAGAAGTTTGCTGTCCCCCTCCACCCCCAGTGCCCAGGTGCCACACACCTGGCAGGTTGGCGTCCCCAGTGCTGAGGAAGCCGAGAGGGCCAACACGATAGTTGAAGGTGACCACGATGACATTGCCGCGGGTGGCAATCTCCTCCCCATCGTACAGGTAGTTCTGGAGGAAGTTGGCCCCGTGGCCAGCCCCCATGAGGAAGGCACCACCATAGATCCAGACCATAACGGGCAGGCCCTGGGAGACTGAGATGGGGGAGCAGCCAATGACCCCCAACACCCGGCCCTCTCGGGAGCACCCTGCAACCCCCACCTGCTGGGACCGTGGCTGGTGGGGTGGCACGTGGGGTGCTACCAAGATGGGGCCCCTCCATCTTGGGGGGGTTTCCAGCAAATTCAGCTTTGCTGGCCTCAGACACAAGTCAGGAGCAGGGTTGGGTTCTCCTGGGAAGAGGGGGCAACAGACCTTGCTTCCTGCCCTGGGGGACCCAGATGTTGAGGTAGAGGCAGTCTTCATCCCCGTAAGTGTCGTCCTGGGTGATAGTGGCCTGCAGGCATCGCTTCTTGAATTCCTTGGCCTTCAGGGTCCCTGTGGCATGTGTCAAGAAGGGCTGGAGTGAAGACCCTCACACCACCTCTAGCTCAGGGCAGGCCCAGCACCCATGGCACCCACCTTGCCATCCAGGGTGTCGCTGGGGGTTCTCCAGGGCCTTGGTGGGGGCAGCAAAGGGGATGCCCCTGAAGATGTCCACAGAGTCACCCAAGAGGCTGAGCTTCTTGTTGACGCCTTCCACAAAACCCCCTTCTGTGTACACAGCGCCCAGCTGGGAGAGAGAAGGGCGGGGTAGACTCGGGCCTGTCAACCTAAATCCAGAGGGGCGACCTGAACAGACTTCAAAGGGGACAAATCTTCCCCTGGGACCAAGGCAGGACCCCCTGCCACTTGTCCTCGGGCTTAAGGAGCTGGTTACTAGCCCCACTCAACCCCCAGGGGTGTCTGTCTCCTGAATCTCAGAGGGAGTGGTTCAATTGCTAATGTTACCATCCAGGAGTCCTTCTGTAAGTGGTGGAGTTTTGGGTGCTGGTTATGACTGTCTGTGACATTAAGCCTCAGTTTCCCTGCCTGTAAGGTGTGTGACAACAGTGTCTCCCTTGTGGCCTATTGGCATCGGATGCAAGGCCTGTCCAACTGCTGGCAGTAGTGGCCACCCAGTGTGTCCTGGGCACTTCACACCCCGCCCGAGTGGCCTTCTTCCTTTCTCCTTCCCCGTCTCCCCACATAGAGCCCAAGTCCCTGTGTTCCTAGGAGGGTAGGAGTGTGGGGCAGCGGAACTGGAGTGAGGACACAGCCAGAAGTAACTGGACAGGTGCCTCAGGCAGCACCTGCAGGGCATCTGAGCCTCTTTGATCCAGTCCCCCATCCTCCAAAGGGGCAGAGGGCCAGGTCAGCCTTTAGAGGACAGGGAAGTCACCCAGAAGTGTCTCTGTGTGATCGAGATGAGCAGCACCCCAGAAAGAACTCATCTGAGGAGAGTGACCTCCCCTGAATGGCAGAAGGAGCCCAGGTTCAATGGCTAGGTGGCAAGACCAGAGTCTGGCTGGGCAGAGGGGGCCCCCGGCCAGAGAGATAGCAGGTTGGAGAACAGCATGGTGAGGGCTGGGGGCCCCTGTGCGAGTCCCACTGGGCACTGTGTGCTGTGTCCCTCGCAGGGCAGAAGGGCAGATTTTACAGATGCCCCAGGTAGGTGGGGTTAACTCCCTCTGGGGGCGGGGGAGATGGGAAGCTCGTCTCAAACCCCGGTGGGCAATAGTCCAGGTCTCAGGCTTCTGCTCAGGAAGGGAAAGGGTGGGGATGTGATGCTTGTCTGTGTTGGGCCCATTTTCCCCTTCTGTAAAATGGGGACGTGGACACCATGTGGGGACATGGACACCAGGGGGTGCCTAGCAGAGGGAGTTCACTGGAGCCTGAGCATGTGACTTAGGGGATAGAGAGGGCTGTAAGCTACTGGTGGAATCACAGGCTTAGCAAATAAAAATCCAAGAGGCCCCGTCTTGTTTATTTATTTATTTTTTTAAGAGACAGAGTCTCACTTTGTGGCCCTCGGTAGAGTGCTGTGGCATCAACTCACAGCAACCTCCAGCTTGCCTCAACCTCCCGAGTAGCTGGGACTACAGGCACCCACCACAGCACCCAGCTATTTTTTTTGTTGCAGTTTGGCCGGGGCTGGGTTTGAACCCGCCACCTTCTGTATAGGGGGCCAGTGTCCTGCTCACTGAGCCACAGGTGCTACCCAACCAGTCTTACTTGTATTTCAGATAAATGGTGACTAAAATGGGTTTTAGTATGTTTTAAATATTGGGCATACAATATATTGTATTAAAATATAGTTTTAAATATAAGGGCAAACTTATACCAACAATTGGTAGTTTAACTGAAACTCAGTTTAATTCAGCACCCTGTATTTTATCTGGCCACCATGGATGAGAATAAGCAGAGCCCAGGGCTGCACAGAGTCGTGGTGGGATGGTGCTGGGTTCTCTCGCTTAGGCCGGTGGCTCTATCTGTGTCCCTCCTGCCTCTAGGCCCCAGCTACACAATGACCGCTCTGGTTCTGTGGGAGAGAGAGGGGCCTCTGCCCCCTCTGTCCAGGTCTCACTTACCTTTGCTGTGCTCACCACTGCCAAGCAGCAGGTGAGGCCCAAGACGACCAACTCCAGGCGCCCCATGGTGTGTGTCTGCCTCCGGGTGGCCCTCCCTCCAGGCCACAGGTATTTATGGAGCCAGAGCCAAGGTCACGCGCGTGTTACATGTGCTCTGGGACACACGTGCCACCCATTGCAGGGATGGTCCATTTTTCCCAGGGCCGGCTGCTCCTGAGCGCCTGGTTCCCACAGTGCACCTGTGCGGGTTACTGCCTTCCTGGGAGCAGGGGCAGGTGGCACGGGTAGGGGAACTGCCAGGGCCAGGGCCAGGGCCTGGCTGGGCTTGGCTCACTTACAAGGACTTGCTGTGACCCTTAGCCATGCTCCCTCTCTAGGCCCTGCCTGTCCCCAGCTCAGCAGTGGCAGTTTATAGGGGACCGAGCATGTGACCTCTGGGACAGAGAGGGCTACATGCTGCTGGGCACCAGTGTGGTTGGCCCTTCTTATCCCTATGGGCTTTCTCTGAGGGCCACTGCAGTCCTGCTGGAAGGGCGTGGGGGAGATATCACCACAGCGTGATGAGTCTTGGGCAGGGAGGACAAGAAGCTCTGAGGGTGCATGGAGGTGGTCGGAGGGTGAGAAACTCTAGCCCAGATTCTAGGGCTTCCGGAAGGAAAGAAAGGGCCCAAGCAAAGGCCCTGGGGCACACTCGGGGAGAGAGAGACATGGAGAGGGCAGGAGGTCTGGGGTGAGGGGAGAAGGGAGGGAGAGAGAGAAGTGCACACAGAGGTCTGAGGTCGGAGCACAGGAGGCCACAAGCATTTTCTGTGAACATGGATTACCCTGGCAGCCTCTTTCCGACCTGGAGCCCATGCTTCCCACTCTGGACTCAGTCCACCCACACCACCCCTTCAGCTGTCTCGAAGGCTACCTGGACCTACAGACCCATAGCTGCCCCTTGGTCTGTGCCCAGACTTGCTCTGGGCTTAGCGGGTAGAGCAGAAAGGGGAGAAGCGAGGGGTAGGGTAGGAGGGAGAAGCTAGGGAGAAGGGGTCCTGCAGGAGTAGCTTCAGGGGGTGCTGCCCAGGAGGAAATGCATTGAAAGCCACCTTTGCCCAACTATTCTAATTCTGAGAACCTGTTCCTAATAAAGGCAGTAATTCTGAACTGGGGCGGGGTGGGCAGAGGAACTTTTATGCTCCAGGATAGTCACTGCAGTGTTATTTACAGTGACTGGCAAGGAAAGGGGGAAGAGGAGGTTAGGGAGAGGCCTGGGGCAGGGGAGAAGGAAAGGCGGCCTACTTTTTTGTTGTGTTTTATTTTTCAAGATAGGGTTTGCCGCCGTTGTGATGTTGCCCAGTCTGGTCTCAAACTCCTGGCCTCAAGTGATCCACCTCCCTGGGCCTCCCAAAGTGCTGAGATTACAGGTGTGAGCCACCCCACCTAGCCCTACCTTTTTTTTTTTTAATTTATTTATTATTAAATCATAGCTGTGTACATTAATGCAATCATGAGGCACCACACACTGGTTTTATAGACCATTTGACATATTTTCATCACACTGGTTAACATAGCCTTCCTGGCATTTTCTTAGTTATTATGCTAAGACATTTATATTCTACATTTAGTAAGTTTCACATGTACCCTGTAAGATGCACCGTAGGTGTGGTCCCACCAATTACCCTCCCTCGGCCCATCCTCCTCCCCCTCCCTATTTTTTTTGAGACAGAGTCTCAAGCTGTCACCCTTGGTAGGGTGCTGTGGTGTCACAGCTCACAGCAACATCAAACTCTTGGGCTTAAGCGATTCTCTTGCCTCAGCCTCCCAAGTAGCTGGGACTACAGGCGCCTGCCACAATGCCTGGCTTTTTTTTTTTTGCAGTTTGGCCAGGGCTGGGTTTGAACCCGTCACCCTCGGTATATGGGGCTGGCGCCCTACTTACTGAGACACAGGTGCTGCCCCATGGCCCTACTTTTTTAATATGTGCTTTTTTAGAACAGTTTAAAGTTCACAGCAAAATAAGAGGAAGGTACAGAGATTTCGTGTATACTCCCTGCTCCCATACATGCACAGCCCCCATGAGGACCAGCATCCCTCACCAGAGTGGGACACTTGTCACACGTGATGGATCTGCATTGACACATCGTCATCACCCAGCCCACAGATTACATTAGGTTTCCTCTTGGCTTGGGATATTCTATGGGTATGGATGAAAATAAAATATGCACCTGCCATGACTGTAACAGTGTCACTGCTGGAAATTCCTGTTCTCCACCCATTCATCCCTTCCCAGCTCTGACCCCTGACCTCCACCAATCTCCTTACTATCGCCACAGTTTTGCTTTTTGGGAATGCCGTATAGTTGGAATTGTATAGTATGCAGGCTTTCCAGACTGGCTTCTTGACTTAGTAACAGGCATTTAAGCTTCCTCTAGGTCTTTTCTTGGCTTGACAGTTCATTTCCTTTTAGTACTAAAAAATATTCAATTTTTGGGCAGCGTTTGTAGCTCAGTGGGTAGGGCTCCGGCCCCATATACTGAAGGTAGCGGGTTTGAACCCGGCCAAACTGCAGCAAAAATATAGTTGGGTGTTGTGGTGGGCGCCTGTAGTCCCAACTACTTGGGAGGCTGAGGCAAGAGAATCACCTAGGCCCTGGAGTTGGAGGTTGCTGTGAGCAGTGATGTCACAGCACACCACTGAGGGCGATAGACTGAAACTCTTGTCTTAAAAATAAAATTCAATTGTCTGGTATACCAGAGTTTACTTTTCCGTTAATCTACTGAAGGGCATCTTGATTACTTCCAGGTCTCAGCAATTATAAATAAAGCTGCTAGGGTCAGGTGCTGTGGCTCACAGCTATAATCTCAGCACTCCGGGAGGCCAAGGTGGCTAGATAGCCTGAGCTCAGGAGTTTGAGACCAGACTGAGCAAGAATAAGACCCCATCTCTAAAAATAGCTGGGTATTGTGATGGGCACCTGTAGTCCCAGCTACTCGGGTGGCTGAGGCAAAAGGATCACTTGAGCCCAACAGTTTGAGATTGCTGTGAGCTATGATGCCACAGCACTCTACCCAGGGTGAGAAAGTGAGATTCTGTCTCTAAATAAATAAAGCTGCTGTAATGCTGGGAGCAGTGGCTCACACCTTTAATCCCAGCTCTTTGGGAGGCTGAGGCAGGCAGATTGCTTGAGCCCAGGAGATTGAGGTTATAGTGAGCTATGATTGGGCCACTGCTCTCCAGCCTGGGCAACACAGCAAGACCCTACCTCTAAAAAAAGCTGCTATAAACATCTATTTGTGTAGACACAAGCTTTCAACTCCTTTGGGTAAATACTAAGGAGTGTGGTTACTGGATCATAAGGTAAGAGTATGTTTTATTTGTTAAGAAGCTGCCAACTGTCTTCCGAAGAGACTGTGCCATTTTTTTCATTCCCAACAGCAGTGAATGAGCTCAGTTGCTACACATCCTCACTGGCATTTGGTGCTGTTCGTTTTCTGGATTTGGGCCATGCTTACGTGTGCAGCGGCTCAGTGCTTTAATTTGCATCTCCCTGATGACATATGATGCGAGGCATCTTCTTATATGCTTACTAGTGTTATCTTCTTTGATGTCTGTTAAGATCTTTGACTCATTCTGTAATCCAGGTTTTGTTTTTTTCTTCTTCTTCTTCTTTCTTCTAGACAGAGTCGCCCTGGGTAGAGTGCCATGGCATCATAGCTCAAACCACAAACTCTTGGACTCAAGTGATCCTACTGCCTCAGCCTCCTGAATAGCTGGGACTACTAATAATAGGCGCCTGCCGCAATGCCTGGCTAGTTTTCCTATTTTTAGTAAAGACACGTCTCACTCTTGCTCAGGCTGGTCTTGAACTTGTGAGCTCAGGCAATCCACCTGCCTTGGCCTCTCAGAGTGCTGGGATTACAGGGGTGAGCCACTGCCCCACTGTAATCAGGTTTCTCTATTGTTGAATGTTAAGAATTCATGTATTTTGGATAGCAGCCCTTTATTGGCTTTGTCTTCTGCAGGTATTTTCTCCCAGTCTGTGGCATTTTAGTCTCTTGATGGCGTTTTTGGCAGAACAGAATTTTTTTTTGACAGAGTCTTACTTTATCGCCCTCGGTAGAGTGCCGTGGCATCACACAGCTCACAGCACACAGCTGAGCAATTCTCTTGCCTCAGCCTACCGAGTTAACTGGGACTACGGGTGCCTGCCACAACGCCCGGCTATTTTTTTGTTGCAGTTTGGCTGGGGCCGGGTTCGAACCTGCCACCCTTGGTATGTGGGGCTGGTGCCCTACTCACTGAGCTAGAACAGAAATTTTTTTTTTGTGGAGACAGAGTCTCACTTTATGGCCCTCGGTAGAGTGCCGTGGCCTCACACAGCTCACAGCAACCTCCAACTCCTGGGCTTAAGCGACTCTCCTGCCTCAGCCTCCCAAGTAGCTGGGACTACAGGCGCCTGCCACAACGCCTGGCTATTTTTTTTTTTTTTTGGTTGCGGTTTTTCCGGGGCCGGGTTTGAACCTGCCACCCTTGGTATATGGGGCCGGCGCCTTACCGACTGAGCCACAGGTGCCGCCCGAGAACAGAAATTTTTAATTTTGATGACATGCAGTTTATCAATTCTTTCATGGATAGGGCCTTTGGGGTTGTGTCTAAAAAGGCATTGCCACATGACTGAGGCCATAGGCATATTATCTTATGTTATCTTCTGTAAGAAAACACAAGAGCAACTTACATAGTTTTGCGTTTTACAGGGACTCAAGAGAGTCCATGATCTCTCGAGTTAATTTTTGTGATTCATTTTGTTATGTGTGCTCCAGTCATTCCAGCACCACTGAGGCCAACATTTTAACAATACGGGTGGCTACTTATTTAACAAGGGACGCCACATGGCCCTGCACAGAGGGCGTGGTCAACGAGCACTAAATGAAGAGTGAATGGCCGTTCCCACAGACACTCCAGAGATACCAACATTGTTCATCCAGTAAGGAAAGTCACCAGCCGGCTCCCCAGATGCATTTGTTTCATGTCTCCATTAGTGGATCGTGCTTTTGAGAACCGACTTTTGGGGGCATTGATTTCAACCAAAAAGGATTTGGCGAATATGTGAGGTCTCAGGACCTTCATGGAGCCTGTCCGTCCATATGGCTGACCCGTGGCCCCAGTCCCATCTTGGTGGGGAACGTGGGGCACCTGTTCCACTACAGCCTCAGGCTGACTCCTCATATCTCACAAAAGGCAGAGATGGGAAAACAAGCAAAACTAGCAGCAGTGTGCAGTTGTCACATGCCAACTCTCCTGTCGTGATTTGGTTAGACAAAGTCTAATCTGAAAGTCTAGGCTGAAGCCCTGAATCTCGGTTCATGGAGCAGTTAGATGTTCGGATAGGCTGTAGGGGCCTGGGACGCATTTGTGGTATGCAAATATTCTGCGGACAGATTCCACGGCTAGCACTGGATATGTGGAGAGCATGGCCTTCCGCAAGGGCTGGAAGTGTTGAAGTTTTAGATCAATATGATTAAGGAGAAACTAGCTCAATGGATAAAACAGCACATAGAGCTTAGGCAAATCTTTTTAAAAAATTGGTTTTAGGGGGCTAGAAAAAAAGTTTTGCTAAAGGAAAGTTTTTCTATGAGGGCAAATGCACATGTGTTGATGTCACACAAAGCAGAGCTGCAAATCAAAGTCCCAGCCCCAGGGCCGGCACCCCAGCTGTGCGCCTGGGCCTAATTCCTATTTGCCTAGTGCCTTCCCACAGGAAAAGTGTGCACAGCAAGTGTCAGAGGCTACATTTCTGTTTACCACTCTAGAAGGAACACTTGAACTTCACTGTCAGATAAAGAAACATCCATTTATAAGTTGCTGTCTGTGTAGACAGACAGCCTAACCACACAGAGAAAATGGGGACTTCAGTGACAAGGAGGCACAGTGGTGTAACTGCAGCAAATCTACCTCAGAAGAAAGAGCAAGGCAATCTGTCCTTAGTACCGTCTGATGATTTTAGCATACATTACATTATATAATTTATAATTTATTTAAATTCACATGCTTTATTTAAATAGTTATGATTTATTACAATACCTTTCATTTTTAAAACTAGTATATGAATGTATAAGAAAAAGAAAATAAGCAGTGATACTGGTGCTGTCAGGAACAGAGATTTTCAGCATAGGTGAAAAAAGAAAACAAGTGGAAAATCGGAGAAATAAAATCCTATACTCTTACACTTTAATTGGAAAACATCTGTATGAATTTTTAGTTTATTTTTCTCTTTGTAGAAGAGTACATATTTCCTAGCTCTATTCAAAAGCCCTAGCAGTGGGCGGCACCTGTGGCTCAAGGAGTAAAGCGCCAGTCCCATATGCTGGAGGTGGCGAGTTCAAACCCAGCCCTGGCCAAAAACCAAAAAAAAAAAAGCCCTGGCAGTAAAGAAAACCCACCCAGACTGGGGTCCCCACATGCTATTTTCACAGCTAGAAAGGAGGAGTCAGGGATCTTGCCTGGGGAGAGCAAGAGACTGGGCCATCCTGGCGGCCATAACTCAAGGCACCAAAAGCCCAAGGGTGGTGTCAAAGGACTGTAGGAGCTGACACGAGGCTGCTGTCTGGCCAAAGATGGACAAGTTGGGCACCACAAAACCTGTGACAGAGAGGTACAGATCTGAGAGTTCACCACCCAGGGCCCCAACCCACTTAAAAGGGCACCAACTCATTATTCTGGAAACAGATAAAGGGAGAAATAGGCATTTCCCCACCTTTCCTGTCCGAATGATATTTCAGGGTCACCAAACAGATGATGAGGAAGAGTCCTTTATAGAATTCCAGCTAACAAATGCAGAAGGAACAGCAGAATTCTAACAACCAGCATTTTGCGACCCCTAAGGAAGCAGTAGGGGTAATTATTAGCGGCAGCTAGCACTGGATAAGTGCAGGGCATGGCCTTCCACAAAGGCTAGAAGTGTCAAAGTTTTAGACCGAAGGGACACAGCAGACATCCTGTGCCTCCCGACCGGATATACCGCCTAGGAAGAGGCCTTGAACCTGAATCTGACAGAGCCTCCTCCAGGTCACAGTAAATGTAGGGGAGACAGAAGCACATTCACCACCACCAATGTGGAGGCAGCCAGCCAATCTGGAGTGGGAACGTTCCATCGGACAAATGACCTGCCCAACAAATGAATGACATGGCTGGTCCCAAGGCAGCGAGTTCCCTCCACTGAATGTTCAATCAGCTACAGAGCAGACCTCTTGTCCCACTGTCCCTTTCTTCTATTGCATTTGACTAGTCTTTAAAAAAAAATCAAACTGCACACAGGGCTGGGGTGAGTGTTTGGCCATAGACTCAAGGACACAGCAGCCAAGGGCAATGTGGGTCCTCAGTAGCCTGGACTGGCCACTTCAGGCTGACTGGGCCACTGGGTTTTCCAATTTTGTTTGGGGAGGGGACTGCCCAGGAGCCGGTCAGCAAGCCAAGGCTTGCCCGAGACAGTTGGTTTGAGGATTGATGTCTGCCAAGCTGCTGAAAGGACCTGGGGTCACACTGAGTGATGGGGTGACCCCCAAAAAGCAGTGCTGCCCCGAGGGTGTGCGAGGAGACAGGCTGGGCTCCAGCAGCCTCTGTGGGTGTGAAACCCAAGGCTGTGAGATAGCAGGGCTTCCCCAGAACCTGCAGAAAATGTATCCATTCAAAGAAAAACCGAGTCTAGGCCTGAGGTACTTCGGACTGCCCTCACCCTGCCCTACTGGAGGTGGGGGGCATGGGCCAGCAAGAGACCACTGCTTGCATCAAGGAGCAAATGAAGGCATTAAGGAGCCCAACCTTGTGGGGGGACATTCCCTGTGGCTTGAACGCTCCCAATGAGAAACCAAGAGGCCTCAGGAACACTGATTTAATAAGGATAGTTCCAGTGGGGCATGGCCTTTGCCAAAGAGACCCCAAATAGATGAGATCTGAAGACAAAGATTGTCTTTGGCCACTGTGACCACAGACCAGGTTCCTCAAACCATCTCTGCCACCAGCATCAGGAGACACAACCTGAAACCGGCCCTGCCCCAAACCCACCCCCCCACCCAAGCTGATCTCTGGCTCAGCCACTGGATACTGGGTTGGTTCACCTGTGCACAGAGCCAGGGCACAACTTCAGTGATGTCCCCAGGATGGGAAGGCAGCACGGGGTAGAGGGTCATGGCCAGGGCCGGGTCAGAGGTACCCTTTGCTGAGACCCCAGCTCTCCTCAGAGGGCCTCCTAGGTCACTGTGGCTTCTGTGGTGGCAGAGGAGAGCCATGGCTTCCTCATTAGGCTGGTCACCTGTCTGGCCTGGTCAGGGAGGCCTGGCCTCTGTCCCAAGGCCCTGTCACACATAATCCAAAATCTCTGTCTCCATCTCATTCTCACTGCCGTCCGACGGCTTGAAGTCCTCTTCCTCCTCCTCTTCTTCATCTTCCTCATCTTCCCCAGACTCGTATGTTAGCGGCTCTTTCCCACCATCAGCCTTGGTTGGGCTAGAGAAAAGAGCTGGGGCACAGGAAACAAGCTGGGGTGACCGACGCAGGCCTCTAGCTGTCAGGGGCCTGCTCGCCGCCACAGCTATCTGGGGAGTGTCGGCCAGGGACAGGTGGGGGTCTGTAGTCTAACAAGTACTTCAGCTGCAGTTTGACAACCGCTCTCCCAAAGGAGCCATGGCAGCTTCAGGGCCCATGGATTCCCCAAGACTATACACACTACTACTCCTGGGAAGAAGGTTCATTGCCTCAATTGGGGCCTTAATGTTGATGATCAAAAGGCAGCCCAGGCTCTGTCCCAAACAAGGCTGAGAGCCCCTGCTCTGGTTGGATCCGTGTGTGTCGCTGGTCCAAGCTCCCAGCCCTAGCCTGGGTGGAACCCAAGAGGGCCGTAGCTCTGCCCAACCTCACCGGCACCACAGCCCAGCCAGTGTCCACCCTTCTCACTTCCTCGGCGGCCAGCGCCTGCCCCTACAGCTCTTGCTATAGACCTCAGGCCTGGGCCCTAACTCACAGGCTTCCCTCACACCAGGGCAGGGGCAAGATGAACCCATCTGGGCACAATTTATTGAAAATAGCTCCATTAGGGACACCTGCTGTCACCAGAGTGGGTCCCGAGTGGTTCTCACCAGGCCTGTTGGAGCGAATGGTCTGTAGGGTCATGAGGGACATGGCATCCCTCAGGTCATCGCTGGTCTTGGGGAGGCACCATCCATCCCGTTCTGTGCACACAGTCTCTGCCCCATCATTGCGGTGAATGATCTTCTGCAACCTGGGGAAGGAGAGGGACTCGTAGAGAGAGGGACAGGTAGAAAGCCTGGGTATGCTGGATCTGGTCCAGGCAGGGAGTTGTGCTGAGAAAAACAGCACTGAACGTGATGTTTGTCAGGCTGAGCACAGGACACAATGTGAGAGCTGGGAGCTCCTGGCTGGGCTCCTGAGCATGCGTGGTCCTGGGACCTCTTGCACTGGGCAGAGCTCATGTGCTTCTGCCGTGTCATGGTTTTCACCAGGTTTCAAGCCCTGGTTAAAGGCTCCTGCCCTCCTCCCATGCCAAACCCCTGCAGCTTTTTAAACTCAACTAAGAACAAGCAGAGAAAAGGTTTCTGGGATCTGATCAGCCCTGGGATTAGGACCTGCCTCATAGACCTTCATGTGGGCAGTGCGGGGTAGGGGCAAAGATACAACAGCAGGAATGGCCTCTGCTGGGCAGAGTCGCTGTCAAGAGTGTAGCCCACGGTCAGGGCCACCGTGCAGGGCTCTTGGCAGCACCAGCCTCCCAGAAACTGAGCCTTCTGGCAGACAGATGAAGGCTGACGTGAAGTGGAAGAGTCGCAGAAAACAATTTGATCTGGCGATGTCCTAGCAGTCCCCAGAGTCCCCAGGGCCGCCCAGTGTCTCAGGCCTCCCGTACATACTCTTCCACGTTCAAATCGCACAGCTGGTAGAACATCTGTCGATAGGGTGGCAGGCCCCCCTCCCGGAAGATGTAGACAGTGTCCTGGAGAACGGAGGGAGACAGACAAGGACAGTTGCAGGAGCTCTTGGCGGCAGGCTGTGCTGGAGACCCCACACTGTAGGCTCCCATGGGGTTTCTCCAAGGACTTGGCTGGTCGCCAGCACCAGGCTGGGCAGACAGGCCAGAAAGCTGGTGAACAGATGTGAAGAAAACAAGCTCTGACTCCCCAGGAGGTTCTGGGAGGGGTGGAGGAAGCAGCCGGGCCCTCCCAGAGACACCAGGGACCTGGTGCTACCTGCATGACAAACCACAGCGCTCACAGCTGGGCTGGCACTAGCCCTGTGCCAGGCTCTGCTCGGCACCTTCCTGCAGGGTCTGACCTGCTCACTCCTCACCGACTGCCACTATGGGTCATCCTATACACCCACCGCCATGCTGCCTTGACATCTGGTTTAACGGGGTCGGCTTTCTCCTCTCCCAACCTAGGCAGGCGTTCTAGAGGCAGGGGTGACAGCCTCTAGTGTGAGAGTCCTTGAGAAGGGAGGCTGTGCAAGCTGTGACATGATCACCCCACACTGCAAAGACAGCAAAGGTCTGTAACTCCTGAGAGTGCAGGCACAGGCCCAGGAGCACTGATGGTGTGGGGAACAGTGCAGCCCTCATTCAGCCTGTCTCTGCTGTACGCCACCCACTACCCCAAGCAGGTGATTCCAGGCTGGGGGACACACTCTTCCTGGCCTTTCCCAGGACTGTGGTGGGCTCACAGGAGCCCGAGTGTGGAGAAAGCCTGCAAGGCTCCTGCCCAGCCCAGCCCATGCCCAGCTGGTCTGTTTGTGCGATTGCCTGAGTCCCATCATTCTAGAGGGATGTCATGCGGCTGGTGGGGCCCAGGTTCATGAAAGGCAGCCACATGCAGCTGCTGGTGTCAGGTTTCTCTCAGAGACGTGTCACCATTTCTTTGCCCAGATGGTCCTTAACACCCATGGCGCCGGGTGGCTTGTACCCCAGGTTCTCACCCTCCCAAAGGTGGGGGTGGGGCCAAGGCACGGCATGTGTGAAGCAGCCTCAGAGCTCCCCAGATGTCACCCACAGGGCACCCAGACTCAAGAGGGAGGAGCCTCGCATCCACCCTCAGCCTTCTCCCTCAACCAGGCAGAGACTGCTCCCTCCTGGGGCTCAGGGGCACCCACCTTGAGCTTGTACTTGCTGGGGGCCAATTTCTGAGCTCCAGCTGTCCCGGATGGGCCCAGACCCTGTTTCAGGTCATGCATGGTGACGAGCTGGCTGGCTGCATGGGGACAATGGCAGTGCTTTGGCACATAGAGGTGGGGATGGGGGTATCTCTGTCGACCACCCCACTCTGCCCTCCCACCTTCCCACCCTCCTCTGGCAGTGTCCTGGAGGGAGGGACCCCAGGAAGAGCCTCCCCACCTGCTGTCAGATGCCCCCTTCCCTGGCAACAGCATGAGGGCAAATCACTCCTGACCCTGAATAGTCCTGGGGCACTTACTAGTCTTTTTGATGGTGATGGGGAGGCTGTAGTTGTAGGTGCTGCGCTTTGCTTTGACAGGCAACTCATTGGGGGCATAACCTGCAGATGAGGTTGGGCATGTCGGGCAGGCAGGTGAGCACAGGGCCCGTCTGCAGACAGCCCTGGCTTCATGTTGAGGGTAAGAGCTGTGTTCTTGGGGCCAGCTCCTGAGAAAGGTGACTCCAGCCACCAAGCACACCCCTGGGGCAAAAGTCACCAAGGCGGGCCAGCAATGCCCACACAGGGCAGGGCTGGTTGTGGAGTACGTTGCTCTCCTGGCTAAGATGCTCACTAGTGCCAGCTCACATCACAGGACCACAGGTCACTGTGAGGCACCTGACCCAAAAAGTGGCTCAGAAACGGAGCGTCAGCATTGGGGCCGGGACAGAGCTGAGCCTTTGTTTCAGCACTATCCTGCATCCAACATGTTCTCATCCTGGGGGAGAGGCTTTATTCTCCCCAAATAAATAGGTCGTTATGACAAAAGATTGTGCTAGGAATGGAAAAATATAAAGAGAGAAAGATGAAGGCAAAATTTTCAGTAGTTTTTACCGTATTTCAGTCCACAACGGATTCGGAAATCAAGGACTTGGTAAATCTTGGCCTCTGGGTTTTTTCGGGGGTCATACCCAAATCGAATCCATAGGCTTCGCCAGGGCCCTGTGATCTGGGGACAGAGCAGGTGGGAGCATGAAGTGACATCAAAGCCCAGGCCCCAGGTGGGAGCAGAGCCCTATGCTGGAGCAGCAGGACAGCCTGAGAGCATAGACATGCTCAGGATACCCACCCGGCTCTGCCATGCTCAGGCTTTTGCCACGAGGTCACTTGGCCTTTCTAATCCTGGGTATCATGTCAGATGGAGGTGACAAGTGAATGCTATCCCACAGTCTTGGGGGGATTACATGAGATGATGCCCATGGTGCCTGGCACACAGTAAGTGCCTAGTGTTACTACCATCCTGTTGGATGGTCTTCATCTCCAATTGGTGCTTCTAAAGTACTTATGTCTAAAAACCAAATGGTAAGTGACAGAGGAGGCCCTCCAGAGTCTGGAGTCCAATAGGGTGGGAGGACTGATTCTCGTGCCCAAAACCCACCGCCAGCCCTCATGGCCACATTGTATGCTGGCCTCCCTGGATGCCCCGTGCAGGCCCCTTCGCAGGTAGGATTCCTTTCCTGTCAGCTCCGCTGGGAACCCTAGTAACAACATTCCCTCTTTATCCCACTTCTGGGCCCTCCAAACTCACTCAACATAGGTGGGAGGAGCTGGGGTGGCTACTGTGGGCAGGGCCTGGGTTCTGCCACTCACAGCTGTAAGGCATGGCATGTCATGCCCCCTCTCTAAGCCTGGGCTTGTCCTCAGTGTTAAAAGGAACCCCTGTGACTCCCTCCAGGTAGGAATAAAGGATCTGATGTGCACCAGTGCTTACCCAGTGCTGGTCTTAAAAAGTTCTCACTACCAGCCCATCCTCTACAAAATAATCCCTTTACTACAAATCAGATAATTAATCCTTTATCCTAAAATCATCTAATATGTTATTAGGAGGTTGGGACTCAGGGAGCTGAAAATCTTGTAGTTGACTTTAACAAGCTATCTTGGGGTACTAGGATGGGGGTAGGATAGGGGACCTCTGCTCTCACTGCATTCTAAGACGTCACATCAGGAATCAAGGCCCACACTGGTGGGAACCAAGGTGAGTGGGCAGCCAACACTTACCATGTAATAGGCCAAGTAGGGAAGCAAGACCTTGAGCTTGTCAGGGTGGACGCTGATGTTGGCCTTGACGGCATTCCGGGACCAGACAGGACGGATGTCAAACAGCTGGGGAGAGCCAACAGCAGAGGCTGAGCTGAGACCAGCAGTTTCTGCTCTCCTGCCCCAGACTCCGCAGCATGTGAGGAGTGGGTGGTGGGCAGGGTCTGAGCAGGGAGGGCCCAGCCCCCAGGACTTGCTATACTCAGATTCCCCTCTTCCTGCCCTCTGAGGCCTGGGCTGATGCCAAGCACATTCAAGTGTGGGGCCTGGGGGCCTTACAATGACCACAATGGACATGGTACCTATCCTGACACAGCTCACACTAGAGTAGGCAAGCGGGGCTGAGGGGGGCATGCCAGAGCTCCAAGACCCCCAAACTAGAGGGCAGGTGCCTGAGGTGGGACCAAGGCTGAAGGGGACAGACTGGCCCAGAAGGACTGCAGGCCAGCATGGCCAGAGTATGGAGGCCAGGACAAAAGGGGACTTGTGAGTCAGTTTAGGAATGTGGACTGTGTCCAGAGAGTGCCCACCAGTGACTGTAGAAATTCAGCAAGATATCCACAGTCTCTGGCAGAAATGAGCTTCCCCACAGGAACAGTGCACAATTCAGCTTAAGCCAGGAAAGAGCCTGAGCCTGAGACTTAGCTGGCAGTGACACGACCTGTGAACTTGTTATCCATGCCTGAGGGGACACAACTACCAGAGGTCCCAGCCTCAGACTTCAAAGCACCTGCAAGCCAGAGGGGCAGGCAGGTGCCGGCAGTCCAGCTCCTCCAACAACGGGGAAGACCAAGCTGGGGCTGGCACACAGCAGGTGCCCTGCCAGGTCTGCTGCCAACAGCGAATGGACAAACAAAAGCGTGGCAGATCCCAGAGTGCCACCCTTAAGTCACATTTGAACAATGCACTCATTTTATTTACCTACCACCAAAGGGACTTGAGAATTCTAAGTAGTATTTTCAAGCTTGGGAAAGCAGGGGTTATGCTGACAGGGCTTTCGGATGTAACATCTGGGGATGAAAATTTCCTACATACTGAGGAAAGAGTTTGAAAACTTTAAGCACAGTTAACCCACAGCCTGCGACGGGGAGCAGCTGGGTAAACACCAGTGATTCGTGCTGGGGAGGTATTGGCGAGGTGGGTACTGACCCAGACTCACCTTCCTCAGCTCCTCCTCCACCTTCCGGTCCATGGGGTTGGTGCAGACTCTCTTCCACGTGTGCACTGCAGCTTCTAGAGGTTTCGAGGGTACCTCATCCTCCTCAAAGTTGACAAAGATAGCATTGTGGGGGCGCCGGGCCCTGCTCAAGCCAATAAGATTCTCTCCTGAGATGGGGGGATTGTTGTAGCCTTCCCTGAGGGCCAGAAGCGCTGGTAAGAACAGGACCACTGAGGACGATCCTAGGCACAGGCCGGGCCAGACCAGGCAGGGTGCCCAGTGGCCCAAGTTTATGTGCTTTCTCCCTGGAAATCTGGGTGAGGGAAAGGATTACAGAGCTAGCTGCTGAAGGAACCCGTAATTCCCAGGCTGACGACCAAGGAAGGGACGACATGTGACTGCCAATGGCAGCTAAGAAACCAAGGCAAGGCCAAAGGTGCCAGAAGCTGGGGCATGGAAAAGAGCACTTGTCAGGAAGCTGATGGCCTCAGAACTGCACTAAGCCACACGCAACATTGTGTAGCCAGTGAGAAGCTGGACACAATCTAAATGTCCATCAGCCAGAGATGGGAAGTCACTCACATCACTGCCACACAAAGAACATGAGTGGCTAACAAGATAGGACAACTACACTTGCTGATGTTAACTTTCACATGACTCAACGCATTTAACCCTCAGAATGCTCCTCTGGAGAAGGAATAATTTTTGATAAAGGAACGGCAGCCACAGGGATGAGGGAACCTGCCCAGAGCCACTTCACTGTGGGTGTGTCATTGTAATAAGTGCACCCTTCTGGTGGGGCATACACGTGGGAGGGGTACGTGGGATTCTCTGTACCTTCGTCTTATTTTGCTGTGAATGTAAAAATGTACTAAAAAAAAAATCTTAAGAAAACAAACACATAAAGCAAGGGTTCTAGCACCCTAGCTCTGTGTTGGCACAGAATACACTTGGGCAGCTGTCTCCCAAAACACTTGCAATGGCCCCTCTTTACCACTGAACATCAGTCAACAGACATAGAAAGCAGGAGACTGGGACAGAGAAACCGCAGCTGGTCATCAGCGCCAACAACTCCCACCCAGAGGCAGATCCGTTTCCCCACTCTACCCCCAGCCCCCAAGTCCTTCTGAAGTACATTTAAAGTATGACCTGGACAGGACACAACTCGACCCAGGTGATTAGTATTTTTTAAATTAGTCCTTGATTTTCCACATGAGTGCATATTCCCTCTGCAATCCTCTGGAGAATAATAAGGTGATTTTTCACAAAGGGAAACAAAATTCAAAAGATGGGATCAAGTGCCCTTTTTAATGTGCCTGTATGAATACCGCTCAAGACAAGGCAATGCCATGCTGTTTCCAAAGACACCCTCGAGGACAGCCAGGGAGCCTACTGATATCTGCCCCTGACGGAAAGGCCCACAACCCCTCTGTTGCACCCCCACTGCTGGCAGCTTTGGGCTGAGGCCCCCGTGCGTCACTGTGGCTCTAAGCATTCAGAGAACTGCTGGCAGGGACCACAGGTGCTAGCAGCCAAGTCAGCGGGCCCACCCTGAGGGCTCTCCTAAGGAACAGGAAGGGCTCAATGTTCTCACGCAGAAGGACACCCTCAGGCCAGCCTCCCAGCTTCTCTTCTGCCTACTGGGTACATTCGCCCTCCCCAGATGGAGGCTCAGGAGGCAGCCAGGAAGGCAGCAGACAGCAGCTCTGGGAGAAAAGGCAGGTTCTTTCCACATGCTGGGAAGCCAATAACCCACCTGGGGAGGAGGAGGGCCAAGGGGAGCTGCCCTCCCTTCATTCCCACCCCAGAGCCTTGGGAACAGGTGTCTGCTGGCCCCGGGACACAGCAGGGGACTCAGATGCTGTCACCAGTGCCAGACGCAGCGGTGCCAAGGGTGCTGTTTCTTTTTTCTATGTATTTCTGTTTGCTTCTGACAAAAGTAAATTTCTTGTGGAGGTGGAAATCAAAACATTTTATAAATATGTAACTTTAAACAGCCTGAGCAAGAGTGAGACCCCATCTCTAAAAATAGCCAGGTGTTGTGGCGGGCGCCTGTAGTCCCAGCTACTCAGCAGGCTGAGGTAAGAGGGTCATTTGAGCCCAGGAGTTTGAAGTTGCTGTGAGCTGTGACACCATAGAACTCAACCCAGGGTCCAGGGTGACAAAGTGAGACTGTCTCAAAAAAAAAAAAAAAAAAAAAGTAACTTAAAAAAGGAATTATCAGCCCCCTGCTTAAAACACGCACTAAGCATAATGTGCTACAGAAAAGCTCTGCAAGCAAGGATTTTCAGCGTGGCAGTGACATGACTTGACTCTTTAGTCACATATGGCCATTAACTTACTCTTATAATCAGAAACAAAAGGGGGTTGGGATGGTAGGGAATTTACACACTAAACAGACCGAGGAAACATCAATCAAAAACAACATGTGGTGGGCAGTGCCTGTGGATCAACGGAGTAGGGTGCCAGCCACATATGCCAGAGGTGGCGGGTTCAAACCCAGCCCCGGCCAAAAACTGCAAACAAACAAACAAACAAACAAAAAACAAAAACATGTGGAGACCCTGTTTGGCACATACGATGCTTTTGAGACAACCAGGAAACAATGAACAAGGACAGGGTCTGGGCGACACTAAGGAGTCCCATCCAATCTGTTCAGAATGACACTGGTGTCACAGGTGCATTGGGATCACGGGCCTGCCCTGCTAGAGGTGCACACTGCTGGTCTCTACAGGCCACTGAGCCCAGCAGGGAGAGAATGAGAGCAGAACGGTGCTTGAGGCAGAAGCACGTGAGGGGGCGCACGGAGGCCACACTTCAAGGCATGTTTTTGAATGCTCCAGAACGTTGCTGAAGGGCAGAGAACAATATGCTTTCTCCCAAGGAGAAATCTAAGCCCTTTACCATGGTCTGTGAGACCTTCACCCTACCACTCTCACTGGCCCCCTCTGCTCTGGGGGGACCAGCCTCCTGATGCTTCCTCTGTACCTGCAGGTCCCCTGGTCTGGAACGTTCTCCCAGGATCTTCTCCAGCCCAGCTCCGTTCCCACTCAGGTCTGTTTTGGATGTCAGCTCCTCCAATGGCTGCCCTCAGCCCTGTCCACCTGCCTCTTTCCTGTGCTCTGTCCGGCTGCCTGGACCCTGAGCAGCACCTCACCTGCTGTGTGGTCCACAGACACAAAGGTCCTGAGAGTGCCCTGGGCCAAAATAGACACTTGGTTGGGACTTGAAGAAATATTTAATGAGGAATGAGAAAGTCCTCCCACCCACTCAGAGATAAATGTTTTGAGCCCAATCTTCTGCACTTTTCTAGGCTTCTGTTATCAAACCACAATTTATTTTTATTCTACAAAATCTAGTCTAATACCTGCCTTTTCCTCACAGCAAGGCAGGCATCCTGGACGTGTGCTGTGGCAGGCCACAGAGCCCACTTGCCCAAAGGCTGCATTTTTGGAAACTTAAAATGTGCTACAGAACAATTCTTCAACAAACACCGCCACCTGACTTTCAAAGTCTTTTCGTTATACTCATCTGTGCCTATTAGTCTTGCACCCCCAAACCTCTCTGGGCCCACAGATGCTGACTGCCTCTCACAGGCCAGCCCTGCTCTGGGCACTGGGGTATGACAGACGCCAAAATAGGCCCAGTCACTACCTTTGGGGAGTGTACATCAAAATGAGAAAATTTTTTAAAAATTGTCTCCTTGCACATAATTTAAAAAAGTAAAACACATAAAGAGAACAGTGCAGCACTGACCAAGGCCATGGAGTGGGGAAGGTGGTGGGGGGCAGTGCGGGCACTTCCTCGTGTGTGCACTGCCGGCAGGGTGGAGACCCATGGGGTGCGGGACACTGGGCAGTGACGCTGTGCACACCACTGGTCTCAGGTTGGGTACTTCCAAACTCATTTTCTTCATTTTTTCCCCACTATTCAGTCTTGGCTTTTACACAAAGGGAATCCTATTCCTTCATGTCAGCATGTGGCTGGTCTCCAGCATAAAGCCAGCATTTGACAATGCCCAGGCCTGCCTTTCCCACAGGCACTGGGGGCTCTAATTATATCAAGAGCTTCTAAATTAAAGAACTGGTTTCATCTGAATTACACGTGGTCTTGGTAGGGATGTGCACTTGGGAGGGGAACGGGCCATGAGTCACATCCATCTGGCTTCTCACAACCCTTAGTGGAGAAGAAACGAAGACTGATTCAAGAGCTATTGAGTGCCTGTCCTTAGTGCTTATACACAAGAGGGAGCAGAGACCGAAACAAACACAACAGGCCAGATCTGTGCAGCAAGTCACAGACACCCTGAGGCGCATGACATCGGGTTCTCTGAAGCCACCTCCAGCCACACAGGGCAGAGCAGGAGACAGCAATAGCCTTCTGCTGTTGAGGTTAACTGGGTCTGAGGTTTTGCAGCTGAGTGAGGCAAAAGGAGACAGGCTGAGGCAGGGTGGATTACAAAGATGGCCACGAGGCTCAGCACCCATAGCACAGTGGTTACGGTGCTAGCCATATGTTGGCAGTTTGAATCTGGCCTAGGCCAGCTAAACAACGACAACTGCAACAACAACAAAAAATAGCCAGGCATTGTGATAGGCGCCTGTAGTGCCCGCTACTTGGGAGGCTGAGGCAAGAGAATTACTTAAGCCTAAGAGTTTGAGGTTGCTGTGAGCTGTGACGCCACAGCACTCTACCAAGGGTGACGTAATGAGACTCTGTCTCAAAAAAAAAAAAAAAAAAAAAAAAAGATGGCCATGAAATCTCTGCCAGGCTTGGGGATGGTCAGTCCAGGAGGGGGCACAGGAAGTGGGAAAGGCCTGGGGTCAGAGGGGGATATTTACAGGAGGCCTTTCTTAAGTAATGTCTGGTAATAGGCACAGTTGTTGGCTCAGTGCCCATAGCTCAGCAGCTAGGGCGCAGGCTACATACACCAGAGCTGGTGGGTTCAAATCTGGCCCAGGGCCTGCCAAACAACAATAAAAAAAAAAAGAAAAAATAGCCGGGCATTGTGGTGGGTGCCTGTAGTCCTAGCTACTTGGGAGGCTGAGGCAAGAGAATCACCTAAGCCCAGGAATTGGAGGTTCCTGTGAGTTGTGACATCATGGCACTCTATTGAGGGTGATATAGTGAAACTTTGTCTCAAAAAAACAAACAAAAAAAACCCCAAACAAACAAAACAACAGGCAGAGTCACTGGTCAGCAATGACAAGGGGACTAAACCAAAAGGACATTTTTCTGCAAGAACCCTCAAGTCCGACAGCCACATCCTCTGCACCTTAAGAGTCGTTGGGAACAGAGCTGATTTGGTGATCGCAGGCCACCACCTATGAAGGGGCTGTTCTGCACTTGGCCCTGTGCTGAGAACTACGTGTGCTTTTTAAATTCAATCCTGGTGGGGCACAGTAGCTCACACCTATAGTCCCCGCACTTTGGGAGGCCAAGATGGGAAGATCGCTTAAAGCCAGGAGTTTGAGTCTTAGTCTCATTTAGACTCCATCTCTACAAAAAACAGAAAAAGTAGCTGGGTGTGATGGCACATATCTGTAAGTCCCAGCTACTCGGGAAGCTTAGGCAGGAGGATCCCTTGAGCCTCGGAGTTCAAAGGTGCAGTGAGCTATGACCATGCTATTGCACTCTAGCTTGGGTAACAGAGAGACTTTGTCTCTAAATACAAAGATAAAAAATAAATTCAATCCTAACACTTCTATTCAGTAGGCACTGCTGCTGCCACCACGTTTTCAGGATGGAGAACCCGAGGCTGAGAAGCTAAGTGGCATGTGTAAGGCTGCCCAGCCAGTGAGTGGCAGAGTCCAGCCTTGGACTCAGGCCCTCTGACAAAAGGGCCCTCGCTCTGACCTTAATGCCACAAGCGTGAAAGGGGGCCTCACCGATGTTGTGTCTCTGGGCGGTAGTAGTAGTCCACTGGGGTGTCTAGCCGGGAGAAGATGGGTGGAGGGATGTAGAGTGGCAGCTCCTGGTGGAAGAAGCCCTCCTTCTCAGGTCGCAGCATGAGTACCTTGTCATACATCGATGTGTGCTTGCCACCGGCTTCTGTGTGCATGGCCAAGTACTGGAAATCAGACATCCCTGGAAAGAGAGGTGGGAAGACAGATGCTGTGACCAGGAAGGCCCATCCATGAATGGGCAGCTGCCACGCACCAATGCCCACATCCCCTTATGGACCTGCTCATTGGGCCTTACATTGGAGGGTGCCAGGCAAGTGCTGGAACTACACCCTTCCAAATGCTTCTGTGAACCTGGCTCAGCACACTCCACGTTATTTATACAGAAACTATTTTGGGGGGTGAGGGAGCCATGTTATAGGTGAGGATGAAGTCTGGGTCCTTGCCTCTGAAGACATAACATGCACAGGAATCACCTGGGATCTTGCTGAACGCAGGTGCTGAGATTCCACATTGCTAACAAGCTCCCAGGTGAGGCTGAGGCTGATACCCAGGGACACAGGGAGTAGCAAGGTAACTAGCTCACTCAGATGGAAATATGATACCAAGTGTGGGGTTGCTTTTTTTTCCTTTGAGACAGAGTCTCACTCTGTTGCCTTGGCTAGAGGAAATTTTATCATTCACTTGGAAAAACTTGTCCCTTGTCCCACAAAGAACCACCCTCTTTGGTGAACACCATGTCCCATCAGAATGATGGACATTTAAATGCCTACCCTGTGGGACCCCAAGTCCTATCTTTCCTTCTTTTCACTTTCTTTTCCCCCTTTTCCTCTAGGTCCCCTTTTCATTCCTCTCTCTCTCTCTCTTTTTTTTTTTTTGTGGTTTTGGCCAGGGCTGGGCTTGAACCCACCACCTCCGGCATATGGGGCCAGCACCCTACTCCTTTGAGCCACAGGCACCGCTCCCCCTTTTCCTTTTTCAATCATATTCCCTTTAGATCCTGCCTCAGAACTGCAGGCGTTTCTAAGGTGAGTAATTCACCAACCACCTGGGCCTGGGCCTTAACAGGCATCATCTCCCTGCATCTCCCCAGGGCCTGACAGACTCTGGACTCCACAGTCCCGACTGTGCAGACACAGAGACTGAGGCTGAGGGTGCCAGGCTAGCTACCTAGAGGAATTGGACAGCTCAGGTACACACACTGCCATCTAATAGCCCCTCTCCACCTAACGGCCTCCTCACCAGGGTTCCCTGTAGGTGGCAAACTTGACTGAACAGCACACGGGAGATGTCCAGTCTGCTAAGACTTCAAAGGAGCATGAGTTCCTGAGGAGCTCAGGTGAGCTGGGAGAGGGCTAGCAAAACCAGTGATGGCTAAGACAAAGAGAAGGTTTTAAAACAGGAGAGGAAAAAACTGGAGGTCTACTGACCAGTTTTATTAACAAGTAAGAGATTTCTCATAGATTTCCTAGCTTCTCGAAAATCAGTGAGCCCACGACTGGAGGTGGAGGAGGAAAGGCTGCCTCCTGGCTGGGGCCTCTGCTCTGCTGCTACCCACAGTCCCTGCTCCTCAAGCCTGGGCATAGCCTGGCCCAACTTCATGGATATAAATGACCTACATGGCTCCAAGCCATGAAATAACCAGATGCTGCAAGAGCAGACTTCACCGTTACCCTGAAACTTATAAACGGTGGAGATGATGCCCAGAATCTCCACGCCAAACGTGACCTCGGGGTGGGCCTCAGTGCCTAGCACCCCCTGCCGCCGCCTCGTCTTCTTCTTGATCCGGAGCAGCAAGCTGCTGGTACTGAAGCGGTTGGCACACACGGGGTGGCAATAAGGGTCCTTGGGCCGGAAGTACAGCTCTAGCCTCTTAGAGGGGTCTGCGTAGATCTGTCAAGACGAAAGAAGACAGAATTAAGACAGTGATCAGCTAAGCAGCCAGCAAAGAGCTGATATTCTCTTACCAAAAGCCTGTTGGCAAACCAGGTGACCCAGGAAGAGCCAGGAGGCTTAATTTTCATTCTGAACTTTTAATTCCTTTTAATTAAAAAACTCAAATATCTCAGTTTTTATGTAGTAGAGAAAACAAGGACAAATACAGGTTATAAAGTTGAAGATAACCAACTCCAAGGCAATAAAAGACCCATTTTCAAGTGCCTGTTCAGTATGGGGCCTCATTTGAGTCTTCTGGCAACACTCATGGTAGGTGTTTTCACTCAAGTCTACTTTGAGGTAACTGAGGCTGGGAGGGGACCAGTTGAGAAACTTGTCTAGGGCTACCTACTCTAGAAACTACTCACCCCAAAGGATCTTGGTATTCAGTCCCATATGCAAATGTTTCTAGGTCCAAGGGAGAGTAAATCCATCATTCATAACCATTTTGGCTCTAGCTGTTACCTACAGCTTTTCAAGCATATGAGGCTGAATGCCAAAGACCATTTTGGGTCCCTCTCTTTAAAAACCCTAAGAATGGCTCGGCCCCTGTGGCTCAATCAGCTAAGATGCCAGCCACATATATCTGAGCTGGCGGGTTCGAATCCAGCCCTGGCCCGCCAAACAACAATGACAACTGCAACCAAAAAATAGCCGGGCATTATGGAGAGTGCCTGTAATCCCAACTACTTGGGAGGTGGAGGCAGGAGAATCACTTGAACCCAGGAGTTGGAGGTTGATGTGAGCTGCAATGCCATGGCACTCTATCCAGCGTAAAAACCCTAAGAATGGGGTGGCACCTGTGGCTCAGTGAGTAGGGTGCTGACGCCATATACCGAGGGTGGCGGGTTCAAACCCAGCCCCAGCCAAACTGCAACAACAACAAAAAAATAGCTGGGTGTTGTGGTGGGCACCTGTAATACCAGCTACTCAGGAGGCTGAGGCAAGAGAATCTCCTAAGTCCAAGAGCTGGAGGTTGCTGTGAGCTGTGATGCCACAGCACTCTACTGAGGGTGACAAAGTAAGATTCTGTCCCAAAAAAAAAAAACACCCTAAGAATGGTACCTACCTCCTAGGATTGTTACAATGATTACACATAAATCACTCAGCCTGGTACTTAACTTATAGCAAATACTCAACACATGGCACTTACTTATGAATGAATGCTTGCCTTGCACTAAGACAGATGAAATTACTGTCAGATGTGTAAGTATGAAGGAGCCACCAATGTGCACTGGACAAAATGTGCTAGTCTGTTGGCTCCCCAAAACCCAGGATGGGGTGGGGCCTTTAGGAAATGCTCAGGAGCTAAGGAAAAAATGGAGGTCATCTGGAATTCACCCTTATCATGAAACACACACCTGAGACCTGATAGGGTAGGAATTGAACCCAGCCATGAGCCTGGCACAAAGGAGGTGCTCAAGAAACCCGAGTAGAATGAATGAACGATGAAAGTCCCTTCCTGGGCTCACAATTGCTGCCTAGTTGCACAAGGCAGTTGGGTAGTTTGTGAAAGTAAGTATTCTATCAATGCCACAAGTGGATCAATCAGTATAAAAGAAAAAAACCATGAATGCCTAGGGATTTACTGACATCTTGTCCTTAAATATGACTTCAAAGCTTTTCAATATTCATAAAGGACAAGGAAGCAGCAGTTAAAAACTCAGAAGACAAAGATGTGGTCAAATACCCACCGTACAGTGTAGGAGTCGTTTGACCTAATCTTTCTTACCTGTGCATTTATCTGAAAAATGGGAGCAAAACCAGAATGTAACTCACTACAATGCTGTGAAGATTCAGTAGTATATTCGACAAATTTTATAGAACTAGGCAATAGGAGTACGAAGTGAACAAGAAAGGTCTCTGCTCTTAGGGAGTTTACAATCTCAGGGCTAAGGGAACAAGACAGACTATAAATTAGTTAAAACATAGTGTCAGGTAGGAATTAACGGGATGAAGAGACATATACTGATAAGACAACACTCTAGTTAAGGCAATCAGGGAAAATCTCTCTAAAGAAGACACATTTCAAAGCCAGGCGCGGTGCCTCACCCTGTAATCCTTGCACCCTGGGAGGCCGAGGCGGATGGATTGCCTCAGCTCACAAGTTTGAGACGAGCCTGAGCAAGAGCACGACGCCGTCTCTAAAAGTAGCCGGGCGTTCTGGCGGGCGCCTGTAGTCCCAAGCCCAAGAGTTTGAGGTTGCTGTGACCTATGACCCACGGCACTCTACCGAGGGCGACAAAATGAGACTCTGTCTCAAGATAAATAAATAAAATAAAGAAGACACATTTCAAGATTTGGTACATGTAAAGAACTTAACACAGAACCTCGTCCCAGTTACCCTACAAGCCGTCTCCACTCCCTTGTAAAAGGCAGACATTGGCAGTTCCTATCTGGTAGGGTTCTAAAGAGGAGAGAATGTAAGGGAAGCAACCTGGAACTGTGCCCAAGGCACAAATGCTGAGGCTGAGGCTCCTATTTGCACATGGGATGGAAACGAGCTCCAAGAATCTCCCCTACAGTCCTTTCCTTACGTTCCCGCAATTGCCGCCTTCGCGGAAAGCAAAGCCGAGGCCAACCCGCCTCCCCACGCCAGCTACACTCTCCGTTGCCAAGGAAATTGCACTCCCCCCCAACACACACACACAATGGTCCGCCCCTTCGGCCGCTGCCCAGCCATTTGGTCCCTCCCCCGAGGGTCCAGAGATTCCCAGTTTCTTACGCGGGAGACTCCTTCCTCGCCGCCCAGAGTCGACACCATCTTAGTCACGTCGCGCACCACGCCCGGGTACTCCACGCACACCATGTTCCGCTCCCGCCGCAACTCCACGGGGACCGCCGTCCCCAGCCTCGCATCCGCCGCCTCCGCCGCCATCCCTGCCCGCCACGGTCCGTCTCTCAAAATGCCCCGGAGGCCTCGCTTTAATGGTTCCGCGAAGGATTTGTTCCGGGCTCTCTCTCTGCTGGTCCCCCCAACGCCCAGGGCTTAGCGAGACTCCACCCTCCTAGAGGACAAACACTCGAGGGGATGTCCCAGGGCTTCGCGGTAAACGATTCCTATGTCCTTGGGGTTTTGTTTAAAATCAACCTGGTGAGTCCGAATGGCAGGGCAAGAACCTGAGTCTCCCACCTGCCAGAGGAGAACGCGGAAGGACAGTAGGACACCACGACTTTAGCCAACCAGAACCCGAGGGTAGAGTTAAGCTTTTCGCCAATGAAATTTCCGGAGGAATACAAGTTTCATCGCCAGTGCCGTAGATTTTATCCAATACGGAACCAGGACTTGGCCACTTCCCGCCCTTTTCCGGAAATCTCGGCCAATGACAGCTCGGGGGCGGGGCTATACGAACTTCCGTGCGTCTCCCGCTCTAAGAGAGGACCCTGCAGTGAATTGACTTCCGGGTCGGGAGCCTGGCTGAGGTTTCCGGTAGCTTTGTCCTGTCTCCAAGCTTCCCAGAAAGAGATTTCTTTTTTTTTTTTTTGGTTTTTGGCCAGGGCTGGGTTTGAACCCGCCACCTCTGGCATATGGGACCGGCGCCCTACTCCTTGAGCCACAGGCGCCGCCCCAGAAAGAGATTTCTGATGACTCCTGCGGGATGGCTGCGGGGAGCTCGATGCGGAAATGGCAAACAAGTGCTCCATGTCCGCCTAGAAAACCCTGAAGTGCGATCTCCTGCGCTTGGGCGGGTTGTGGGGGCCTTTGTTCGTTTGTGCGGCAGGTCTCGGGCGCCTACTGTGTGCTGGGCGCTACTCGGAACCCAATCGGGGAGAAGAGCAGTGAGAAGCGGCTGTGTGGAGGCGCCGAACGGACGGTTGATGCGAAGCCCTGAAGCGAGGAGCGTGGGCCCTTCTAGAAACGACAGAAAGGAGAACGTAGAGAGCAAAGTGGAGGAGGTGAAGGGTCAGAGGCCAACATAGGCCAGATAGGTCATGAAAAGGAGGACCTGACGCTTGTTTCTGAGTGCAATCGAGAGCCCTTGGAAGGCTAAATGCTTTTAAAAGACCTCCCTGGCTGATGGGAGAAGAGATCAGAGAGTGCAAAACTGGATTCAAGTAAATCAACTCAGAGGCTGCATAATCAAGGCAAGGGATGTGGCCCAGGTCAGGGAAGTGGTAGAGGGAAAGAAGGGACTGGGTTTGAGAATACTGGGAGATAGGCTTGGCGCCTGTAGCTCAAGCGGCAAAGGTGGTAGCCACATACCCCGGGAGCTGGCGGGTTCGAATCCAACCTGGGCCTGCCAAACAAAAATGACAACAACAACCAAAAAATAGCCGGGCGTTGTGGCGGGCGCCTGTAGTCCCAGCTACTTGGGAGGCTGAGGCAAGAGAATCGCTTAAGCCCAGGAGTTGAAGGTTGCTGTGAGCTATGATGCCACAGCACTCTACCCAGGGTGACAGCTTGAGGCTCTGTCTCAAAAAAAAAGAGAATATTAGCAGATAAATGTCAAAGCATGTGACATTGGGGTCTGGGTATCCCATGTTTCTGAAGTGATTTCTGAACTGAAGGATAACCTCACTGTTCTATCTAAGTGATTCTACAAAGGCAAAATACATGGCTGCAAAGCACACTGAATACAGTCTCACTATGTCGCTTAAACGATGAAGCGATCTTAATACATGGTTGCAAAACACACTGAATACAGTCTCACTATGTAACTTAAACAATTAAGCGATCTCTGGGCTTAAGCGATTCTCTTGCCTCAGCCTCCCAAGTAGCTGGCTGGGACTACAGGCGCCTGCCACACTGCCCAGCTATTTTTTGGTTGTAGTTGTCCTTGTTGTTTGACAGCCCCGGGCTGGATTCGAACTCGCCAGCTCCGGTGTATGTGGCTGGCACTCTAGCCACTGAGCTACAGGCGCCAAGCCAACACACTGAATACATTTTAATAAGAAAAAAGTATAACCTGAATGTGAAATATATGTTACTATATTATAATTTAAGGCCCAGGCAGGAGCCTTAAATCTTTAGAAGAAAGCACTCCTCTGAGAGTACCATGAGGAATCAACCAGCAGCAAATGATGGGTGAGCCAGAAGAACCACATATTTCTACAGGGAGCTGCACAGGAGGACTTGGTAGTCCCTGCTGCTGTCTTCCCAGGCCAGCAGGTGCTCAGGAGATATTTACTGAATGAATAAACAAGGCCACTCTACTCATTTGAACCTTTAGTTCAGTACGGCCCCTAGGCTGTTTGCTGCCCTGGGAAAAGGTGGGGATCCCTGGCAGAAGACATGGAGGGGGAGCCTTCCACACCCATTCTTAGGCCGAGCTCCTCTTCCCAGACTTGAAGACTCCCCCCCCTGAGAGGTTTCAGGCTGAAAATCTTGGCCTTAGGACCTGGCAGAGGCTTTGCCATCAAGAAGCTTTGAGACGTCCGCATCAAGTGGTGAAGATGAGCCAGTGTCACTCACTGATGCTTATTTCTATATGTGGGCACTGGCCTCATTGGTTTGAACATTTATGCATTCTTAGATCTTTTATTTCATGTGACATGGGGTAGGGGGAGGATGGAGGAGAGCTTAATCCTACTGTTACCTTGATTTTGGACTTCTGGCTTCCAGAACTGTAGGAATAAGTTTCTGGGTTTGTTTGAGACAGAGTCTCAAGCTGTCACCCTGGGTAGAGTGCTGTGATGTCATAACTCACAGCAGCCTCCAACTCTTTGGACTCAAGAGATCCTCTTACCTCAGTTTTTCTATTTTTAGTAGAGATGGGGCTCTCTTTTGTTCAGGCTGGTCTCGAATACCTGAGTTCAAGCAATCCACCTGCCTCAGCCTCCCAGAGTGCTAGGATAACAGATGTGAGCCATTGAGTCTGGCCCTCTGTTGGGTCTTAAGCTACATAGTTTGTGGCATTTTTTTTTTTTTTTTACAGCCACCTTAGGAAACTAATACAGGAGGACAAAGAATCTTTGAGTTTCAAAACATTTCAGGATCCAGTTTGGTTATGAAATTACCAATCGTAGTGGGGCAGTTTTTCTTCTCTCAAGTTACTGGAGTTTAGGCACTGCCAATCAGGTCATCCCTTTCCTGGGGCCAAAGGACACCCATTTCCAGGCTGGGTGACCCTCCAAGACACTATGCGTGACTATTACTAGGGGCACAGAGTATAAAATGCCACAGCCCAGGCTGGATGTCTGAATTGCAGCAAAGGTGATTCTGTGGACTTAATATTTATGCTCCCCTCCTCCAAATTGATGTAAAAATGTTAAAGCCCTGGCTTGGAGCCTGTAGCTCAGTGGCTAGTGCTCCAGCCACATACACCAGAGCTGGCAGGTTCAAACCCAGCCCGGGCCTGCCAAACAACAATGACAACTACAACCAGCTACTTGGGACTACAAGAGAGGCAAGAGAATCACTTAAGCCCAAGAGTTTGAGGTTGCTGTGACGCCAGGGCACTCTACCGAAGGCCACAAAGTAAGACTGTAAAAACAATTTTTTTTTGGCTTTGGAATAAGTTGATTAGGAAGGCGAATGTTCTTTGGAACAGTTCATCTCAGAAGTGAAAGAAAGAAAATTGTGATTCTTCTGTATGAACCCCATCCCCGGGTCCCCACCACCTGTCACCCAGCGGCAGGACTGTGCAGTAATATTCCTCGACCTGCAGGAGACAGTGTGGTCAGACCTAACCGGAGCGTAGGCCTTCGGACGGGCTCCTGGGCCACATCTTACTTTCCTCCAGGATGTCGTGAGCACCGATGACCACCAGGTGGCAGTGCTGCCCGAGGGCCGCTTGGCCGTCATCTCGTGGCCAACAATCAACACTACACCTTTCCCCTGTTCAGGGCCGGCTAGGGGTTCCCAGCTACCCAGGAAGCGGCTCTGCCCAGGAATATTCAGATTTCCAGGCCCAAAGAAAACGTATTCCAAAGCTCTTCTTACCCTCGGTCCCCGCATAGGAGGGGCTCCTCAGACAGCACTTAGTACTCAAAACTCTGGGCAGGAGTCAGATGAGGAGTGGTGGCCTAGCCAGAGCGTCAGAACGCCTCCCCCCACCCCACCCCTTGGGATTCAGCCCTGCCAATCAGCCAGTGTCCCCGTTTCCCCGTGGGACACCTTAGCAGCAGGACAGCTGTGTGCTCTCCCCCAGGTCAAGGCGTCAGGCAGCAGTGGCTACGATTCAGCTGGAC